>NC_081410.1:150976073-151317618 GCF_030272615.1 Cryptomeria japonica
CTAATGATGAATGGAAAATACATGCTTGAATGAGTCCCGACAACTAGGCCTGATTAGGTACTCATGTACAAACCAATGCAAATCAATGCAACTCACAAGAATGAGGTTTCTCTAAACTATGAAAAGGAGAAAAGCGACATGGGATAAAACCCCTCTCCAAAAATAAGATATGTAAAGAAAAATGCAGTACATGTGACTAAGATGAAGGACTCCAAGTGGCCCCCCAAGTACAAAATCAATCATAAAAGTACAATAAATATCCCCCCAATGTAGAAGTAGCTCCAAGACCAATGATGAATGCTTGAAGACTATACATGATCTACAGCCCGCAAACAACATATCTCCTCTTTGGAAGAAACCAATCCATTCGAGATAGAAGAAGCCACTCAAGCCATAACCAAAAGATGTAGGAATCCAAATCCAAAATGTATGTGCCTCTGTAAACTACTCAAATGTTGCTATGTACATGAATGATGAGGATGCCACAACTAAATCAGGTACTTGCCCAATAAATGTAGGATGTGACAAATTAGGACTCTGGAAAGTCTAATGAAGAACAAGCTCCATGGGTGGTAAAGATGAGTTGATGTGGCTATCAATAAAGAGGAGATGAATATCCTCAATATAGATCTCTATATATGAAATATGAGACTCCATAAACAATGATGATATGTGTGCTAGATACGAATCCTAAATTGTTGTGTTTAGAAGAATAATATCGTAATAGACTAAATCAATGAGGGCTATGCATGAGTTAATGCCAATCTAATCAAGAACAGCAGAAGATGAAGATTATTGAGATGGGATCTCAATGTGAGGAGTAGGAACATGAAGATAGGCCTTTGATCCATCAGAACATGCAAGGCCTTTGATATACTCAAGCTCCTCTATAGTATTATCATCACAAGGCATGATATTTCCATGTGCAAGGGGAAAAAGACAATCTGTTGTAGGATCCTCTAAAAATTGAGTGATATGAGGGTCTCCAAAGATCTCCCAAAAGCGAGTCCAAAGTGAGCAAAGATTGTCAAGGTCTGATATAGAAAACACAATGTCATAATCAACACTAGAAAAAACCACACCTACAACATGGTAAGCAAGATTACCCCAAGCTGATTTACCTCTTGAAGTTGCTAATTTAGGTACAAGTCCATACAAATAAGGCAACATATCTAGCCACCTGAGACGTGTCAAGATGTCATGTCACCAAGACTCATAATTGTCCTTAGCCATTCAGACAACTAAAGGATGAACAAAAAATCCATGATACCTCCTCAAATAAAATTATCAAATCCCAATAATCTCGGCACATGTAAAGCACATCAAATATAACCCTTTCTAACAAACGGGTAAAAGCACAAACTTGTGTCACACTTTTATAAAGGAAGTGACCAACACAACTAAAATGGTTTAACTTTGACCACATAAAAGTGACATTTCTAAATTAAATTTGAAAATGATGTAAATGGATGAAATCTAGAAATATTAATGAAATTTATGTTTGTTATTTTTTAAACTAAAAAAAAAATGATTTTTTTAATATATTCAAAGATTGATTTTTTATTGTTGAAAATCAGGGGTTCTAGTTGGCGTCACCAAAAGAAATGATTTTTTTTTTTTTTTCTTGATTTTAATTTTCCAAATGGATGACACATATATGCAATGCTAAAAAAAGAAAAATTAAATTTTGATGTATATTTTTCTCATAATAAAATTTTTAAGTCTAACATAGTTTGATTTGGTACTTTTCATTTGGCATCACCTTGTGTATTAAACTTATCATTATCAAAAAATAAATTATACCCTTTTGGAGAAGATTCTCTCAAAAAAATATTTTGTAAACTTTTTAAATATTATTTAATTATTTTTTTAAAATTTCAAATCCGCCTCTTTTCGAACTTGCAATGTTTAAAAAATAAAATATATTAACATTAATCAAAACATAAAAAAATTATATGTCCAGATTCTTGACTTCAAGCTCTACAAAAGGCATTTTTCAATTTTTGTAAGAAAATATTTTTCTTGAAGAAAAATATAGTAGAAGTGGAAAGTTTTGGAAATGTAGATGAAATGGTGATTTGGCTACCATATCACATGACACATAGACAGGTTCACAAACTGATTGCTTTGAAAATAAGTTAGACCAAACTTATTGTGTCATTTAGGTGCCACACAACCGCCACATAGGTTTCACCGAATCTAGTTCAACTGAACTTATTCAGTTGGCCTCAAGTGCGACACAACATTGTGCTTTAGCCCAAACAAACCCATCCAAAGTGCCAAAATATCCAAGTAATTGAGCATATAGTGAAAACACAAAAATCTCAATAAAATATACCTAGAGCACAATATGAAAAAAGAGACCTAATATATGGATAGAGCACTCTAAGAGATTTTTGACAATGTATGGAAGTCGAAAAATGGAGTTTGTATATGTAAGATATGGCCTCAGAAGCTTAAAATTGAAGGATGACTTTGGAGGCCTAGTACGAAAAATTGGTGAATAATCTAATAAAAATACCTAAAGAATAATATTGGCAATGAGACCATCTTTCCAATGATATCTTGTTTGCCCAATTTCAACTCTGTATGACGAAGTTATAGACAAAAAACCACATGCTTCTTTTTAAGGCTTCGAGGTCTAAAAATAGAGAAACTCAATTAAATATAGCTCTGAATGGCTATTTTTGTGGGTCCACCAAATTTAGGGGACTGATTGATGACATCAAAATTGTGTAAGCCCTGTATGTACCTTCTCTTTGACTTTGCATTTTTTTCAAATAAAAATTTAATCCTTCCTTTCTTCAAATTTTTTTAACAAAAAGATTTATGCATGGACTTGTTTTTCTAACATATCCATTAATTTTTTCATTTTAAATTTTGACACATGTAATGATGCGCATGCAGGTGGTATGGCTATGTCAATTTTTATGCCTCGTAAAGTGTGCCAACCAATTTTTTTCCTTCAATTTTGATGATTTGATAGGCAATTTTGGGGTTTTGGGCCTTCTGAGCACGATGGTGACCTTATTTTTGTGCCAAAGTGCCCAATTTTTTGATCTATCCCCATATTTTGTCTCAATTTGTCTGCCCTCAACCAATTTGACTTTATTTTTCAATTGCTTAGTTTTTTATGAAACAACAATCAATCTGGGGGTTTTTCGATGTTGCGGATGCAATGGTGACCTCTATTTGATCCCAACCTACATAGAAAATTCACCTCAATGTGGGTCCCTGAAGCATGCAGATAGGAACTTGATAGATATGAAGCTTTGATACCATTTAAAAATTGATGATCAACCACAAGAGTCGAGAATCATCTGCAAGAAAAATACCTATCACACAAAAGAGATCAAGCAAAGATTTTATTCTCTATAACAACAAAAGAATTTTGTATAATGCACAAAATAATTAAAGATTTAATATTGAAGGTGCACAATATTGGAGGTACTGTTATAATGAATAGATGACTTGTTTTATACAGAGCAAGAGATGCCCTAATCCTAAAATTAGAAGAACTAAAGAAAAAAAAAAGTATGAGCTAAATTAAGCTAAACTACAAGCTAAAAAAGGTAACTAGAAGTGCCTCTAAGTGAACTCAAACTAAAAAAGAATAACACCTAGATCTAAATAAAGCACCTAAGTTTTTCTTAACTGAAAAATAAATTAAAGGACCTAAAATTAATAAATAATTAGATAATTGCCCTAAAATCACTCCAACATTATGTAATATAGGAATTAGTCACATCCTATATGTGAAGTAGTCTAAATAGAATTGATATGCTTTGATCTATTTTTAGATTTGACATTACTCATGTAGTGGGAGTTTTTGGATATATGTGTAGTTATCCTTTCTAATATCTTGGCTTTTTTATTACCGATGTGATGATGAGTTTGCATGTTTCAGCATTTGGATCTATGAGCTATGCAATTGTGTGGGTTGATCACCTATTCAATTAATATGGGATGACTCGGATGTGGATTATTTATATCAACAAGATTGTTTCAATGTTAATGCGGACTTTGTTAGTTGGCCTTCTCTATGGTCATTTGTGCTTTGGTATCTTGCATTGAGATATGAGGATATATATAGAGAGACTTGATTTAGAGTTGATATGTTGATGACATGGAGTTTTATCTATGATGGTATACCATAGCTTGAGGTATGGTTAGCTTGGATGAATTGCAATTTGATGTGGTTGGTATTCGAAGTGGTATGAGTAAGACAATTACTTAGATGGTATACTTTGAATCCAATGCTTATATTCATGTAAAGATTCCAGTGTAGGTTTCAATAACAATTGATGTGTTTCACCTTGATATGTTAATTTTTTCTTCTATATGTGACATGTTGGAGAATGTAAGGAGTTTTTTTTCTTGATGGTGGTTATCATGGTTTCTTTTGCAAGTATCTTGTTGGAGCATGAGAGAACACTAAAATATTTAGATGGTACATAAATGGCTAAGATATTAGTAGGGGAATGTTAGGATTAAGGTACAATCTACCTTCTAAATCCTATGACATGGTTCCAACATTCTTGGAAAGTGTCCTAAGACACAAAGAGTGTATTCAAAAAATATTTTATTCTATTTATTCTCACTATTGTTTGTAATACATTCATAATCTGCGTGATCGGTTCCTCTAGTACAGTAGTTTAAACGTCTAAAGTTTAAATGCAATTTTGGTCTATTAATTTTGAATTTTTATCATATTTTGTGTTATATTTATATGAGTGGATGTTCTTATTTGTTACAAATATGATTTACATTTATTATTCTCTAAGTAGTGTGTAAACATCATTTCTATTTGGTTCTACCATATTATAACAATATTTTATTTTTATATAATCCCACTTCATTTCTATTGTACAAAAAATATTAGGAAAATTCAATTTGTTTGTGATTATAATTTGCATAAATACTATAATAGTATGTTACTTGTACAATACAATACCCTCTAACCTTCACTTCAAATACAAATTCAACTATCAATTCATTGACAAGAATCAAACAAATGCAATCAAGAACATTGCAAAATTAAAAACACATTACATGAAGATCACATGATTCTATGCAAATTTATAAATATATTACAATTCTCATTATAATAGAAAATAATCAATGTACAAATATGGTTTGGTGAATGGTCATTTGATCATCGATAACTAATAGTTTAGTCATTGTTACAATTCTCATTCTAACAATGCAATATTATAAGACAAAATAAATTATATATTATAATAATTGAAGAACATGCATTATAATACTATATGACATTTGTTTTTGATTAAGGTAAACGGGTTTTATAGGGACCCGAAACCCAAAAGTTTTACATAATCTAGAAAATAAGCATTAAAGTCCAAAACCATTAGCAAAAGCTAAATGAACTTGGGCCAAGCCCATAAAACAACCTACAATACAAAAACAAATAAGACTAGAAGAAACAGAGACCTACTGATAAGAATGCACCAAATCTGCATTCTTCTGAGTAACTTTCTTGTTGATAGCCTCCAACTCATCCATGATAAATTTGGAGCTATCTTGCTCCTAATTATTGCTCTTGGTACAAGTACACAGACCTGTTGTAGTATGGGGATCTGACCACCAACACCCTTCACTTTCTTTTTCTACTTGGAGTCCAAAGGAGTCACACTGGCAATGGGATCAACCCTATAATCCGCAATCATATTATTGACCCTCATCAAGCCTTCTGAACTATTATTCATGGCGGCCTTGCTGATCTCAACCAGATTTTTCAAACTTCCTTTGATTTCTTCTACACTCACTTCCAAATTCCATATTCTTCTTTCATGATTTGATTTCATCTTATCCATGTCCTCACTAACTTTCTGGGTCAATTGGAGGATTTTCTTTGTTTTATTAGGTCCAGGGTTGTCTATAAAATTATCTAAAATACCCTTTATGCCCTCTTTTAGGACTTCAATCTCCATGCCCATCTTCTGGAGACAATCCATCTGACTGTTGGCCACAAGGGAAATGTAATCATCCAAATCTGGGTCAATGACACCCTTCCCCTATTTCCCAAGATCAATGTCAATGGGGATTTCAATATTAATCTCATGTTCACTATCTATGTTGACCCCCCCCCTTTCTAGATTTGGGCCTCTTTGATTTGCGAGAGACAAAGTCAACAGACTTGGTCCCCATATTTTTGTATTTACTAGAGGCCCACCTAGGGTGTTTGTTGCACCTACTACTACTTGTCCCAGGGGTAATATTATGAATGAGTCCCTCACCATTAGGTGGACAATACTGACGATCGTCAAACAAATCTTGGTCCTGCCAGTCCTTGGAAAGCTCACTATCTTCCCCTTTCGAAACCATGTCATAAACCACCTGAACCTCTGGTTTGGAAGAAGAAACATGGGTTTTCATAATAGGGGATGACTTGACTTCATGGGCCTTGGAATAATCCATAATGAGACAAATAAGGCCCTCATGGAGGACTGGATTATCCACATTCTTAGCATGTTTCTCTAGACTATGCTTTAAAGAAGAAGAAGATAAAACATAATGTAGATTTTCCTGTCGTGCCTAAAGTGATTCAAAATGACAAAATGGTAGTAAAAAATGATTGCATAGTGACCATCAAGAGTGATGTATCTCCTAATAACCTCTGCCACATCTTCCCAAGGTGTCTGAAGATCCTTCTAGTTGTAGCCACCATCAACCATCTTCTGAACCCTATTCCACTCCTTCAGCTTGTCGAAGAAAGTCGAGATAGCTTCTTTTGTAGATTTCCTTTCTCTATAGAACTTCATTCCCTCCATCTATAAACCAATAATTTCAGCGATAAAGTCTTCATCAATCCTAAATTATTCGCCATAGACCTTAAGGATACCATTATCCAAACCGCTTACAAATTATTCAATGGCACCCGGCGAATTCCCCTTCAACCTTTCCATACACGACACAAGGCCTCCGTCTGAAATCTCATTCCAAACCTTAGTATTCCTTTTCCAGTTTTCAAAAGATGTGGCTAGCAACAGAATGACAACAAATAGAACCAATAGAAAATAACCCAAGGCTAGGTAAAGTTTTGCTTCTGCTTCCTTCTGGCTGATCCTTCACTCTAATCCTCTTGCCCTATTTTTCTTCTTCACTTGCTTGACCCGGTGATATGGGGGTCATCTTCAACATCAACTTCAGTGTCCCAACCTTCACCACCATCATCATCATCTGAGTCATCCAATCCCTCGTTTGACTCAGAAACCTCTACAATGTTTAGTTGAACCATGATATTATTGATGTGATTGTACAAAATCACCATAAGACCCTCATGCATAACAAAATTGGTTTTTGGGTTGGAGATAGCATCCTTTATCCAAACATTTAGGGCACAAAACAAGTAATATGGTATGGAAATTTTCTCCTTATACTCGAAATGGTTGAGAATAATAAAATGATAGCTGTAAACCTTGGTAAATCTCCCATCTAAAGTGATAAATTCTATAATAGCAAAAAAAACCCATCGCCGTATCAACTTAATTACCTTAGGGGAGTAGTAAGTGTGACTTCCCTTCACCAACCTGGTTTTCTCCTCCTTCTCCTTAGGGAATTTCTTCACTGCAGCATTTGACAACTTCCTATCCCTACAAAATTTCATACCATCCAATTGGTAGACCCATAGCCTCGGCGATCATGGTCTCATTCACCTTGAACTTCCTACTGTCAATGGTCAAGGTTCCCTTATACCATCCCTTTTTGAAAATCCTTTTAATTTTTGACCATTTCTCTTGCATTCTCTCCATAAAATCAGTCATTTTAGTTGCTTGCAGCACAACCCAGACTTGGGGTTGGTCCCGCCATTTATTAATTTTAGTTGCCTCCATGCGCTTACAATTTCCTCCCATTTTCTTATCGATTTCTAGCAACTATGATTTCTTGCAAATACAACTCTTCGCTATGGACTTTCTAATTAGCAAGGAAGAAACCACTAGAAGCCAATGGCTATTTCTAATGCTTCCACTCCAAAAGGATAAAAACACCCACAAAGCATGCGAGGTGATCCAGCAATTATTAATGTACCTCCTTCTTGGCTAAATACAAAACCATTTCATGATGCCAAGACCCCCCCTATCCTCTCGGGAAATGATTTCAAATCTGGCCTTGCTTACCATGATATCTTTCATAATTTAAGATGTCACGTTCCACTCAAGGGAGCTCCCCCTTGCTATTCCAAATCTTGATTTTCCCACTCTGTACTCCCTCATTGGTGGCCCAGTCATCACTCATGTTGGCCTTTCTCTAATCATGAGAAATATAGCACTAATCGAACCCCTCAAGTATCTCCCATGCCGAATCAGCGATATTTTTGATTATCCATGAGGGTTTGTGTTTACCAAGGAGGCGATTGATAATGTTTTTAGAATCCCCCTCCAGCCATAACAATTTGACTCCCAGATTGTGTGCTAATTTGATAGCTTGGAGGGCACCCATAGCTTCAGTTAGATAATTAGTCTGGTCCCCCAAGGGAAAGACCACCACTCCAATGCAAAAGCCAACACCATTCTGGATAACTCCACCACAGCCAGCAGGCCCTAGGTTCCCTTTAGCAACCCCATCAAAGTTAGCCTTAAACCAGTCATTAGGAGGAAAAGACCAGCTGCACATACTTCTTTTGACTTGGTCGGTATTGATGTCCATGTAGGCTAGGATGTTCCAACTTTTGAGAACATCAAAATCCTCCTTACTATTGCAGTAATGATCTCCCCTAGCCATCACACTCTCAACAAAATTGTATTTTATCTTGGCCCAAACCACCTCAAAGGGGTTAACATCATTCTTGAAGATTATGTTATTCCTCTCTTTCCAGATACCCCAAAGGATATGTTGAAAGGAAAACTTCCATAGATTTCTTATGGTCAGATTGTTTCTATTGCAATACCTGCTCCTGAAACAATCTTGAATCTCCTCTGGGAACACCCAATAGTGGAAAAACATAGCTTAGATACATTGGATGTAAGGATAGTATATAAAAATGTGGTTCATGGATTCCTCATCATTGAGACAAAGATAACATTTGTTGGGGATGCAGAAACCCCTCTTTCTCAAGTTATCTATGGTTAGTATCTTAGTTTGCAAAAGAAGGCATAAAAAAATATTAATTTTAGGGTTCAAACTTGGATGTCAGGCCTTAGCCTAGCAAAGGCTAGGGTCTTGAGACTGAGCCAACATAAGGACAACATACACCACAAAATAAATCCTTGAAGAGGTACCACTCCACACCCGATGGTCCTCCTTCTAGGATTTAGAATTGCATGGATGATCACTAAGGTTACCTGTTGTAGGTTGGGATCAATAGAGCTGAGGTTCACCCACATTTGATCTCTCCAATAGTCAACAAATTTAACACCAAACTTCTCCTTGCATGTCTGGATGATCATCTGAGGAACACAATTATTATTGAGAGGAGCTCCTCCAATCCAGGCATCATCCCAGAAATCCACCTTCCTGTCATTACCTATAGCCCAAACTTTGCCCAAACATACAATTCCTTTAGCATGGATAACACTGTTCCAAATAGTAGAGCCACTTAGCATCTGAGACGAGGCAAGGAAATCTTCCATGGTAGGGACCACACATAAGTATTTAGCCTTCCAGATATCATTCCACTCTCCATTTCCCTGATAGATTCTCTAGATTTGTTTGGCCAGAAGGGTCTTTTTCAGGGTTCTAATAGTTCTTAATCCTAGAACCCCCACCTTTTTGGGTTTGCAGACATTCTCCCAGAAAATGAGGGCAACTCTCTTCTTCTCCTCAACCTTAGACTAGAGGAAAGCTTCCTAAATTTTCTCAACAGCATCTGCAAATTTTCCAAAAATTTTGAATAGGCATAAAGCATAAACTGGAAGACTCTAGAGAGAAGATTTTAAAAGCTGGATTTTACTAGCTTGACTAAGAAGGGTCCCTTTCCAACCAGCCAACTTCCTACTGAATCTATCAATAAGACTGGTCCAAAACAAATCCATAGGTTTCATGCCCAAAGGAAGACCCAAGCAAATAGATGGGAGCTTTCCAATTTGGCAACAAAGGCTCTGGGCCATCCTGTTGTGTGTGTCCTTTGGGGTGTTGAAAAAGAAAACAAAGCCTTTCTCTGAATTAATCGTTTGACCTGAAGCATAACTATAAATTTTGAGAAGGTTCTTCATAGTGGAAGCTTCTTTGATCGATGAAGTTCCCATTAAGATGGTATCATCAACAAATTGTTGGTGGGAATAGGCTTTGAAACCAGAAGAGGGAGAGACTCTCAGCAGAAGACCCTAAGAAACAAATTTGCTAATAAATCTACCCAGACATTCAGCCATAATAATGAAGAGAATAGGTGATATGGGATCCCCCTACCTGATGCCCCTAGAAGTTTTAAATAAGGGGGAAGGCACACCATTCACAGTCATAGAGAAAGAAGGATTTGATATAAGTTGGTCAATCAACTGAATAAACCTATCATAGAAGCCAAAAGAAGCAAGCACCTTACCCAAGAAGCCCCAGTCCACATGATCATAGGCTTTAGACATGTCCAAGTTCATCAGGAAGCCTTGTTTCTTTGATTCCACTAGCGAGTGTATGTTTTCATGGATAGTAATGATAGAGTTAAGGATTTGTTTGCCACGAACGAAGCCACTCTATTGAGGTGATATAATAGATGGGAGAATCATTAGTAGTCTGCCAGTAATCACCTTCGAGATAATTTTATAAAAAGAATTCCATAAGCTTATCAGACGAAACTGATCCATGGAATCAACCTCAGGACATTTGGGAATCAGAACCAGAAAAGCAACATTGATTTCCTTTAAGAAAATCCTAGCCCCAAAAAATTCTTGCACTCCTTTAACCACATCACATTTGAGAATGTTCCAAAAGGCTTGAAAGAAGAACAACAGGAACCCATCCGGACCTGGGGCTTTATTGCCATCAAAGGAGAAAACCACTTTCTTAACTTCCTCCTTAGAGGGAATGGCCACCAAAGCCTTGTTTTGAACATCATTAATGATGGAAGGAATGGTCTCTAAGAGGGCCCTCTGAGAAAGATCATCCAGACCACAATCCTTTGAGAGAAGAGATTTGAAAAAATTCCTGGCTTCATTCCCAATCTCATTGTCCTTCCTTGTTTCAATTCCACCAATTCTCAACTCTGAGATCCTATTAGCAGCCCTATGTTTGATAGTAGTCATATGGAAGAACTTGATATTTTTGTCCCCAACTTTAGGCCAAAGAGATCAGGACTGTTGTTTCCAAAATTCTTCTTCTCTTCTGATAATCTTATGATACTTAACAAGCACTTCATTTTACTCCCTGATAGACACTTCATTATATCCACTGGTTTGTATTTTATCTTGTATTTCCTTTAGCTCAAGCTAGGTTTTGGACTTGGCAACAAAAAGATCCCCAAAAAATTCTTTGTTCCATTTATTTATATTATATTTCACATGCCTTAATTATTTCTCCATTCTATACATTGCAGTACCTTTGACATCAATAGACCACCACTTCTCAATGGCCTCCTCAAGGTTAGGATGGTCCAGCCACATTCTTTCAAATCTAAACGAGAAGTTTCTTTTAACACTTATATTCTCTACCACAAAAACCACAAAAAAGTGGTCAGAACCAATCCGAGAAATAGCTGATAGGGAGCACAGATAATGGTTAAACCAATCATTAGAGATAAGGGCCTTGTCAAGTCTGACTTGAATAAGATCTTCCCCTGCCCTTCAGTTGGTCTAGGTAAAATTGGCACCTTGGAGATCAATATCATGCAGACCCTGGTTATTAATAAAGTTCAATAGATCCATTCTACTTTCTAACTGAGAGGGGACACCTCCAAACTATATGACATTTGTTACTAAATATAGGATATTTAAAAAAATAAACAATCAATAACAATTCACACTTCATTCATATAACAAATAATTATGTTATTTTTATAAACTAAGAAATTCTAAATAAAAATGTCACGAGGAGCTCCTTGACTTGATCATTGATGTAGTCTTTAAAAAGAAAAGGTTTATAACGATGCAAATATTGTTCACCTATGAGCTCCTCTTGTACGCATACCTCCTTTTCATTGAGGAACATCCAAAAGAAACCAATAGAAAGTTGAGAGTTCTCCTCTTCATATGCTACATGATGATTTTCACTCCCACATCTATTGTTGCTCCAAATCTGTAATAAAAAAATCACCCTTCATCTTAAGAAAATAACTAAACTGAAATAGCTTTAGAAAAACCTCTACAATTGGTCTACCTTTAGAGAATCAGTTATGATCATAGTGAATGATGCAGCCAAAGGTTTAATAGTGAACCACTTGCCTTGTTTGGAGCATATTTCAAGGCCACCAACTTCATCATTGTACAAAATTTCCATCACACCCCAATCTGTATGCTCCTTGTAAATGCTTGTTGAGGCCCAGACCTTTAAGAATCAATTTTACTAGGGAATTCGCTAGATCAGCTAACTTGGAACTATATGTTCTTAGGTTGTCACTGTACAACACACCCCAAAAAATGAAATTACTATCCATTAATATTATATGATATAATATTTTGGTGTTATAATGAAGACGAGATGACACAAATTTATTTTATACAAGGTTACTATTTTAACCTCTCATTTATATTTATGAGCTAATTATATAGCTATAATCAATCAAGTAATAATTAATTTAAATAATAGAGTTTAGATTTATCACGAAAAAAATATAGGCAATTGATTAATTAAATAAATAAAAATTAAATATTCAAATAAATGAATTAAATAAAATACATGAGCTTTTAGTCTTGATTTTGATGTGAAGTTTTTGTTAATGTGTAAAAAAATCATTTGTCAATGCCTTGAAATTTCATTATATATTATTGACTTATCAATTTGGTTATATAGTGTTGGAGAAGTGCTTGTGTAACCCACAAATCACATCTCATTTATCATTATAGTCTAAATCTTATTTGCCTTATTTTTTTGACATCTAAATTTTGTAAGGACTTAGGGTGTTTACAAGAACCTTCAAGGAATGCATTGAATTGTGAGAATTATATTCTCCTTAGGGAAACACCTAGTCGAACAAGCTTTATGGTTCTAAATGAAAGATCAAAGACAACACACAATTTTGGAACATGCCTAAGACAATGTCACATGAAAGAAAATGTAGAATATATATCCTCTTTAAGTTCTTAGATCAATATTTTATTCTCATGTTCCAACATTCCAACATGATTTCAAACGAGTGAATAAGTGTATTTAAATACAATAATCGATCCTACAAATCAAAACATGTATGCTAGATATCAACTAATAATGGCTAATGAAATGGTTAACATGGCGTGAATTCCATTTTTTAATTTTAAGTTTTATAATCAAATCTACAATTGTATAAGTGATCTAGGCCTAGTCTACACCTATATATTTGGTCCAAGGTAATGAAAAATGGTGTTAGTGATTAGGGATGCAAATCTGATGACTAATAATAAATGAGACTACTCACTGTGTGAAATCACAAGCCAAACTTTTGGACATATATGCCACTTGTAAGATAATTATTGCATTTAAAATAGTCTAATTAATAGTGGGCCCAAAACACTCGGGAAAAAGAGCATAATTGTGCATTTTCATGATTATACTTTTCTCTCACTTTGATGTGAATGCCAACTATTAGGAAAATGCATGTCAAATTAAGACAAATAATCAACACGGTAAATAATTATTTTTTAGACACTCAAAGGGACACCTTTTTACATTAAGTAATAGATCATGTTCTTCATTATTGTTTACAATTAGTGGTTCACTAAAACCTTCAAATTTAAGAGAAACATGTAATGAACAACATGCATCACACATTTTGAGATAAGAATTAGTTCCCAATTTCTCAAAAAAAAGAAAAGTAGAGAAGAGATGAGGTGCCAAAGGTCATCATCTAAATTTATAAAATAGAATCTAACTATAGAGAGAATAATTAAAAGCACCCATCTTGGTATGATAATGAAGTTGGAGTTCATGCTAAAAAACAATATAATTATCATAACTACATCATTACAACAAAACGTATGAAGAACACTAGTTCTAGTTTACACCTCCTCTAATTGGTTTTAAAGTCATATGATGCAAGAATTTAGGAAAAATGATAAAATATATGAGTGATGAAGAATGCAATATAGTCAAAGATGCTATCATATGATGACAGTGTAAGCACATAAGATGGAGATAATTTCCAAGACATGTGTAAGATGTTTCCACTAATATAATAAAATAAAAAGATAAGGATAGCCATATGTGATAGATAATAATTATGTAACCACATCAAACATATAGTAATCATTAATATTTATAGCATAATTCTATCTCAAATCATTAGGTATGATATAAATAATAAAGTACAAAGAGGAGAAAAGTATTAGATACCCCTAGGGCTTTCCCTCATAATAAGGAGCTCACAAGCAATAATTAATAATGATAAGTAATCATAAGAACAATAGATGAAGTCTCATATGATGTTAAGAATCTAAGTATAATCAACTAGGACAATCATGAGTAAATATTATCTCCACCATGAAGATGTAAGTCACAAATGCCACCACTAGAAAAATAAAAGTTATAATGAATTTGCACCATCAAATGTAATACATAAAATATGTATCAGTAAATCATACTATAACTAATGGTATTAAATAAATTTTCTCATTATCATTATGTATTAGTTATAAATGAAGGGGGAAAATAATATCCGTAGTGGTAAACATACACTAACTATATATGTTACATTAAAAGGATAATAGTAACATTTTATTTTTTATATTTCCCTTATGGATATAGAACTCCAATCATTCATGATGGCATAATGTAAGGGAAAAATTATGGCATGAATTGAGAAATGATGCAAATAGATTGATGCTAATGATCTTTTAGACCAAGGATTGGTTTTTCTAATTTAATTATTTTTACATTTTTGAGAGTTTTCTAATTAATTAATATTATGAAAATAGTGTAGTATTGTTTATATATAGAATAGTTAGTATACAAAATGACCTCATGTGCATGAGTGTGACTTGGCATATATAGATATGATCTACTATTAGTGGACACTCCATCTTTCATACTATTAGTGGATACTCCATCTTTCATATTGTAAGTTTGTCAGTGTTCGAAATTGTATCCTCTAGTTATCTTAAATGTTTATCTTGGGGATAAGACCTAATCTTAAACATATAAAGTGGCAATCACAAACAATATAAAATTAATCTAGGCGACTTAAAAAAATCAATTATAACTCCTCTCAATTGTAATATTTGCTAGGCTTGGGAGGGTGTTCTTCTCTGATCTCACAAAAATAATTATAGATAAATATTTAAATGAAATATAATTAACATAAAAGTAAGTCCAATATTTTATATTTACTTCTTATGTAAAACTTTATGACCTTGTAACCAAATATATTTCAATCTAATTATAATTTATGAATGGAAGAAGATGTTTGAAATACTCTTCCTACATTTGAAAAATCCATATGCATGCTTACTTAACTATTTTAGTCTCATTAATGTTATTAATCATAGTAAATATACATCTCTAATTAAAATAAGTATGCTTGTTGGTTGTTCTCCCTTTCTAGTAGACCTCCTTAAGAGTTGATATAAAGGTTTTACCTCATCTTTAGAACTATCTAAAATATCAAATCTCTCCTCCTCTTCAAGCCCTTTAGATCTCCTACTTCAATGTTATTGGTCCTTGGGGTTAATTGAAATGCATTTTTCTTGCAATTCTATTCTTGTTGCAACACCATAGAAGTATAATTAATTTGTCTAAATATAAAAAATTTAATGTGAAAATAAATAATGCAAATAGGGTCTCAATTCTTGTACCCTTTTATATCAATATCATAAATAATGAAGATATGTTTAACTACCCCATCTTGCAAGATTTTCTACATGTCCCTATGTATATGCCTCAATCACAAATTTACAGATACTATAAGCATATCTCATTTTGAAAAGGAACATTGATGCATCCCATACTAGACCATGAGTCCCATCCTTCTCCCAGTATATTACCATCTATAGCAAAAAAAAAGAAACCTATACTACTTGATCTCACTATTGGTAAGAATATAAGTAACAATATGCACAAAACCTAAGGCCAAATTTACATAAATACATAGTGAGTGACTAGTTTATATACAATTTTCAAATGACATGTCCATAATGAGTGACTAATACCTACTCATTGAATACATCGTAGATTTATAAAAAAGAATGTCAATGCATTATAATATGATTATGTTATATATTATTAGCATCCATAAAGTAACAACAATAATCACTAAAAAAATTATGATTCTAGAGGATCCAATGTTGAATTCTACATTTAAGCATCAAATCTCTTCATTAGTCCACTATAATGAAATCCACATTTCTTTCATGGCTTGTCTACACTAAATTGTTCATCTCTAGAGGTTTGACTACTACCAATACAAGCATAGGATTCCCCTTTTTGTCTTAAAATAAGCCTTATTATTTTTTTAACAACAATTTTACTCAAAATCAAGTTAACAAGTGAAGATTAAAACATTCAAAGACCACATCAAATAAAGTCAATACTGCTTCCATATATATATATATATATATACCTTTTCAATTACTTCAATTATTTAATCATTTATATCCAAATTTTATGTAAATTTATCATTCAATTTGAAATCTAAATCACCACATCAAAATGTTTCATTTGTCTATATTATATACTACATAATATCTTGGCAAGCGAATCAGAGGTTAATACTGGTCGATAACACATGGCCTACCAAAACACATTCTCACTTACATGCTCTCAAATCTAAAATGATCCAAATCTTGAATGTTTAATCTTCCATTCTTTCCCTTGGAGTCAATCACCACATAGATATAATTAACCTAATCTCCAATCTTGAATTTGTGCTTGAGCTATTAATGGCCATGCATCTTCTTATACATAGTTTGTGACATATTTAAATTTTTTCAAATACAAAGATAGAATTAAAAACCTTTCAATAAATTTCGAGTGAATTAGAACATCCCTCACATGCAAATAAGTTTGTGTAACATCTACCCCTAATAACTATACTTTTTGGGTTTTCAATTCAAATCACAACTATTAACTTAATTGACCAATCATTTTCCATCTAACTTAGAAGTGCTAACTTCATAACATCTTCATTCACCATGGTGGTGTAAACTCAAAGTAAGCACTTATATGCTTACATAAAAAAGTGGTAATATCACACGGTTAGGGTCATCCATACACCAAAACCTAAAACTTGAGGATTCATTCATAATGGCCCTACTTACGTATACCATTTAGGAAATCAGAGGCATCATCCTTCCTATATCTTGATGCTAGAGGGAGTTCCTTCTCTCATCTAACTCATGACTACTAATTAAGCATAAAATAGGAAATTAATCTAATAAATATAGAATGATAACAATTTTCCATCAAACAATTGCAAAGGAGAAGGAACAAGGAGAAGCAATTTGCTTCTAGGATTTAGGATTTTGGAGGGTTTCTATTCTCTATTGTTGTTTCCTGCAGGTTCAATGATGGGAAAGTCAAGTGGGGGTCCCCATGCAAGCCTTCCCATCCAAATGTATCATCCCAAATAAAGGATAAAGTCAAGATAAGGGCAATCCATTTGCAGATCTTTCCCCACCATCTTTGTCATGCAACCGAAGCTCTTTCTTTCCTAAGGAAGATCTTGTTTCTTATGTGGAAAAACTGATAGGTGACATATCTCTCTAGATGAATTCTAGAAAACCATTGGATATTTCAAAGTCTTTGTGCAAGGTACTTGAATTTGAGGTGGACGTACTTGACAATCTACTAAATATAGTTATTATTGTGCTAAGGGTTTCTTCTAAGTTGGTCAATTTCTCATTTTTAGACCCAACATTGATTAGATTAGGGGGTTGGGTTGATTTATCTTGGAAATTAAAAGGCAATGTTAAAATAAGTGCTATGGAAAATGATCTTCTTCTATTCATTTTTGTTATTGAAGAGGGTCTTATTAAAGTGCTCACAAGTGGTCCTTGGTGGGTATGTGCAGGATCATGGTGTGCCAAAATAGGCCCTTAAGTGGCAATGAAATTTCAAGAGTTATGCAACTTGAAATGAAAAATTGAATAAGTTATGAACAGTATTTTTAAAATATGTAAAAAGAGAATCTATATAAAATTGAATGCGGTTTCTAAGCTACTAGTTGTTTTTTGAAAAAAAAAATCCTATTTGATGAAAATTTCAAATTTCAATGCAGTGCTACACAAATTTCAGGAAAAAGATAAGAAGTAGGTGTATGTTTGACCACCCTAATCACAATCAAATCATAATATTTTTTTATAAGATTTATAATATAAGTATTAGATTCATGTCCAGATGTGACACATATTTTTTAATAATTTTTTATTAAGTAAATAATTATTTATGATTTTTTTACTACAACTTTTCAGAAATCCAGAAACTCCTACGTCTAACCACCTTAACTTGGTCAAAACCTTATGAAATTCAATTTTATTTAATGTTTCCCTATAGTAGACGAAGCATAGGATGTGATGCATGTTTCAGATTCAAAAAATATTATGCGGTTTGAAAGTTATGAGTATTTTTCAATCAGTCTATCAATCAGGACTTTTGTCAGAATTCAATTAGAAAATAAATAATAATTATTTATTAAAGTCAAAATAAGAAAAGCCTTATATTGTTGGAAAGTTGAGAACATCCTTAAAAAATCCTTTTCATTTTATCAATTTTGGCTATAAAAAAGTCGTTAGCCACCAGTGTAAAGTCTGGAAAATCAAGGAATACTAAAAAACACGTTTTTTTAGTTGACTTTCTAGGCTTGTCACTTCCAAGCCAAATCTCAAAGCAAACCCAAACCAAAATATGAAGGGAAAAATTTATGTTTTAAAATCGGATATCCAATTTTTGAAAAAATTTAAAAAAATATTTTAGTAAATTGGGCATAACTTTTGCATTTTATATCGAAATTTTGATTTTTTATAGGCATTGGAAAGGTAATTAAGAGCTCTGTGATATGGAATAGGTATATTTTCAATTATTTGTTTTAAAAAATAATTATAAGTCATTTAAATTCATCCTTCATTTTTAAAACATAAAAAACTCGTCACTTTTTCATATGATTTTCCTATTGCATGAATTTTTGTAACAATCATCTCAAAATAAACTAAATAAGTAATTAATTAATAATAGAAAATTTACGAATTTTATTGAGTTCAATAAATTTTGATAAACCATGTTATCTATGTTTGTTCCTTTCTCCACCTCTCTCTCCTAAACCTATCACTCCACCTATTTGTTTCTTCCTCCCTCTCTTTTGTCCATATTTATACATCTCTCTCTAGAATTATATCTCTAACTATCAATGAATACCTGATTAAATCTCTCAAGCTCTACAAGGTGCTTATATTTCTACCTATTTATAATTTCCTCCTCTATCTCACTCTCTCTTCCCTAAAATCTAGACTAGTCTCTTTGCATTTCCTTCTTGTCTCTAGCAACAAAATTCAGAGGGGACAAGGACAGGTGTAGGGAAGTATCAAAAAAAAGAGAGGGGGAGAGAGGTGGGTCATATGGTGTCGTTATGGGTCTTATGGTGTCCTAAGGGGTCATATGGTGTTCTATAACCCCTTAGGACACCATATGACCACTTAGGACATTATATGACCCCTTAGGATACCATACAATACCTTGGGACACCATATGATGTCGCAAGGAGTCGTATGGTGTCCTAAGGGGTCATATGGTGTCTTATGAACCCTTAGGACACTATATGACCCATTAGGTGTCATCAGAGGTCTTATTGTGTCCTAATGGGTCATATGGTGTCATATGACCCCTTAGGACACCATATGCTTGGGAGACTATATGGTGCTATGAGTCATATGATGTCCTATGACACCTTAGGACAGCATATGACCCCTTAGGATACCATTTGGTGTTTTCATGTGTCGTATGGTGTCCTATGACCCCTTAGGTGTCATTAGGGTTTATTTTATGTCCTAAGGGGTCATATTGTGTCCTAAGGGGTCATACGGTGTCCTATGACCCCTTAGGACACTATATGACATCATTAGGGGTCATATTATGTCCTAAGAGGTCATATTGTGTCTTATGACCCCTTAGGACACCACACGGTATCGTTATGGGTCGTATGGTGTTCTAAGTGGTCATATGGTGTTCTATGACCCCTTAGGACACCATTTTTATGTTGTTATGGGTCATATTGTCTTCTAAGGGGTCATATGGTGTCATATGACCCCTTAGGACACCATATGGTTTCATTATGCACCGTATGGTTTCCTAAGGGGTCATATGGTGTTCTACGACCCCTTAGGACACCATATGGTGTCATTAAGGGTCGTATGGTGTGTTATGGGGTCATATGGTGTCCTATGACCATATGACCCCTTAGGTATCGTTAGGCGTCATTTTGTGTTGTTAGGGGTCATATGATGTCCTATGGCCCCTTAGGATGCAATATGACCCCTTAGGTGTTTTTAGGGTTCATATTATGTTGTAACGAGTCATATAGTGTCCTACGACCCCTTAGGACACCATATGGTGTCGTTTGGGATTGTATGGTGTCGTAAGGGGTCATATTGTGTCCTAAAGATTCTTAGGACATCATATAACCTCTCAAGACACCATATGACCCCTTAGATATCGTTAAGGGTCATATTGTGTCCTAAGGGGACATATGGTGTCATGAGACACCATATGATCCCTTAGGACACCATATCATGTCAGTATGGGTCTTCTTGTGCTCTAATGGGTCACATGGTTTTATATGACCCCATAGGATACCATATGACACCTTAGGACACCATATGGTGTCGTAAAGGGCCATATGGTGTTCTAAGGGGTCA
The DNA here is from genome assembly GCF_030272615.1 of Cryptomeria japonica. Taxonomy (NCBI): domain Eukaryota; kingdom Viridiplantae; phylum Streptophyta; class Pinopsida; order Cupressales; family Cupressaceae; genus Cryptomeria; species Cryptomeria japonica. Next base: position 150,996,992 of record NC_081410.1, read on the forward strand.
TATGGTGTTCTATGGAGTCATATGGTTTTGTATGACCCCTAAGGACACTATATAACATCGTTAGGGGTCATATTATGTCCTAAGGGGTCATATTGTGTCTTATGACCCCTTAGGACACCACATGGTGTCGTTATGGTTTGTATGGTGTTCTAAGGGGTCATATGGTGTTCTATGACCCTCTAGGACATCATATTATGTTGTTATAGGTCATTTGGTCTCCTAAGGGGTCATATAGTGTCATATGACCCCTTAGGACACCATATGGTGTCATTATGTGTCGTATAGTATCCTAAGGGGTCATATGGTGTTATATGACCCCTTAGAACGCCATATGATCCCTTAGGACATCATATGGTGTCATTATGGTTCGTATGGTGTTCTAAGGGGTCACACGGTGTTCTATGACCCTCTAAGGCACCATATTATGTTGTTATGGGTTGTATGGTCCTCTAAGGGGTCATATGACCCCTTAGGACACCATATAGTTTCATTATGCATCGTATGGTGTCCTAAGGGGTCATATGGTGTTCTATGACCCCTTAGGACACCATATGACTCCTTAGGACAACATATGGTGTCATTAGGGGTCATATTGTGTGCTAAGGGGTCAAATGGTGTCCTAGGGGTCATATAGTGTTATATGACCCCTTAGGATACAATATGACCCCTTAAGTGTTGTTAGGGGTCGTATTGTGTCCTAACGGGTTATATGGTGCTCAACGACCCCTTATGACACCATATGGTGTCATTAGGGGTTGTTTGGTGTGCTAAGGGGTTATATTGTTTCCTAAGGGGTCATATGGTGTCTCATGACACCATATGACCCCTTAGGACACCATATCATGTCGTTACCAGTCTTCTTGTGTTCTAAGGGGTCATATGGTGTTATATGACCCCTTAGGATACCATATGACCCCTTAGGACACCATATGGTGTCGTAAAGGGTGATATGATGTCATATGGTGTCCTATGACCCATTGGGACACTATATGACATCATTAGGGATCATATTATGTCCTAAGGGGTAATATTGTGTCTTATGACCCCTTAAGACACTAGATGGTGTCGTTATGGGTCGTATGGTATTATAAGGGGTCATATGGTGTTCTATGACCCTCTAGGACACCATATTATGTTGTTATGGGTTCTATGGTCCTCTAAGGGGTCATATGACCCCTTAGGACACCATATAGTGTCATTATGCATCGTATGGTGTCCTAAGGCGTCATATGGTGTTCTATGACCCCTTAGGACACCATATGACTCCTTAGGACAACATATGGTCAAATGGTGTCCTAGGGGTCATATGGTGTTATATGACCCCTTAGGATACGATATGACCTCTTAGGTGTTGTTAGGGGTCATATTGTGTCCTAACAGGTTATATGGTGCCCGATGACCCCTTAAGACACCATATGGTGTCATTAGGGGTTGTATGGTGTGCTAAGGGGTTATATTGTTTCCTAAGGGGCCCTTAGGACACCATATCGTGTCATTATGGTCTTCTTGTGTTCTACGGGGTCATATGGTTTTATATGACCCCTTAGGACACCATATGGTGTCGTAAAGGGTCATATGATGTTGTACGGTGTCCTTAGGGATCATATGGTGTCCTATGACCCATTGGGACACTATATGACATCGTTAGGGGTCATATTATGTCCTAAGGGGTAATATTGTGTCTTATGACCCCTTAAGACACCAGATGGTGTCATTGTGGGTCGTATGGTATTATAAGGAGTCATATGGTGTTCTATGACCCCTTAGGACACAATATAGTATTAGTATGCATCGTATGGTGTCCTAAGGGGTCATATGTGTTCTATGACCTCTTAGGACACCACATGGTGTCATTAGAGGTCGTATGGTGTGCTAAGGGGTCATATGGTGTCCTATGACCCCTTAGAACACCATATGACCCCCTAGGTATTGTTAGGTGTCATTTTGTGTCGTTATAGGTCATATGGTCTCCTATGAATCCTTAGGACATAATATGACCTCTTAAGACACCATATAGTGTTGTTAGGGGTCATATGGTGTCTTATGACCCCTTAGGACACACTATGACCCCTTAGGTGTTGTTAGGGGTCATAGTGTGTCCTAACGGGTCATATGGTGTTCTACGACCCCTTAGGACACCAAATGGTGTCATTAGGGGTTGTATGGTGTGCTAAGGGGTCATATTATGTCCTAAAGGTTCCTAGGACATCATATAACCCCTTAGGACACCATATGACCCCTTAGGTATTGTTAGGGGTCATATTGTGTTCTAAAGGGTCATATGGTGTCTTGTGACACCATATCATGTCGTTATGGGTCTTCTTGTGTTATAAGGGGTCATATGGTGTTATATGACCCCTTAGGACACCATATGGCATTGTAAGGGATCGTATGGTGTTATAAGGGGTCATATGGTGTCCTATGACCCCTTATGACACTATATGACCCCTTAGGTGTCGTCATGGGTCGTATTGTGTCCTAATTGGTCATATGACATTCTTTGACCTCTTAAGACACCATATGACCCCTTGGGACACTATATGGTGCTATGGGTTGTATGGTGTCCTAAGGGGTCATATGGTGTCCTATGACCCCTTAGGACACCATATGACCCTTTAGGATGCCACATTGTGTCATTAGGGGTTGTATGGTGTCCTAAGGGGTCATTGGTGTCTTATGACCCCTTAAGACACCATATGGTGTCATTAGGGGTCTTATTGTGTCTTAAGGGGTCATATGGTGTTTTATGACCCCTTATGACACCATATGACCCCTTAGGAGACCATATGGTGTTGTTAGGGGCCATATTGTGTCCTAAGGGGTCATATGATGTTCTATGACCCCTTAGGACATGATATAACCCCTTAGGAGACCATATATACTAATTTTCAAATAAGGAGAGATATAAGGGTGAAGAGAGATGAAGAACTAAAGAGAGGGAAAAGAAATAAAGGACAAGGACATAGATAGAGATATATATATTAAGGAGTATGAAGTGAGAGGGAGAAAACCTAAAGGACAAGGATGGATAGCAAGAGGTAGACATATCTAGATATTGAAAAGGAGAGAGGAAGATAGAGATAAAAAATGAAGATAAAGGGAGAGGGAGGTGAATAGATATAGAGAAAGAGAGAGGTAAAGACAAAGATAAATATATGAAGAGATGGAGAAAAATGGATAGAGAGGGGTAAAGAGAGAGATAAAAAAAGGAAGAGATGGAGAGATATAAAGGAAGATAAATATTGATAGATAGAGATATATAGAGAGTGAAAGAGAGTGAGTTAGAGAGATAGAGATTATAGATAGGGATAGATAGAGAGGGAGAGAGAAAAAGAGGAAGATATAGAGATATATAAAGGCACTATAGAGAAGGGTGTGGGGAGGGAGAAAAAGATATATAAAGATGGAGTAAATAAAGAGATAAAAGTAGAGAAAGGGAAAGATACTTCAAGAGGGCGATAGAGGAAGAGACAAAGAAGTAGATTAATCATGTATAGAGGAATATATATAAAGATAGAGGAACATATAAAAAGAGAGATTGATAGGGGAAAAGATGGAGATGTGAAGATGGAGATAGAGATAGATATGGATAGAATGTGATAGAGAGAGTAAGACAAATGGAGGGCGAGATGGAGTGAATAAGTGAGATTTAGAGATAACGAGATATAAATATACATGAAGATAGATCTATAGGGATATAGAGAGAGAGGGGACAAGATAGGGAGAGAAAGGAGGTGATAAAGACAAGCAATATATAAGTATAGGTAGGATAAGGTAAAGGAGGGAGATAAATAGAGAGAAGAGAGATTATTAGAGAGAAATATAGAAATAAGGAGTGACAATGATGGAGTGGGAGAGGGAGAGATATGAATAGAAAGATGGAGATATATGCAGAGATGCATGTAACTTGAGAATTTATTTATCTACATGGAATGAGAAAATAAGTGACATAAGTAGAGAAGAAAGAGATATATAAAATATATTATATAAGTATAGATAGACAAGTGATAGATAAAGGAGGTGATAGGAAAAAAATGAGACTTTGTATGCAAAATTTGTGAGTATTTAAAGTTTTAAAATTGAAGGACTAACTTCAAATGATTATAATTACTTTTTCATCTATAATATCATCAAAATACCTCATCCATTTGATAGGTCTATGAATTATCTCTCCAAAGCCTATAAAAAATCAAAATTTTGATAAGAAACGCAAAACTTATGCCCATTTTACTAAACTATATTTTTTATGTTGAGAAAATTGGATATTCGATTTAATTGGATATCCGATTTGAAAAGTATGATATCACAATAGTGACATCACAATGGTAACATCACAATAGTGACATCACAATGGTAACATCACAATAGTGACATCACAAATCAGATATCGGATATTCAGATTTTTCCCGACCCAAACAAAAAGTCAAAGTGGATTTTGGCATGTTTGGGAAGGTTGAAAATGCATTTTTTTTCCATTGCCACTTTTTGGCCCCCCATGATCTTGCACATACCCTGGTCCTATGGTACATCAACTCTCATATTTTTTCTCTTTTTAAGTGGAAGGAAGGTTTAGACCTTTCTGTAGATCTAGGGTTAGTGGCTCCAACCTCGATCTGCCTTCCTACCTTGCCATTAGAGTTATGGAATCTTGGGGTGTTTAAGTGGATTGCAAACTCATTTGGTCATCTTTTGGCAGTTGATAAAGTCACTCTTTAGAAACCCAAGTGGATCTTTTCTAGAATTTGTGTTAATGTGGCTGTTAACTCAATCCTCCATGCTAGTGTTACTTTGAAGTCAAAGCATGGCTCATGCCATCAACCTATTACATATGATAATGCAAGGATATTTTATCTAAGTTGTAAATGGCATGGTCAATTAAGTTCTGTTGGTAAACAGATTTGTCACTTTGAAATCTTTTACTATGTGCCCAATGGAGGAGTGACAAATAGCTCCCAACAGTTGGAGAGATCGTTTTGTGGGACACAATCTTCCTCTACATTTGAGAGGGGCAGTTCTCTCGTATGATAGGTGTATTTGTATTTTTTTGAGGATAATTAACCTTGCGAATGAAAACAAAAAATTACTACAAATGGATTTAGAAGGAATCCTCACAACAAATATACGATTGCCACTTGGATTCCATTGACTTTTAAACCTGTCACTATCAACTCTAGACTACGCATGAGGAGAGAGTGATACAACACATTTAACTTGCATAACATATATATATTTCTGAGATACCAAAGAAACTAGTAACGTTATATGACCATTGTCTTCATGAAACTGGGAAAGTAATTTGCAAGCTTGCTATTGCAATATCATACGACAATCACATAACATCAAGAAAATGAACACTTAACAATCATAGGAGCACTCCCAATTTGCCTTGTATTAAAAAATGATGAAATAATACAATCCAAAATTTTCAGCTGTCCCAAAATCATAAAATCCAAAAAGTCCCTCATTCATCTATGTTTCTAACATTTATAGTCTCTCAAAATAACTACTTCGTAACTAATTGATTCTAAGTTAGCAACTAACTCATTTCCACACAAATTACAATAAGTTAATAACTAGTACATTTATGTGCGGAAATAGTCAACCTATTAACCTTGACTCTATGCTATGGAAAATCAGCAATAAACTAAAGACTAACCACGTATCACACTACAAAATAAAATATACAATGATGTGAACATGGTATGGCTTTTCAATATCCCAAAAAGCATGCTAATTGACTATTTTCTTTTATTGAATTAGTACTTGGGCTTTGAATAACTTGTATGCTTTGAGCGCATCCACCATGAACTTGTACCTAGGAATGATCACATTATCCATTTTTAGTTTAGCAATTGCTTGATTATCTTGAATATTGACCAAATTTAAAAAATATGAAGACATATCACAAGATTCTAAGGAAACTAAAACAACACTGAGTCTCTTCATCTTATTTGCATCAGACACTTGTACATCTGTTAACTCAGAATTAATTTGTCATGAAACTTGGTTAAGAGTAGTTGCTTGTCCATTTGCTGAAATTGCTCTTTTATCGATACATCACCAATGATATCCATTGTATCTTCTTTAATCTTCATCTTTATCTATTCACAAGATATCAAGAGTTTTTGGTATTCATCCAAGCATTGCTTGATATTCTCAATTTTCCAACTTATACTTCTGCACCATGTATGTGACTGATTTTCTTCTTTATGAGAGAAGACCTTCTCAGCAATGAGTACATTCATGTCTGTTTTTGCCATCTTTTGGAATTCCTGTAAAGTATCTTGCCAAGACATCTCTTGCTCTTTAGCATTCTTCAATTTTGCTGCAATTTCCTGTTCATGTGCATCCAACTTAGTGTGAATATCTTTGGCCTTCTCAATAAAACCTTGTGAATATCTTTGGCCTTCTCAATAAAACCCTGTGAGGAATCTAAGTCCTGAGAAAAGTTACAGTACTGAGAAACCGGTGGAAGAGGTTATATCCAAAGGTTTGCAGAAAGATCTAATAGAACTGGTTGTTGAGGTTATATCAGAGGGTGACATGAGTTTGTAGAAGGATCTGATAGATGGGTCTGATGGATAGATGTAACTAGATGACATAGAGCTTATGGTAACAAAATGAACGAAGCCTTGTGGCAGAAACAAATTAGAGTTGCAAAAAAAGGAGGTAGTAAATAGGGACAATGTGTAGATCTGAAGCAAAGGAAGAGAAACAAAGAGAGTCAGGGGTTAGAGAAGCCAGTTGAGGCACTAGAGGAGCTAAAGCAAAGGTTGGCAAATAAGGAAGATGTTTGGATCAGAAATGAGCATGGGTTTTTTATTCTGAATCCTTTTAGATGTTCATGAATTACTTCTCATGGAACATCTTTTTCTACCTGGGTTGTCTGATGTAGGAGCATCCCTAGTTCATGAGCAATCTTGCATCAACCAAAAATATTTCCTTTCAGTTTTGTCTAGTTCTTTATGCAGTTTTATGTGTTCTTACCGGTTGGTACCTGTAGTTGCTTTCTTTTCATGGTATATCTTATTTTTGGTTTCCAAGATGGTTTGTATGCTTAATTCCAGATTTCTAGTTCATTTGGGTTCTTTTCTGGTTAGTCATCACTTCCGGTTGACTGTTCTGTGTTCCGGGACAGTTCTTGTGCTTACTGGTTGGTTTTACTTCATCACCGACGTGATTCTTGGCATGTGGATCTATCTTGGGTCTTGTCCGATGTTCTTTGGCATGTGGACGACCTTCCTACTAAACTGCACTTTGTGCTTGTTATTTTCTGGAAAGATTTCTTTAATTCTTAGGGCCAACCTAGTTACACGTTTCATTTTCCTGCAATGGTAAATGTAATCTTATGAGGCCGACCTAGATATGTTCCGGTGGGTATAAATATGATGTTATGTAATCATTTGTAGGGGGTAGAGGAATTAGAATTGAGATCGAGGATTGAGATTCACATTTTGTGATCCGATTGATTCTTAGAGTCCCGGTTGGATTGTATCTGGCTTGAAGCTTGCATGTAATCAATTAACTACCAGATGTTCTTTGATGATTATATGGTCATAACCGGATGGTTGGTGGAAGTTTTAAATCAATAATATGATCCGTTTATGTGATCTTGTTATGTTTTCTCACTGCTTTCATTGTGTTACTCTTGTTGCATAAGTCTGTTAATTCTCTTTGAGGGTTTTACCGGTTATGGCTACACCGGTTGCATTCATATGATGTAAGGAGTTGGTCAAGAGTGGAAAATATATAAGTATGATAAAACATGAAATATAGTCAAATATGTTATCATGTTTGAGAATTTAGACACATAAGCTATAATCACCAATACATGTGTAAAATGTTGCCCCTAGCATAGGCAAATGACAAGATAACAATAGGAGTAAATACTAGATAAAAATTATGTAATCATATCAAGCATATAGAAATCATTAATATATATAGAATCATGTAAGCTCAAAAAGAATAATAAAATATAAACATTGAAGGACATAGAGGAGAAAAGAATTAGATGCCCCTAGGCTTGCTCCTCAAAATAAGGAAATAAAAAGCAATACGTAATAATGATAAGTCATAATAAGAAGAATAAAGTGTCTTATAGGATACAAATAATGCCATATGATGAACAATAATAGATATGATTTTCATCATGAAGATGTAGGTTATAAATATTACCACAAAAAAATATCTATGTCTATAAGCCATATTATAATTAATAGTGTCAAATAACTATGATTAGTGTCATCATGTATTAGGTGTAAATGAATGAGAAATATAATACTAAATAGTGGTAAACACACACTATCTATATACTATAAAATAAAAGGATGATAGTGACATTTCATTTGTAATTTTTTTTGAATAGATGTTGAAAGCTCATCGTTCATGATGGCACATTCTATGAGCCACAATTTTACATGAATTTTAGAATTATTTAAATAGTTTAGTGCTAATGACCCTTTGGAGCTCAATTATTAGTTTTTCTTTTTTTTTTTGTGCTTATTTTAGAATTTTCTAATTGATTAACATCATAGAAAATGTTGTAGAATTTTGTATATAGCATATAGTAAATCTATAAAAGTGATCTTATGTACACAATTTTGACTTATCTATATATATATGATATGGTATTAGCAAACCTACTTATAACACATGGATTTAATCTAAACCATTTAAATCTTTGAATTAATAAAAAAATTCATACCTTTTTTTTAGTAGATTCCATCTTTCATATTATACTAGTTAATGCTCCAAATTTTACCCTATATTTTTAGAGGACACATCTTAATGACTAACCTTGAGGATACAGTCAACTTATATATAAAGTGGTTTTATAATCAATATACAAGTAATCTAGGTCACTTAACAAAAGTAAGTATAAATTCTCTAAATTTTAAGTTTGGCTCTAGGCTTGCATGGGTGTTCCTATCCAATGTCACTAAAATAATTATACTTAAATGGAAATGAAACATAATTGGTATAAAACTGGAATCAATTATTAACACAAATTTTGATAAATACAAATATGCCCAATTTAATATTATCAAGAAGGAGAATAATAATCAATAAATATTGAACCCTAATCCAAAACTGGAAATACTTCCTTTGTAATAATAAAAAATATGGATCCCTAATCTAGAAATAGAAATACTAAAGACCCAACTAATAATAAATATTTAGATCCATTTTCACATGCAAACATATTATCATGGCTAATATTGATGTATCTTTACCATGGGACTAAGTGTTGAAATTTGCTACTGCTAGCATATGTTGTTGTCATTGATATCAACATATTCCTATGAATTTCTCCAATGATTGCAGATTGGGAAGATTTTATGATCCGGTTTTGCAATTTTGTTTTTCTGATTAGTGCTTTGCAGAGTTTAGTATTTCCTTTGATATATTTCGGTGTGATTAGATCTTGAGCCGAGTTTTTTGGGATAGTATTTGGGATGGTCTTGTGTATCTTCATTTCAGATGGTTCATGATTTGGTGCTCCGCAAGTTATCTTTTCTTTGTAACAGTTGTTGTTGTTTGAGTGTTCCCCAGTCTTAGATGTTGATCGATGAACATTTGATAAGTGATGTTGGTGTAGCTATTACTAATGATTCTGACATGTTTACTGGTGTTTCATAATTGTGTCCTATTTGTTTTGATGATCTGCATTGATCATTGTGCGATTTATTGGTGGTTTTCATGAACCAGAGATGTTTTTTCGTGTTATGTGGTATTTCTGGTGGTGTAGCATGTTGTAGTTGATCTTGGCATGATTTTCAGTGGAGTTGAGCATTTGGGAATTTCAATTAGGTCCATGTTAGGTCATGTAAATCATTATATTGGTCTAGTGGTTGATCTTTGTATCGTGTGAACATTTAATTTAGTAATTGTAAGTTGAGGGTTTAGCTGACCTTGTTGTCAAGTTTGATGATTTGTATATATATAGGTGGCATAGTCATGCAATTTAGTTGGTGTGGTTAAGTCTAAATTATTAGAGAGAGGTTTATGTGTGAACAAGGATTCATCCTTCGATAATTATGATTAAGAAGAGATTGGTGTTGTAGAGGAGAGATTTGTGCTTAATCGGAACTATAATTACGCATTTGGAGATGCTATTCTTTCAGTTTGGATTTCTTCTAGATTCTAGTCCAAATCTTATTGTAAGTTAGTGAGAATTTCCTGAGGGTTGTAGCGTTCTAGGTCATTATCTTTTGAGCAGTGATCTCTAGGTAGTGTACCTAAATGCATGTGCATTCCCCATTGTAACATTTTCACATACTACTAGAGAGTATCATCTTATTGTGGGTAAGTTTCCACCGTGGTTTCTCCCTTAACTGGGTTTTCCATGTCAAAATCTTGGTGTTGTGTGTTGTGCTTTAAATTTGTCTATCTCTATTATTATTCCAGTTTATAAGATCTATTTTTATGGATAAGGTTGTAGATCCAGTGAAAACTGATTCAGCCCCCCCTCTCAGTTTTCCTTCATTGATATGGCCAATAATTTCTATTAGAGCTAGATCCTCTGGAAGAAGCTTAATCCCTTGAGGAGATCCAGGATGACAAGTCTTATGTTTAAGAAGGAGAGTCTAAGATTTGATGGAAATAACTATGCTATATGGAAGAACCAGATGGAGGTGCATTTGAGATGTTTTGGAAAATATTACTGGAAGATTACAAAGAATGCTTATTATGTTCCTCATAATGGTCCGGTTACCCCTGATGAGATCAAGGAAGCTGAAAATAACATCAGAGAAAAGGAAGCATTGCTTAGTGCCCTGACTGACTCAGAAATAACAAATGTAATGGGACTTCAGAAAACACATGAGATCTAAGAGAAGCTTGAGACCCTATATGAAGGAGACAAACAAGTCAAAGTTGCTAAGTTGCAGAGTTTGAAAGGGAAATATGATATGTTGAAGATGGGAGAAGATGATAACATAAACACTTTCATGGCTAAGGTGAAGGATATTGTCCTAAGTATCAGATGTGTCAGTGGAACCCTTGAAGAAGATGAAACTATTGCTAAGGTGTTGATATCTTTTCCTTCTGCTTACAAACATAATGTAGCTTCTATTGATGAGATCCAGAGTGTGACTATAGTGACAAGAGATATGTTAATTGGGAAGATTGTTTCTTTTGAGCCGAGCGAGTTTGGAGAATCACATAGAAAGTTTGAGACAACATTTAGAGCATTAGCATATATATCTGGAAAGAAAAAGTATGATCCTGATGAGTGGAAAATATCCAAATATGAAAGAGAGAGAAGAGATATGGAAGAGAAAGAAAGAGAGCTAGATGAGATTGAAGCATTGATTGCCCAAAGATAGCCTAAAGGAGCCGGTAAGTATGATGGAAAATTGCCTTTGAAATGTTTCTCTTGAAATAAGATAGGACATTTTGCTTCTAGATGCCCAAAGAGAATGGCTTAATATGACAGGCATGATAAGTTTGATAGGCATGATAGGAATGATAGATATGAGAAGCATGAGAAGTATGATAAGTACAAGTCTAGTCGAAAAGTATAGGAATCATAAGAACTACTATTATGCTGCCGATGAAGGTGTTACAAATGAAGAATTAGAAGGAGATGAAGTTGTATTTCTTGCCATTAAGGAAGATGAACTTATGCCTGTTGATTCCACTAGCTGTACTATTGTGGATAAAGCTTTAGCTGCTAAAGTTGAAGAAAAAGATGAATGGGTGATTGAAAATGGTTGTTCACATCATATGATCAGTGATAAAAGAAAATTTGTGAATATGGAAAAATATGATGGTTGAATAGTGAGATTTGGAGAGGACAAAGCCTATGTGATCTATGGTAGAGGTTCTATTTCTTTTAATGGTAAGCATAACACTGATGATGTCTTGTATATTGAAGGTTTGAAGAATAATCTTTTGAGTGTTGGATATATGGTTGATAAAAGTTATGATTTGCAATTCAAGAATGAAAAATGCAAGATCCTAAATGCCTCCAGTATAGAAATTTCATCTAGAACGAAGACTGAAGGTAACATTTTCATTTGAATGCTAGTGAGAAAAGTTGTTTGATTGCTTAGATTGATGAGAATTGGTTGTGGCATAGGAGAATGTGTCATGTTAACTTTGATTCAATGATTAAGATTAGTTCTATTCAAGCTGTTAGAGATCTCCCTAAGATTGTTAAGGCTACTAATCTAGTATGTAAAAAATGTCAGCTGGGTAGGAAAATAAGGATTTCTTTCAAGAGCAAGCAGTATACATTTCATGGATTTCTAGATCTTGTGCATACTGACCTATGTGGACCTAAAAATGTTAGAAGTGTGCATGGAGATAGATATTTTATGTAGCTAATTGATGATTATTCTAGGATGATTTGGGTTGTCTTTTTGAAGAAGAAATTTGAAGCATTGGAAAAATTCAAGATATTCAAAGCAAAGGTTGAGACTAAGTCTGGATTGAAGGTGAAACGTCTAAGATCTGATAGAGGTGAAGAATTAAGGTGTGGTGAGTTTAATTCATTCTGTGAGAAGCATGGGATGAGAAGACAATTATTTGCTCCTAGAACCCCTCAACAGAATGGAGTTGTTGAAAGGAAAAAACATAGTTGTATTGGATGCTGCAAGGAATATGCTAATTGAAGGGAATGTTTCGAAGATCTATTGGAGAGAAGCTATTAACATTGTTGTTTCCACATTCAACAAAGTTCATATTAAAGGTGATATTGGTAAGACCCCTTATGAGCTATTGTTTTCTCATGTTCGTACTATGATCTATATTTCAAAGTATTTGGTAGAATATATTATATCAAGAGAGATGAAGATATAGGAAAGTTTGATGCTAGAAGTGATGAAAGAATTTTCTTGGGATATTCAACAAAGAGCAAAGCCTATCGATACTACAACAAGAGACAGAGAAAGATAGTGGAAAGTGCAAATGTGAAGGTGGATGAGAGCCTTGGAAAAGAGATCAATTCTTGTGGATCTGACGATGGACAACATGTTTTTCTAGCCCTTACTTAGATTGAAGAACGGAACCAGATTGATCTGGTAGAGACAGTTAATCCAGATGCTACTGCTGGTGGTCAAGAAGTGCAAGAACCTAAGAATTAGAACAATCAAAAGACTCCGAGGTATGTAAGATTTAATCATTAAGAAAATCAGATTACTGGGGATAAAAATAAAGGTGTGATGACTAGAAAAAGTTTAGCTATTGAAGAAGTATGTTTGATCTCTAAAGTTGAACCTAAGGATGTTTTTGAAGCTTGTAAAGATGAAAATTGGATGAGAGCTATGGAAGAGGAATTAGATCAGAGTGAAAATAAGAACACATGGGAGCTTGTGCCTAGACCTAAAGATAAAAATGTAATTGGTACTAAATGGGTATTTAGGATTAAATTGAATGAATTTGGTGAAGTTTTTAGAAATAAAGCTAGACTAGTTTGCAAAGGATATTCATAGAAAGAAGGAATTGATTATGAGGAGATTTTTTCTCTGGTGGCTAGACTTGAAGTTGTTAGACTATTGCTTACATATGTTGCTTATAAAGATTTCAAGGTATATCAGATGGATGTCAAATCTGCCTTATTGAATGGTGATCTTGAGGAAGAAGTTTACATTGAGCAACCTGATGGATTTTAATTTTTAGATGGTGAAGATATGGTATGTAAACTGAAGAAAGCACTTTATGGATTAAAGCAAGCCCCTAGAGCTTGGTATGCTAGATTAGATAAATATTTGTTGAAATTGGGATTTAACAAAGGTGTTGTTGACAGTAATCTATACTTTAAGATTGAGAATGATAACATCTTGATTGTTGAAGTCTTTGTTGATGATATTATCTTTGGTGGAGATGATGACTTGAGTATGAAGTTTGTTGGTGATATGCAAAAATAATTTGAGATGTCTATTATTGGGCAAATGAATTTTTTCTTAGGTTTGCAGATTTCACAGACTGGAAAAGGTATGCTTATATCTCAAAATAAATATGTGAAGGAATTGCTGAAGAAGTTTGGGTTGGATGACTCCAAACCTATTGCGACTCCTATGGTGACTAGTTGTAAATTTTCTAAGAATGATGAATCTCCAAAAGCCAATCATAGTTTGTACAGATCTATGGTTGGTGGACTACTATATCTTACACATAATAGGTGGGCGTGTGCACAAAGATGGTGGTCAGAAAAGTGGACACCACCCCAAAAAAACTTGGAAAAATAGGCAATGAGTACGTGGTTTTAAAATTTAAAATTCCCTCTTACATGCTTAGGTTTGTTCTTCCTAAGCCTAGAAAAAGTAGCACATACGCGCTACACCTAGGAAAATTAGCGTGTATGTGCTAATAATCCAAATAAAACCGCGTACGCAGTGCCTGGTAAAAAAAGTTTTTAAAAAAAAATGGGTCTCATTTACCCGTAAAGCGCATTTTTTCCTTTTTTTTTTCCCATTTTCTAACCTAAACCATGAACAGGGTGCTAAATTTGTCCTGCAGGCTATGGATCAAGGTTAGTTTTTGTTTATTTTTGTCTTTCTTTCTGGTTTATGCAATTTGTTTTACCTTTTGAATTTAATTTCATTAATTTTGATTAGGTTTTTTCATTTTTTATTTCAAAAACCAAATTCTTCTAATCCAGAACAAGAACAACCAAATGCACCTCCTAAAAACCCACAAGATTAACCAAATGCACCTCCTAAAAACACACAAGAATAACCCCCAATTCCTCCTTTTGACTGCACAACCGAAACACAGGAAGAATTAATTAATCAGTTAGGACAAAATACATCTAAATCAATAGACTGATTGTAAAATTGAAAACTTCTAAACTTGACCATCATTAATCCCTCGCTACTAGCCTAGAAACATTAGCTAGTGGTGCCATAGTTGTTTCCACAGAAATTACCAAATGGGGAAGCTTTAGGGATAGGTGTCGTCAATTCTATGCCAATGGGATATCATACGATGGAGTTAAAAACAAAAATATTTCTAAACAACAAATATGTGCCCTTTTTGTTGACCCCAAAACTCGTCAGTCATTACCTCCTAATGCAAAGAGGTTTCCCATACATTGGTGTACCAATGTGTAGATGAAGAATCTTTTTTGGCAGAGGTGGTGGATGGTCTTTGATGATCCAACTTGTAATAATTATGAGGTGCCATTATATTTTTTGAGAAAAATATATTGCAAGTTTGTGCTCAATGTGCGCCCAAATTATTTTGACATGAGAGAGTTTCATGGTAGAGGTGGTGGCTCTGCCCAAGATAGACCTGGAGCCCATAGGCAATTAGCCGCGAAGAGTCGCCGCCCCCTAGCACCCAAACCCAAGGTGCATTAGGTTGTCCCATTAGAGCTGAAAGAGTCGATGGAGCTACAGACTCTTCACGCGGCCACAACATTGACTGGTGCCATCATCTAGCATGGGACATCATTAGCACACCCTATTGTATTGGATGATGAGCCGTTAGAGGGTGATAGAGAGCCCATCAATCATATGTGTGTCAGTTGCTTGGGGATATGCTCGGGGATAGATGATGCATCTGGTGTAGATGGATACTCATATCATCTATGCACGATTTGCAATTGTAGATGTCAAGCTCACACGGTTGAGGATGTCGCGCTGACAGATGAGTTGATGGACATAGTGTTTGCCCATGAGCCACATACACAGGTGTGTTGATTTGAATTCATAACATTTTATTTATCAATCAATTTAATTTTGTAATTACATAAATGAATTTTCATTTATACATCGATTTAAATTGAGACAAATAATATACATTTCAGGATGCAGCAACCAGGTGAACTCACAAAGCTGGTTCCCACTTTTTGGTACGTCCTGATTTCTGTTGAAATCATACATTTTTTAGAAAATATAATGATTTAAGATTTAAGAGGTCCCATTTTAATTAATTAATTGAAGAGAGTTAAATCAAAGGCTCTTAGATCAAAATTTCTTGGATAGAACCTCTCTATTTCTAAATCATACTTGCAATGGAGTCTCCTTTGCATCTATCAAATGCTGATTAAAAACCAATTTTACATTAGCTTTAGGGGGGTCAAATTAATTCATTTAAAAGTTTTTTTTTACAAGTATTTAGTCCTTATTATAAGCTTTCCAAATAGTATAACTTTTAATATATATTATTTCATTAATATATTTTTATTTTATTTCTTATGAATGTAGGTTTTTCACTGAACATGAACTTCTTTGTTCAATGCATTGGAAAAAATAGTAAATTAATTTAAAAAATTTCTAAAAAATATCTATGCACTAGGTATTGATGTTTTCTTTCTAACAAAAAAAATAAAATTGAATTTTGATATATAGAGAACAAGTTATGTCTTCAAACGTACACCTATATCTAAATTATAATTAGTCAAACTTCAAAACTTAATAAAATGAAAAATATTCAACATATCGCTATCAAACCAACTGCATGCCCTAGGTATTGATGTTACAGACCAAAATTCAAAAGAATTAAGTTTTTATCATTTATAGAAAAAAAATTATGTGTTTCAGGATACACATCGCTCTTAAAAAATGTTGTTTGCTGTTAAAAATTAATTTTTGAGAGGGATGGAAAAATCAATAAAATTTTATTCAAACAAATTTGAAAAAAATATATTTAGAATCTACAAACAAGATGTTAAAAATCACTAGTTTATATCATCTTCAAATTCTTAACGGTTTAAAAGTTATAGGTGTCGGAAAGTGAAGGTTTTTTTCAAAATATTCATATAAGTGTCAAAGTTGGTCAAAAAGTGGGAACCAGTATTGTGAGTTCACCCAACCGTATCCCATACACCTCCCCTAGTTACCACAGCTGCAACTTCAATGCCTGAGGTATAAATTTTGTAACATGTTAAAATACAATAGTACACTTTGAATTCAAAAAAATATAAGATATACTAACTATCTTTAATGCTTGGTCCAATATCTAGTTTGTAGGTGTTGACAGGGGACGAAATGTCCTAGATTGATGACATCATGCTCTCAATGATTGATTTTGGCCTACAAGGCTATACGGTATGATATTTTGTACAACTCTTTTTATGTATTGTTCTGATGGAATATGCAAGTCATTTCATTTAGATTTTTAAAATTTTGTTTAATTTATTATCTGTACTAACATTTTCTTGATTTCATGATTATATGCACGCGTATGATATTTTGTACAACTCTTTTTATGTATTGTTTTGATGGAATATGCAAGTCATTTCATTTAGATTTTTAAAATTTTGTTTAATTTATTATCTGTACTAATATTTTCTTGATTTCATGATTATATGCATGCGTACATGTGAACTTGTGATATATTATAATCTTATAATTTTTTCATACAGGAAATATCCATACCTATTTCGTCAATGGTGAACCCTCCTCCTTGCACTAGAGAAGCATCTCGGGATCCGGTACACTTTTGTTTGATATGTAAAATTAATTGTTTTCAACCTTCAATACTTATCATTATATTAATTGTATTTAATCTTTGTACATTTTCTGTATAGGTAATAGCGTCATTTTCTACATCGATGGTGAGCCATCCTCAGTCCATTGGAGAAGCATCTTAGGCACATGTACGTCATTGTTCTCTATATTATAGCTTTTAAGTGTTTTTGATATATTTATGTTAGTACATTGTATTAATTGTACATTTAATCTACAATAGACTCCTTCGTGGTACGGCCATAACGTGGATCAATTTAAGTACATCTTCAAGAAAACTCCTAAGAGTGACAAGGAGAGGAGAGCAAAGACATTAGCTCCTGGATCAGCTGATGAGGTAATCTACATTTCAATTGCAAAGGAATTAAAGTTAAATGCATAGTTATGATGTTAATTGTGAACTATTTTTTACAAGAGAATTCTAACTTGGCTTTTGAATTGTGGTTTTGCAGCCATCTACAGAGCCGTGTACTGCACTGAAGTGGCTAGATTTTGATGATCCACCACAAGTTTAGGATCATATACTGTTAGTTTTGGTCATAGAATGACCAATACATGTAGACATATTCTACATTTTTATTGTATATCGATTTGGACATGGCATATGCCACATTTTTGTAATACTTGTATTGACTTGGCAGACATATATATATATATATATATATCGATATTCGATCCAATAAATGTGTAATGAGTTCATTATTTTGTATTCGTTGTATTTTGTGGTTGTCCTTTTATAAATTTAAATGAATATTTGCATATGTAATCAACAATATGAATATAAACAACAAAAATATATGATATAAAGCATTGCAATCATGGAATATGATTTGATAAAATTTCTAAAATGTTGAAATAACCCTACAAAACTCCTTGTATTCAGTTCATTATTGTGTATTCATTGTATTTGGTGGCTTCCCTTTTATAAATTTAAATGAATATTTGCATATGTAATTAACAATATGAATATAAACAACAAAAATTGACAATATGAATTTAAACAACAATGTGTTTGGTGCGAGAGCACCCTCATGCTCGCAATGGTCAAATTTTGTTCCTCATGTGCACAAATCGATGTTTCAAGCGCATCCAGGTGGGAAGGTTTACACTAGGCATGCCCCTGTTGTGCATCCGAAAGCACCAGAACGTTGAGAGTCATACCCTACCGGTGCGATCTCTCAAGTGCCCCGAGTCCAAAAAATTGTCAAAATTTGACAGACTGTTTCTTCCAATCCACGACACATACGGTCGATCTGTTTGATCCCATGGGGTCGCGTGAGGCTCCTCTACAATGGCCTATATTAGTTTTTGATGACTCTGAGGCATTTTCAATAAGTAGCATTTTTTCGCCTGCTCAAAAAATTGTCAGTTGCTTGCAAAGAAAAGTTGCAAGATTGGCTAGAATTGATTATGTTCCTCATGTGCACAAACCAATGTCACGAACACATCCGAGTGGGCAGGTTTATGCTAGGCATGCCCCTATCATGCATCCCAAAGCACCAGAACATCGAGAGTCATACCCTACCAGTGCGATCCTCAAGTGCCCTGAGTCCAAAAAATTGTCAAAAATTGATGGACTGTTTCTTCCAATCCATGACACATTCGGTCGATCTGTTTGATCCTGTGGGATCATGTGAGGCTCCTCTACAATGGCCTATCTTGGTTTTCAATGACTCAGAGCCATTTTCAATTAGTAGCATTTTTTCGCCTGCTCAAAAAATCGTCAGTTGCTTGCAAGGAAAATTTGCAAGATTGGCTAGAATTGATTTTGTTCCTTGTGTGCACAAACTGACATCGTGAGCACATCTGGGTGGGTAGGTTTATGCTAAGCATGGCCCTATCGTGCATCCCAAAGCACCAGAACGTTGAGAGTCATACCCTACCGGTGAGATCTCTCAAGTTCCCTGAGTCCAAAAAATTATCAAAATTTGACGAACTATTTCTTCCAATTCACGACATATACAATCGATCTATTTGATCCCGTGGGGTTACGTGAGGCTCCTCTACAATGGCCTATCTCATTTTTTGACGACTTGTAGGCATTTTCAATTAGTAGCATTTTTTCACCTACTCAAAAAGTCGTCAGTTGCTTGCAAGGAAAAAGTTGCAAGATTGGCTAGAATTGATTCTATTCCTCATGTGCACAAACTGAAGTCACGAGCGCATTCGGGTGGGTAGGTTTATGCTAGGGATGCTCCTGTCATGCATCCCAAAGCACCAGAATGTCAAGAGTCATACCCTACTGGTGCGATCTCTCAAGTGCCCTGAGTCCAAAAAATTATCAACACAGTTCCAGTGGGGCCTTCAACGACCTCAAAAACTTCTTTTGAGGTCGTTGAGGCTCTTGGGCAACTAAAACTATGTCTATAAACCACGTATGCACTATTAGACCATAAAATGTTGACAAGCCCAACAATATTATTTTCTCCCATTCCGAGCTGATAAGTAGTGCATACACGCTACTAAACCTAAAAATGTTATCCCAGGGTATTGAATAATGGGAATAGTACCCCGTACGTGCTTATGACTAATAAGTACCATGTACACGCTACTAAGCCTTAAAAAAGTTATGGAAGGGGTATGGAGGAAGGGAGAGGGAGAGAGAGGGAGAGGAGAGGGGAGAGGGAGAGAGAGGGAGAGAGGGAGAGGGAGGGAGAAGAGAGGGGAGAGGGAGAGAGAGGGAGAGAGGGAGAGAAGAGGGGGGAGGGAAGGGAGAGAGAGGGAGAGAGAGAGAGAGAGGAAGAGGAGAGGGGAGAGGGAGAGAAGAGGGGGGCGGGAACGGAGAGAGAGGGAGAGAGGGAGAGGAGAGGGAGAGGAGAGGGGAGAGGGGGAGAGAGGGAGAGGGAGAGAGAGAGAGAGGGGGGAGAGGGGGAGAGAGAGAGAGGGGGAGGGGGAGAGAGAGAGAGAGAGAGAGAGAGAGAGAGAGAGAGAGAGAGAGAGAGAGAGAGAGGGAGACAGGGAGAGAACATGGGGGAAGGGAGAGGTAGAGAGAGGGAGGGAAGGTAGAGAGAGGGAGAGAGGGAAGGAGGGAGAAGGAGAGAGAGAGGGAGATAGAGATAGAGATAGAGAGAGAGAGAGAGAGGGAGAGAGAGAGAGGAGAGGGGGAGAGAGAGATGGAGGAGAGAGAGAGAGGAGAGGGGGAGAGAGAGAGAGAGAGAGAGAGAGAGAGAGAGAGGGAGAGGAGAGGGGAGAGGGAGAGAGGGAGAGAACATGGGGGAAGGGAGAGGTAGAGGGAGGGAGAGAGGGAGAGAAGAGGGGGGAAGGAAGGTAGAGAGAGGGAGAGAGGAGAGAGAGAGAGAGAGAGAGAGAGAGAGAGAGAGAGAGAGAAGAGGGGGGTGGGAGAGGGAGAGAGAGGGAGAGGAGAGGGGAGAGGGAGAGAGAGGGTGAGGAGAGGGGAGAGGGAGAGAGAGGGAGAGAGGGAGAGAACATGGGAGGAAGGGAAAGGTAGAGGGAGGGAGAGAATACATGATAAAAATCAAAGAGGAAGTTGTAGATAAGAAATAAATTCACTTACTTCTATAGAAGTGTAGACATAGTTGCAATGGGGTATGGAGGGAGAGAAGAAGAGAAAGAGGGATGGGTCATGGAGGAAGGGAGAAGGGGAGAGAGAGAGAGAGTGAGAGAGAGAGAGAGACCTTGTATGCATTTGAGAGGGAGAGATGATACACTTACATGTTTACATATGTGTTTAACATATTATATGTATATAAACATATTATATATACAATGTCATATTATACACATATTATATATTACATATATTATATGTATATACACATATTATACATAGAATATCATATTATACAATAGCGCATATGCGCTACTTACACTATACATACCCCGTACGCGCTTTTTAAACCATAAGTACCCCGTACACACTTTTGACTCTTTAGGCTTGGAAATAGGTTTGGATGAAAAAGCTACGGATTGGAAGTTTGATTTCCCTCCATTTCTCTCATTTTTGAAATGTTTTATTTTATCAACTTGGTTTATCGACTTTGTCATCATCAAGTTTACACTTCATAAAGTGGGTATTTCTAAAATTGCCACCATATTTTCACCCATCTTCTGAGCTTTCTAACCATATAATTCTTTTTCAATTTGAACAACAATAACATATTATTATTGAATTTCTTTTACTAGTGTCTCCATAGTTCTCACAGACATAGGTGCACCATTTTTTAAATAAGTTTTGATATACATATCCAAATTTAAAAAACTTTATATATTATTGTAGTGCACTTGATTCTTTATAATTTCAATTGTTTTTTTTTGTATTTTCGATTTGTTTAGTGCAACTTATGCTTCGCTCACAAAAAGGTACCGAATTTTCAGGATGTGCTCGATTGGAAAAATCATAAAAAAAAAATACTCAACAAAAAATTACAAAAAAATACACATCTTCTAGTGCTCACTCTTAACTATCTTTCTGCCAAAGGATTTGTCAAAATACTAAATCTAACTATGACTTTTTTGATGCGCACGTCAGACACTATGTTATGTTTTTCAGAAAAAAAATAGGGTTAGTTTTTTGTGCACGAAGGATTTGACCCCCTTAATCTTATCTAATTTTGAAAAAGTTTAGTATTTTGGAAACTAGATTCAGAGTACTACAATATTTGTTCTTTGATTATCTTCATATCTTGAGTGGATGACTTTCAATTTTTGCCTCTAAGTTCAAGTTCACTTGATTTCAGAAAAAAAGTGTCCACTTATACCCCCCTTTTTGACCACCATCTTTGTGCACTTACCCAGGTCGGACATTATGCATGTTGTGTACATGGCTGCTAGATATCAAGCTAATCTGAAAGAGATTCATGCCACTACTATGAAGAGGATATTCAGATACTTGAAGGGAACTGTGGATTATGGTTTGTGGTTTTGAGGAATGATGATTTCATGCTATGTGCTTACACTGATGCTGATTGAGATGGTGATGTAGATGACCAAAAGAGCACTACCCATGGATAATTCTTTTTGGGTAATAAACTAGTTTCATGGGCTAGTAAGAAACAAGATTTAGTATCCTTATCTACTGCTAAAACCGATTACATTGCACTCAGGTAGTTTGGATGAAGCAAATGTTTAAGGATATCAAAATTATCTATGATGAGTCTACTATCATATACTATGATAATTAAAGTGCTATTAACATGTCAAAGAATCCTGTGCAACATTCAAAGACTAAACATGTGTCAATCAAATATCATTACTTGAGAGAACAAGTCAGTGAAGAGAAAATGAAGTTGGAGTATGTATCTACAAAGGAACAAATAGCTGATATTTTCACTAAGCCTTTGCTTGTAGAGACATTTGTCCATTTGAGAGACAAGTTAGGGGTATCTACCCCTCCTGATGAGAACTAGATGCATTGAGTTGCATCAATCTAATAGACCTCAGAGCCATATCTTTATGTTCGGATTGATGAGTTGGTGTTGCTCCTTTGGTGGAGTAGTTTGTATTTTATGGGAGAGATTCCTAAGATTCATGTTTTTGTTTTGGGGGAGAGAGTTTCTTTATCTATTTTGCGATCTTTGGCATTTTTGTTAAAGGGGGAGAGAGATCATGTGAAAAAATGCTTTATTTGTCTTGATCTTAGGGGGAGTTTGTTGGAGATATCTTCTTTCTTTGCATTTATTGTTTTTCACATTCATATGTTGCCATCAATGCCAAAGGGGGAGATTGTTGGACATTGCTACTGCTAGGATATGTTGTTTTCATTGATGTCAACATATTCATATGAATTTCTCTAGTGATTGCAAATTGGGAATATTTTATTGTCCGATTTTGCATTTTTGTTTATCTGATCAGTGCTTTGCAGAGTTCAATATTTCCTTCAATATATTCTGGTGTGATTAGATCTTGAGCTAAGTTTTTGGTATATTGTTTGGGATGGTCTTGTGTATCTTCATTTCAGATGGTTCATGATTTGGTGCTCCACAAGTTATCTTTTCTTTGTGACAGTTGCTATTGTTTGAGTGTTCCTCAGTCTCAGATGTTGATTGATGAAAATATGATAAGTGGTGTTGGTGTAGCTGTTACTGATGGTTCTAACGTGCTTGCTGGTGTTTCCTAATTGTGTCCTATTTTTTTTTATGATCAAGATTTATTGTTGTATGAGTTATTGGTAGTTTTCATGAACCAGTGATGATTTTCATGTTATGTGATATTTTTGGTGGTGTAGTGTGTTGCGGTTGATCTTGGCATGATTTACGGTGGAGATGACCATTTGGGAATTTCAATTAGATTCATTTTATGTCATGTAAATAATTATATTGGTCCGATGGCCGATCTTTATATCATGTGATGTAATTTAGTAATTGTAATTTGAGGGTTTAGCCGACCTTGTTGTCAAGGTTGATGATTTGTATATATATAGGTGATTATCCTTTGAGAAATGGGCTCTAGGTAGTATGCCTGAATGCATGTGCATTCCCCATTGTAATATTTTCACATATTACTACAAAGTATCATCTTATTGTGGGTAAGTCCCTACCATGGTTTTTCCCTTAACTTAGTTTTCCACATCAAAATCTTGGTGTTGTGTGTTGTGCTTTCAATTTGCCTGTCTTTGATACTGTAGTTTATCAGATTTATTTTTGTGGTTAAGTTTGTAGATCCAGTGAAAATTGATTCACCCCTCGCTTCTCAGTTTTCCTTCATTGATATTGCCAACACTAAGAGGAGGGTGAATTCATAGTTGTTTATTTGAGTCATTATATTGGTTGATCCTTGATCCCTTACGAACCTTACTAAATTTCAATCTATACTAAATATGTTTTCATTCATTAGTTATTCAGAATAACATGTGGATGATGAGAGGTGAAGGGTCAAGCCTCTGAATTGTGAAGAATTTAAGAATAATACTACCATTTTGCATATTTTTGAATGTGGAGGCCCTACCCCCTCCATTGAAAGGATCCATGGCTTTGATGCTAGTGTTACCAAAAAAATCGTGAAGGGTTTGAAAGGGAGGCATATCCAAATGTACGTAAAGAACCTGGAGATTGATGAAAAATTGATACCTGAGGTCACTGAATTATCCATGGATGGGGCCCTCTTCTACAAAGAGGAAAATGTTGGACACAGTAGTCAATTTTTTTTCCAAAGATGATAAGGAAAGGAAGAAATTAGCTAAAGTTGACAAGAGCATCTATGACATGGGTAAAATCAAAACCATCTAATGGTCTATGCTTTTTGATCTCATGAAATAAATTACCCTAGATGATTGGTTTACTAGGGATTTCAGGAACCACTTTGTTTTGTTGAATCATTTTAGGCATGTGTAAGGTGTAGATTTCTTTCACTTTCTTTTTTCTAGCTTCTATTAATTATAGTATTAAAGACCATAGGAAGAACAAGAAAAACTCAGTCGTCCACGAGGGTTTGTTGTTATTGGTTTATGATCATATCAAATCACTACCCTCTCTATCCTCCAGAATTCAAGAATCCTCCTATGAGTCCAAGGAGGATGAATCTATTAGTCTCTCTTTTGAGGAGGAGTGGATTACAGATCTAGAGGAATTCAGGTCTGAGCCAGAGGCTAATTTGAAGCATAGCTAAAGGGCTAAAAGGAGTAGAGCTTCCACTGTTTCCATTTCCAATTCTAAGTCCAAGCCTTCTAACATTGTCATCCTAGATAAATCAGAGCATATTTTAAATAGGAATGACATAGCCCCTTTTCCAAAGGATCTCAATTGTGAACTCCCCTTATCTTAGTATGGATAAAGAAAACCTAGATGATGTTTTGCCCATTGCTTGTGACTTGGCAGTTCATAATTTCAGAATGCATAATTGGGTCTTCAATGAAATTAAAGAGATTAATGTTAAAATTTGTGTTGTGACTAGTAAACAGGACATCCAATGTGCTAAGCAATGGAGTGTTGAGCAGAGGAAATCCATTGTTGAATCTATGCAAAAAAATGTGAGTAGAGTAAATGATCTTAAGAAAGACTATGGCAACATAATACTAAACCTGAGGAGAAATCAAGGAAAGATTATGATGGCAAACTAAAACATCTAGAAAATAAGTTCCAAAAAGTTAATGATAATCTACTTTCATTGGTGTCTTACAGCCACAAAGTTGTGAAGAGTTCAGCGGAAAGTATAAATACTATGGTTGAAAAACTAGAAGGCCTCCATTAGGAAGGAATTTTGATTGATGTGGGGTCTAATGAGAAGAAATGGGATGAAACTAGCAGTCCTTCTAGAAAGAGTAGAGCCAATTTGAAGAAGAAAGCTCATAATCAAGACATATAGGAATTGAAAAAGATTTACCTCAATATGACACAATTGGAATTTGAGGCCACGAAGGCTCTCAAAAGTATGAATTAGGTTCTCCTTTTTTACTACCATGTTCTTTGTTTTTTGTTGTCTCATGGCTGTTGGTTTTAAGATGAGTATATCTTAAAGCAACTTTTTGTAGATGATCTATGTCAAACGGTTTTAGTTCCCTTCTAAACCTATTTGTTCCTTAATCAAAACATATGGATGATGCAAAAAAACCTTTCATTGTGCATGTTGGCACAAAAATTCACCAACATTTCTTTTTTATATTGATGCATGTTTTCCTTCCTTTTATTACCTTTTCACCTACCTTTCTACTTTCCTTTGAAATATTAATGTTGACAAAAAATATAGCTCTTTCATTTTGCTTCATATGTTGTTTATCATATAAATTAGCTTTTTCCTATAATCCTATCCTCCATTGCTTACATGCTTTCCCTTGACATAAAATATTCAACCCGTACATAAATATCCAACCAATGTTATAGTACAACTTTAAAAGTGGCCCCAAATAAGTATTTGATGTGACTAAACACATCTCCAAAGATGGACCAGAATATATATTTATTTTTTATATTAAAATATTTCTTTTCTTATGCAAGGTGTGCAACAAACCTTCTCCCAAAATTTATTTAATTTACCAAAAAAAAAATGGTTTCATCCATACAGTTTGTGGAAATTACTTCTATTCAAACTCCCCATCAAAACATGTGCCATGATATTATCTATACTATATTTTTCTTCTTTCCAAACACATTCTTTGTGGGGCCATATTGGTTCTAAGTCCACACTATTATATGTACCATATTCTCATTTACACTAGTTTTCAGTTTTTGTTGTGCATCTATGTTGTGGCATGATAGACATTGGTTTCAACTCCATCTTGTCTTATGTGTCACGATACATTGGATATTATTTTTATCCTTTTTAATGCATATTCTGATAGGGGCCAAAATATGTATAAATCCACATTGTCTTATGTTTCATAACATATTTCTCTTTCTATTACATCTCATTATAGTTGTGCTTCATAGCTATTATATGTTTTGAATGATAATTAGACACTTTTAACAAAACACTTGATATATTTACAACTAATGACTTGTGTGTACAATCATGGCAAATCATTTCTTTTTAAGGTATTCAAGGTTATTGAAGCATGATTTGAAGGTCTAATGTTTTAACATGTCATACTTTTTAAAAAAAAATTATTACACATTTACATTTGCAAATGTATGATTCATAAATCCACAAACACATCAAAGTAGGAGAAAATGTAAGGGATAAAAGTAAATATCATATATTTTTACACCACTTTTTACATAGTTGTAGCACTCAATCAATGTATTTGGTTCATGAATTAACCCCTACCCATAACCCATTATCTAAATCCCTTTACATATCACCTTCTAGTATAAGCTTATCCACATCCCTAGGCCATGCAATACTATAGACTAGGTTGTGTCTTGACCTAGTACACCACATTTAATTTTCAAATCTCACATTCCAAAGCCTACCCCTTTGGAAACCATCTATTATCTCATTGGATTGCATCTCAATCTTTTTTTGAATTGAGTAACTATGGATATGTAAGTATAAAGAACTTATAGATCATCAACATCTATAAAGTGGCAACAAGAATCACTCAAGATATATTTGGTTCTAGAGAATCCAAAGTTAAATTCTACACCTTGGAATTTATGATATTTGGACAAAAAATTGTCCATCTCTAGATGTTTGATTACTACCAAGACAAGCTTAGGATTGTCCCTCTTGTCTTAAAATAAGCCTTAGATATTTTACTCATCATGATCCGATGAAAAACAAGTCAAAAAATGAAGATTAAAACATTCAAAAAGCCACATCAATGGAAAACTAGGTTGCATCACAAGTACAAATTTGCACCACACGATTTAATATGAAACTAGACTACATGGTGTGACTTCACTCATTACATCCATATTCATAATTATGATTCTCCATTTCAACACATCAATATATTTACAAGAAATTCAACACTACTTCAATACTTTAAATACATA
Source organism: Cryptomeria japonica (assembly GCF_030272615.1). NCBI lineage: Eukaryota > Viridiplantae > Streptophyta > Pinopsida > Cupressales > Cupressaceae > Cryptomeria > Cryptomeria japonica. The sequence continues at coordinate 151,024,737 of NC_081410.1, forward strand.
AACAATAAGATAATTTTCTAACCAAACATTCCAAAAAATTAAATAAAAACTAAAACTAAGAAATATCCAAGAATGAGAAAAGAGGTGATTGAAGGAATAAATCTTTTATCAAACACTCCATGATTTTCCAAAAACAAATAATACTCAATTAAACAAAATTCAACTTAATTTAAAGTACTGATTAATTGAAATGATAGAAATGAATATATTGACTTTAAAGTGAATACAAATGGGTAGGAGGAAAACCAAATCCCGTAATCTTAACTAACACCCTCCCTGCCTGGGCAAACTGGGAGTTTTGAAACATAATACAGACAAATTGAGGCATAAAAAGGGTATAAGAAATGTGGAACCATTGATGGGCAATTGAATTGTTTAACTGAATGCCTCAAGGAAATGTGAACTCACGGCACACTATGGTTGCAGAGACTATTCAAATTAAATTGTGAAAAATGGTTTCAGAAACTTTCACATCAATCAAACCAACCAACTAATTCCGTAGGTAGAATTCTTTCCTGAATATTTTGCATCAACAAAAATACAACATTCAAACAAATATTTGCCCAAAAGATAAATGATCCTACCTCAGATCGCAAAAACCTTGTTTATATATATATATTCAATTTTAATTATATGCTTAATTTAACTATTCTATTAAATCTTTAGTTATAATCATAACTTTATTAAATAATCATAACACAATAGTTAGAGCTCACATCCAACCGATTCAACTGACAATGCACAACAGACAACAAGTCGACTGAGACCAAAAGCATGCAAAGGTTAAAAGTACTAACCCTACTCCCACATAGGAGCAACACGAGGTGGACACCTAAGACCTGTGTGCTATCTCCCACTACCACCTTTAGAAGCCAATAGGGCACACTCAGTCCTGAGATTGGGAGGAGTCGATGCCTGATACCTGCAAGTTGCATCCACTAGAAAACTCCATAGAACATCATATATGCATATACATGAGTAACATATATCATCAATAGAATGAAGATGATTGTGAAGCCATATGCCTCTCAAAATGAGTGATATGAGGTTCCTATCGATTACCATATTCGTGTTAGTATCATAATCATTTCCAGTTCTATTTTCAATAACATGTAATTCTAGCATATTGGAGTAAAGCATATATCACTACCTATTCTAAACCTTTGCGAAATCAAAAACATCACTGCAAACACTACCATGCATCTAGCCAAAACAACAAATCTAACCATACGTCCATCAAAACACAGATAAGCAAGATAGGTAAGGGTATCACATCCTCCTCATGAGTGATCATCCACAGAGCTAAACATAAACCCAACTTCAATATTTAATCAGAAACATTGAATTAACATCACCATAGTAATTATAGCAATCATAATATGTCCATTTATTATTATTAGTTCTGCCTGTAGGAAACTATAGCAGAGGCTTCAAAATTAAACCGTTATTAATATTTTCCCCTTCAGCCAATCAATTTGTCAGAAAATTTTGCATACTTTCATTTTCAACTATGTTTAATCACGAAGTTGCTCATTTTTTAGTCAAAATTTTTGTGCGATGTATTTTGGCAATCTTTGATTCGCATTGCACACGGCTGGTAGAGGCATTCAAAATTGTTCACAAGTTCCCATAAGAAAGAACGCACTATTAACGAAGGCAGGCAGATCTTGGGGTATTCATTTCTGAAATTTCTGAAAATTGTTAGGTCTTAGATCTGCGCATGTTTCAAGTACGCATGTTTCAGGGATCATAACGTTTGGGGTGTTTACTTCGGTTTTCTTCAATTTAAACCCCAATTTTAAGTTAGATCTCTTTCTTGTTACAACTAAGAATGATTTCCACTTAAGATGTTTTTGGATCTATTATTTTTTTATTAATTTTTATTGAAAAATTGTTCCACTTGGACATGGAACATTTCTTTACTCTCGCGCCAACTGCCCCAGTTTCGAAGATTTAAGTATCTCATACGCTCCTTTTTAAGGAAATTTTAGTGTAAGTGTTGTGGCATAAATTGAAAAGTCTTACTAGATTCTACTCTTTTAGAACTGTCCCTCAAAATGCTTCAATTTTAAATTTTTAAATTATCTAACAATAGCGTGTGCCAGATCTTCTGCTTTGGCAACATTTTTCTCAATGTCAGTATTAATTTATGGTCCTTTACTGAAAATGCCACGTTTCATCTGAAAAAACATTTTCAGTATATATAGCCACATACTGTCACTTAGCACATTATGACCTTCGGGTTTTTTTCTTTTACTTTATTTTGTTCAGTTCAAAGAATTTAAAAAAAAAATCTGGTGCTAGATTTGTGCCCTCTTGTTATTGTCACTGAAAGTGTCACTTAAAACGGCTAGCGCACTTGAGAATAGTGTGAATTTTAAAGTCTACCCTTTTTTTATGACATCGGTATTTAGTGTCTTTTAGGAGTCTTCTGCTTTATTTTTTTGAAGGTTTGTGAGTTATTTTAAATTTAATAAGTTTAACTGTTTTGGTCCTTAATTTCAGCTCGACTATATTCTGCAAATTTCTTGGTATTCAATGTCTTGTTGTTTTAGGCTGGGAGATGAATCGGCTAAAATAAGGACAAGTTTTTTAATTTATTTACAACATCTGGCAATGGTATATGTTTGGAAGTTTCCAAAGCCTCCCAACAAATCCGTTTTGTACATGTCCTTTAATCAATGTGATCCATACAATGACATTTCGATTAGGCACTTGATCATACATTCCCACACTTTTCATATAGATCTTCCAGGGCAATGGAGTCTCCAACATATGTAGAAATTCATCCATATATTCAAAACTACGCCAAATTGTAAGGGAGCTTTTGCAAAAGTAGCAAATTGGCTACTTTGTGCCCTTCTCTGTTGCATTTGAAACATCATGATGACATGCCTTCGTAGTCCATGCACTGAACCTAGGACCCTAAAAAGAATTGGATGTTGAATTTTGAAAATGATCTATATATGTTTCAAAGACCCTAATTGAGAGGGAGGAGGACTGAATTTCACATACAGGATTTAGTAGATTTTATATAGTTTTATGGTGCTTATCTATAGCACAGGGAAGAGGACGTTGGCCACAAATCATTGATTACAATCCAGTGAAGCATTGTAGGAAGACAATAGATAAACGCTTTCTTAAGCTAAGCTAAAGATTAGTTATGTTGTTTCTTTCTGTTCTAGCACCTAGCTGAGATGTTTAGGCCAAGATAAGTCCTGACATAACTGTCTTACAGTCTTCCACTCAAACATTATTGTGGTAATGTTTTGAACCTTGAACTCTTAGATTTAGTCAAATAGGTTAATATGAAATGATGCCAAGATAAATCACTATAGGATGCTTATAAGAGATAGGCAATTCTGTCTCAGCCTTGGTATCAAAGAAAGATTGGAAAACATTTGCGTTAGTTTATTCGCTCATATATAATGGTTTGCCCTACTAAATACCAGACTTGTTCAGTAAGGTAAAAGAAATATCTCCAGAAAAGGAAGAAACCATAGAATGAAGAACACATAGTAGACAACTCAAAGCTTTGGAATTGCAATTCACATGTTGATGATGCAGAGAGTCCGTGGTGATACTACAGGAGGCTGCAAAAATGCGGAGCAAAAATTGTCAAATATATAGATTTAGGATAAAGGGTTGATGAATATTTGTAATAGCAATCCTAGGAGAAAAGAATGAACTGATCAAATAGGTACTATTAGAATAAATTCAAAGTGATAATAATCTTTCGATCAAAGTTCCACAACCCCAATATTTAAGACTTAAGATATGTAACTGATTATTTGAATCGCAATCAAATCTTTTTTATCAGAAACTTAATCATTTGTTTCTTATGGGTTCTATGACAGAGTATGTTATGTATCTTACAGCAATGGGTGCCAAAAATATCTTCCTCTTTTATTGGAAAATTTTAACTTTCTTATATTGAAGGTTGCCACTGCCAAAGTCTCTAGGCTTTCTCTCATTTTTGTTGTATATTTTATGATCTCAAGCAACAAAATTGTAATTTGTTTGGGATGTCCAGACCAGATTTTCTTTTGCAGAAATATTCATTTTATTATAAACAATAAACATCGTTATTCATAGGAGGGGTTAATCTTAAAAAACTAATGCCAGGTTTGGGATCTTTAGACCAAAATTTCTGGTGTACAAACATTCATTGCATTATATATAATGAGCAAAACCTAAACACAAGTGGAAACAGGACCTCATTAAACAGTTATCCAGAAAAATAAACACAAGTGGAAGCAGGACCTCATTAAATAGTTACATATAAAAGACTAAACAAACTTTAATTTAATTTCTATTAAGATTTTGTACTATTTTCATCTTTCTGAAACTCTGGTCAAATGTTCTTGCACAAAAAACTCTGGAACTGGAAAATAAGCCATTAAGTTTTGAACAACAGAATTAAGATTTTGTACTATTTTCATCTTTCTCAAACGCTGGTCAAATGTTCTTGCACAAAAAACTCTAGAATTGGAAAATAAGCCATTAAGTTTTGAACAACAGATATGGGAATAAGTTTTTAGGAACCTAAAAACATTACTTCCTTCAACAATGAAATAGCGATTTTATGTGTATTTGCTGGAACCACTGGAATCATTGAAGAATACATTCATCAAAAAGTGTGTCAATAGCTTCGGTCGAAACTCCATTTTTTAAAGTTAAGTATGTTTTGAATTATTACAAAATTCGGGTGTTGGAAAACATGGTGACCCTAAGGTCTTCTAATATGACTAAATTGTTTTCAGTTGAAAGAGATTTTAGCTTAAATGTTGTGCAAATTGTTTTTTGGACAAAAAGGAGAATTATATTAAGAAAATGTTTACAGATTACAAAATAAAGATTTCCAAATGGCTAGAACCATGAATAAGGCTAGAAGAAAGAAAATCCAAATAGGTTTTCCACTAGCTCACCTCTGTATCTATTGAAATTACTCTACGAAGTGAGTATTTTAATACCCTAAAATATTTTTCAAGGTGAAGATACATATGGAGACTCCAGAGGAAATCCATGTGCTCAGATTGATAATTCTCTTATAGTCATTGGCTTAAGGTGTTCTTGTTCTATCATATACATTCAATTCCTGATAGGTGGCATAAAATGTAGGATGTGGGTAAAGTAACTTAAGAATCAAGGCATTTGCAAATTTATGATGGATGTTTTACTTCAGGAATTTGAAACTTGTTTTTGGTCAAATGGTGCTTTGTTATATGCTGCTTAATGGTTATCTAAAAAGTATTTCTTCTTATAAACTATTTATTCAGTATTTTTGGAGGATTATCTCAACAACAATATTATCATAATCCAGGTATCAGATTTAGTTGTTTTAACTGATTTCTTTTTCTATCGTAAAGTTTTCATTCATTATTGGAGGGTTTCTAATTTTATTTATTGAGTAAGGATGTTTTCTAGGTGTCAGTTAAGAATTCCATTCAGGGGTGTGCAAGGAAAACTCCAATTTATCGGAACTTGATTCTTAATGCTTCATAAATTCTTGACATCAATTTTAGTTCTACCATTATGAACTCTTATATGAATTCTTTTATCCCTCAATGATGGAAATGGAGTTGGAATTCAGAAACTTCAGCGCTCATTATAGATTTTTTCCACTATATTTAAAGGGAAAGCATCCAAAGTGCAATATTTGTGTGTGTTTTGTTAGCATGTCACTTAGGCAATGCATTTTCCATAGACAGAGAAAAAACAAAATCTTAGATCAATCTGTAGAAACTAGAATGGAATTTTGCAATTTTCATGGATGTATATCCAGCTAAGATTTTCAAAGTCCTAGCTATGCAACATTGATATCCTATTCCAAAGCCCCCAGTTTGCATAAGCAGAAACTACAGAGGGGAGATTACCAAGTAATCACCTTAATTACCTTTTTTGAGGCATTTTTCCAAACAGTTCACGTACCCTATTTATGCTCCCACATTTTGCATAGATATGTACCTGGGCATTGACAACTACAACATTTGACAACAATCCCGTTTCCATTATGTTTTGAAGTATATCCATACCCTGTTTTTTTGGAATGATATGAGAGGTGTAATCGACTCTGGCTTTACACCTACCTCTTGCATTTGTCTAAAAAAATTTAGGGCCTTTCAACAAATCCATACACCTTTGTTTCCTTTGGCATTTCTCTGCTCTGGTCTAAATGTCTTTAACGCCATGCAAGTGTATTTACATATATACAAGCACGAAACAATGTAAGAGTGTATCTTACCAAAGACTCTTGTTTAGTCTTTAAGGTTAAGGATGTTCATCCCATGAATAGCTTGGCACATTTGAATCGTCTTGTATCTTTATCCTTCCCGTGCAATTGTATTTCATTTTTAATTCAGTTTTTTCTTTCCCACTCAGTTCTGTTCAACATACTTTCAGCTTTAACTTCAATACATTGGCCTATACCATTAAAGACACAATTTCTGCAAACTCAGTCCCTGCATTCTTAGGTAGGAACTTCGCTGCTTTGCAGCTCTTATTATTAAAGAGAATTTCAATTATCAAGAATGAAACAGGAAGCAACGAGTATCAAGAAAACATTCAAGCCCATAATATCTAACAGATTTAATCACATAAGATGGATAGGGGAGGGCACTACACTAAGCAAGCACTTTCTCATTGATAGCTAGTAGTTTATTCACTAATATCATTCTGAAAAATACAACATCGCAAGATAAAACGGATTTTCACATTATAATATTTCAAAAATAAATACTATACCACTACGTGACACCTATTACTAAATATTAAATAGCTCAACAAGAAATCAACAACAAATTTACATTCCATTCATACTTAAAAACAATAAATAATTATATTTTTTTTTGTTAAATTACTAAATTCTAAATAAAAATGTCAAGAGGAGCTTCTTGGACTCGAGCATTTCTATAGTCTTTGAAAAGAAAGGGTTTATAACGATGTGGATAGTGTTCATCTATGAGCTCCTCTAGTACACTCACCTCTTTTTCCTTCAAAAAATTCCAGAAGAAACTGATAGAAAGATGATGCTCCTTCCCCTCAAATGCTACATGATGCTCCACACTCCAACATCTATCATTGCTCCATATCTGTAGCCAAAAAAATATCAGAATTCATCTAAAGAAAGAATTGAGTTTAAACTAGATTTAGGAATCTCCCTGCCTTTAGAGCGCTGGCTATGATGACAGTGAATGATCCAGCAAGAGGTTTTACAGTGAACCATTCACCTTGTTTAGAGCGCATTTCAAGACCAACATCTATCATTGCTCCATATCTATAGCCAAAAAAATATCAGAATTCATCTAAAGAAAGAATTGAGTTTAAACTAGATTTAGGAATCTCCCTACCTTTAGAGCATTGGCTATGATGACAGTGAATGATCCAGCAAGAGGTTTTACAGTGAACCATTCACCTTGTTTAGAGCGCATTTCAAGACCAGCCACTTGGTCATTATATAGAATTGTCATCACACCCAAATCTGTGTGCTCCTTGAGAAGAATATCATTAGCTTGATTTTTCACACACTGAGAAATAATTAAGACGAAGCAAAGCTTCACATTCTGCAAAATCAATCTCAAAATGTTTGCTGAGTTGCAAACCTTGAAGGATAAGTTTTATTAGGGAATTTGTCAGATCAGCTAACTTGGAACTGTATGTTCTTCGGCTATCACTGCACAACATGTCCAAAAAATTAAAATTATTATATTTGTATTCAATCAAGTAATAATTAATTTAAATAATAGAGCTTAAATCAACTTCATACTGTCTTATGTGTCATGATATCTTAAGATAAAAACAAATTCTTTATCAATCATTACATCTCACTCTCCAAATCCAACCCTTTTGGTATCCATCTACTATCTATTTGGCTTACATGCCAAGAAAATTGAATTGAGTAATTATGGACATGTAAGTATAAAGAACATATAGAAAATTAACATCTGTAAAGTGGCAACAGGAATCACTCAAGAGATATTTGGTTCTAAATAATCCAAAGTTGAATTCTACATCTTGATATTTATGTTGTGTGCACAACAAATTACCCATACCTAGAGGTTTGACTACTACTAGGACAAGCTTAGGATTCCTCCTCTTATCTTAAAACAACCCTTTTTATTTTATGAAGCATGACACAATTAAAAACAAGTCAAAAAAATGAATAATAGATAGCATCTTATTCTTGTTTCGACGCTGGCACTCCAACTGAGCACCCAAACAAACCACTATGCTGAGGCAAAAGCTACTTACATTGGGTTAAACATGGCTATCAAAGAAGGGTTCAAAAAAGTGTGGGTTGAGAGAGATTCACTTAACATCACTAGATGTGTGAGTAAACATACCAAGCCCAGCTGGACTATCAAGGACTTAATTCAGGAGTGTCACATAATGATTACAAAATTGGATAAATTCAAAATTTCCCACGTTTATCAAGAAGGTAACATGCCAGCCAACCACCTCGCAAATATTGGTGTGGATTATGTGGACATAAGGTGGTGGACGGGAAGGGAAACTTTCTTGATACAATTGTGTGAATTGACAAGAAAGGACACCGAATGTATTGGCCACTCATATCACATTAATGATGACATATTACCAAATGAGTAATGATCTTTCGTGGGATTTGAGTTCGAATTTCAAAACCAAGGTTTCTAGAGCTTTCTTTTGTGTCTGATTTTTCATTGCCTGGTTTGGCTTTGGTGCTTACACCCAATTTTATAGAGGTAGACTGCTTATGGGAGGTGACAAAAATAGAATGGAGCCTACTTCCTATGAGAAATGGGAAAAGAACAGGAAGTTGTTGACAAAGATTACTGATGGGGGCCTAGTGTCGTATCTCAAGAGGCTTTATGGCAATGACCCAAAAATGACAGAGGATTTTGTGAATGGTTGGAAGAAGGGTATCCTCACGACCTTTGGAGCAGAGTTTAGAATTGGTGAAGCCTTCATTGCGGAGATAACTAACTTGCAGATGGATGACAAGAAGTTTTACATAGAGAGGAAGGTGGTGGAAGAAGCCATTTTGGCCTTCTTTGACAAACAAAGCGAGAGAAACAGGGTGCGAAAGATGGCAGACAACGGTTATAACAGGAAGGACCTGCAATCACTTTGGGTGGATATGGCTGAAGTGATAATGATGTACATTAGACTTGATGACAATTATGTCAGTGTATTCTCTTACCACTTGATGATATTGAATCATTTTAGGCATAAAAAAAGAATTTCTCTTCCTTTTTACTTATTGTCTTCTCTTGAAAATAGCCTTGCGAATCATGCCAAAAATAGTGACAACCCTGTCTTACATGAGGGGTTAATCATGCTCATCATGGAATATGCCAAAGATAATGGGGTTAAACCCTCTCGAGTTGTCAAAACCCCCAATTCTTTGACCAACCCTAATGTACAAATTGTGTTTGACATGGGGATGGAGGAAAAGGGGTCTGGTATGGCTATGGACTGGTGGGACCTTAATGTCTTGGAAGATCCAGACTACTATCCCTCTCAGGAGGAGGGCCCCCCTCGAAATATTACACCTAGCACTAGTAGCAATAGAAGAAACAAACACCCTAGATGGGCTACCAGTAAATATAAAACTCCTAACCCCAATTTATAGGGTTCTGGGCAACCAAGTACAAAAAAGTCTAAATTAGGAGAAATAGGGGAAGCCAAGGGAAAGGAGAAGGAAATAAAGCTTGACATCCCCATTAACGTTGAATAAGGGGATACTCAAAAAGATTATGATTTTGATATTCTCCTTAATAATTCTATTAAAATCCATGAAAATTACTTTCTTTGTGTCAGCAAGGAGATCAACATGCTAAAGGAAGGAATTAAGGGCATTATTGACACCTATACCAAGACACCCATGCCAAGAAAAACTAACAAACTTATCTGAATGACACATAAACTATAAGAAGATGATAAGATCATGAAAATGGATCATGAAACAAGGATTGGTCGGTTGGAAATAAGCTTGGAAGAGCTTAAAGGCAACCTGAGGAATCTGGTTGATATTAGCAGGGAAGCCATGAATAATAGCATCAAGGGTCTCAAAAAGGTCAATGTGATGATTGCGGACCAAAGAGCCCAGTCCATCATTAGTATTCCACCCTCAGACACCAAATAGAAGAAGAAAATCCAAGAGCCAAACTTGCAAGGTACGGGATCACATATCACTACTAGCCCCTATACGAGGACAAGGACTAGGAACTGGGAGAATCTAGTACCTCTAGATTCATCATTGAAGAGCTGGAGGAAGTTAACAAGAGTATGATCCAAAAGAAATCGGAGCTGATCCAATCTCTGGTTTAGTGGTTTCTTTAGTTTTTTCGGTTAGTGGTTTTTGTGTTTTTGTTGTGTGAGTGTGAGTATGGCCCCTATTTCTATGGCCGTTTTTTCATTGTTTTTGAACTGGTTAGCTATTGTTTAATTTTTTGTATTTTTATCTGACTTTAGATTTTAGGTCCTTGTAAAACCCGTTTACCTTAATAAAAAACAAATAGCATCTTATTTGTTAATTAATATTAAATAATAAGATAATTATCTAACCAAACATTCAAATAAATAAATAAGAACCAAAACTAAGAAATATCCAAGAATGAGAAAAGAGGTGATTGAAGGAATAAATCTATTATCAAACACTCCATGATTTTCCAAAAACAAATAATACCCAATTAAACAAAATTCAACTTAAATTAAAATACTGATTAATAGAAATGATAGAAAGGAATTTCATATTGCCTTAAAAAATCAAACAAGTTGTGTAACATACCAAAATTCAGGATTTCCTTGGGGCCATAGCTTTTGTGCATATTGCTGAATCGAATCAGAAGCCTGTACTTCTAGGAAACATATGGCCTCGCCAGATGAAAGACCAACGCCCTTCGAATACCCATCAAATGGAAGACAAACGGCTCTTTCTTTTACTTGGGGTGGAAGACTGAAAAGACCTCGAGAAACTGAATCCACTGTGTTTAGAAGCTCCTTTTCGACTCCATGATTCACCACACGAAAAGCTCCCCACTGTTGGGCAGCTTCTTTTGCTTGATTGCACAGCCTCTGAAGTTCAGGATCACCTTCTCTTAACTCTGATTGAAGAACAGAAATATCTATTACAGGGAGCTCAGCCTCTGGAAAAACCATTGTCAGATGAAAATTGTAAAGCAGAAGGGTTAGGATTAATGGTGAAGAAATAGGTCAATTAGTTGGCATGAGAGAGATTAAGTGTATCTGATAGTCACGTTGACGAAGCATGAGCTAAGTCACGTTGGTCAACTTTGATAGAATATTTTTGGCACGGATGTGTAAATTTGACGGTGGACCTTTCTGTCTAGCAAATTGTTTCTGTGATGATTGTTCATTTGAAAGTGTCATTAAAATATTCAAATGCATCTTAATACAAGGATTCAAAGCATCAAGTTCTTGTCATTAGGATGATTAGTTCAGAGTAAATAAAAATAGAAATAAAGATAGAGGGAGAGGAAGAGGGAGAGGAAGAGGGAGAGAAATACATAGAGAGATAGAAAAAGGTAGAGGAAAAGATAAAAATAGAAAGAGGGAGAGAGAGAGAGAGATAAGGAAATAGATAGATAGAGAGGAAGAGGTAGAGGGAGAGATAGAGAGAAAGAGAGAGAGATAGATGAGTATATAGGGAGTGGAAGAGATTGATATAGAGGGAGAGGGAGAGGGAGAGGGAGAGGGGGAAATAGAGGCATATGTGGCAATATGATAAAAGGATAGAGAGAAAGGGATAGAAGGACATAGAGAGAGGGGGAGAGCTAGAGACAAATAGGTAAAACTAGTATTATCTATCTTTTTAAAACTATATTAAAGAGTGGATAAATTTATAATCAAGATATTGTAAAGTAAAAGGTCACAAAAGACTATCACATATTATCCCTTACATCTGTATACCAAATAAAATCACATATTTTTGGTTAAACATTATTTTAGTTTATGTAAAAAATTCTTAAATAGTATTTAAAAGAACCAAATAAATATAAAAAATATAAAAGACCAACATTCTTCTCATGAAATATGCTATAATAAAAAGATCCTGATAAAAATAAAAGACAATTAAGTCTTTCTCTTTCTATCTTAGACTTAAGCCTCATTAAGAATTCAAAATGATAAAAAAAATATGAAATTGAAGGAAAAAACCGAAATAAATAAATGAATGACATTGAATTAAAAATTATTTGTATTATAACATGCAGTTTAAATACGATAGTGGGTGCACACTGCAGTGGACCACAATTTCCGTGCAAGAAAAATAAATCATGCATCCAGTCAAAGCAGTAAATCCTCCTTTTTCTATAATTTTATATCATTTTTGAATGGGCTTTTGAAAGACGTGATCGCACGACATTTCTTGGAAATTATGCATGAGATGTAACTTGTTTGACACGTAGTGGGGATGCCCATCAAATTTCGTCGTCAAATTTTTTTCAGAGTGATTAGGCAATTTTGATGGGACACGTCTATTTTGGTTTCCAAATGATACTATGGATTGACTAACATATGTATTAGTCGTGCGTTTTACATCGTTGATTTTGCAATAAACCACTGTGATTGACTAACACATCGCTTTCACATTCTACGAAAGATCTGTTTTGGAGCTAGAATAGCTTAGCTTCAGCCATTTTAACATGTGATCATCATATGCTTTTATTGAACAACCGCCCAATAATGTACGTGTAAGGTTCAGATGTAATGCATCGTCTTGCACGTTCTAAAGAATTATATGCCGTCGTCCATCTCATATAGAGATGCCCTAGGCGAATTAATAATATATTTAATGTCAGTCTGTCTAGTTTGTACAAACTTACAGTTTATTTATTTTTTAAATTATTTTATTGTTTTCTTGTCATTTCAATGACATGTCATTTATTAAATGTAAAAAAATGAGTATTTTTTTGTTTCAAAAATTGAATTTTCTACCTACTATTTTCAATATGGTCTAATGAGAGTAAAGAAAAATGATATTTTTGTAATTACATAAAATACAAAATAAAAAGATAAATAAATTTGATTTTTTTGTAATAAATAATTTATTTTATATTTTAAATTTTTTTTAAATATTAAAACTATCAAATAATTTATTTTAATATGGAAAATAAATAATTCATTAAAATTTATAATTGCAAGGTTCTGTGGTTGTGCAGTATCTGAATGAATGATGTGAATGGATGTTTATTTGCACATTTATGAAGCAAGGCAGACTATGGACTGCTATGTAAATGTGTACAACTTGGAGATGATTTGCGGCATTTGGTATTCTGGACATATATTGTACTTTTGTGGCATATTAGAATCAGCTTAAAGAAATATATAAATAAAATATATATTAAGTGGGACTGCCATTTTTTTTCAAAAAAAAAAAAAAATCATTAAAATTTAAATAGTAAATTTATATGTATGTTAAAATGGTAATATAATTATATATTTTAAGATGATTAAGTAAATAAAAAATACTTACACATATTTTAAAAATCATTAAATATAATAATCAATATATTTGTAATAAATTATATCTATATATTTATAATAAAAAATAATAATTTTTAACCTTAAAACATCAAATTGAAATCTCAAATAACTATTATAAATTTAAATATTTATTTGAAGTCCTAATTTCTAAATTAGAAACCTTAAATACCTTGTCTACAACTATTATTTCCATAATTATCTGTTGCACAAAGCACTTTAAAGAAAGTAAACAAAATTCAAAAATTGATGAGTTGGTTTTAAAAGTAAAACCGTATCCCCAAAAACTATATAGTAATTAAATGCAGGAAAAGAAAACCATTTTCCCATCTTCCAATAAGGACGTTTAATGTAAAATATAATATGTTGGTGAGGTAGAGTTACCGAGGTGTCAAATCGAAGGACAAACTACTAGTCTCAATTTGTCCTTTTCGGCCAAGGAAATAAAGCTCTTCATTTTGGATAATATTATATTATGTTTCGATGGACAGGGTCAGTCAGCTTAAATTATGACTTGGTTTAACTTTATCAATATTTTAAATTATTTTATTGTTTTTTTTATCATTTCAATGACATGTCATTTATTAAATGTACAAAAATGAGTATTTTTTTGTTTTGAAAATTGAATTCTCTACCTATTATTCTCAATATGGTCCAATGAGAGTAAAGAAAAATGATATTTTTGTAATTACAAAAAAGATAACTAAATATGAACTATAGAGTTGTCTAAAATTCTTAAATCTGATTGGTCAACTGAAAAAAATAAATGACCTAAGTGAATGTATAACTATCCTAGGGCAGGAACTAATAAATAAAATTAAATATATATTTAATTTATATTTGTAGGATCTTGTATAATATTTTATGGTACAAATATTTTAATATGGTCATATGACCATTACATTTAGGCCTCGGCTATTTTCACTTAGTGGTGTCTTTTTCAATACAAGCTTTTAGTTAATTGTCATGGACTATTTGTGATACTTGAAGAAATGCATCTAATAAAAAAATTAGTTGGATTTCATTAGTTTGTTTGGTATTTTAAAGAGAATTTGATTAATTGTTGAAAAATGATATATATCAATTATATCATTAATAATAATTTGAGTTTTCAAAAAATGTATGTGTCTATTTATGAAATTAAGATAAGTTTTCTGATCTATATAAGTATGGTCAGTTGAGCTACTTATCACTCCTAAAAAATTCAATGCATTTGAAATATAATATACATAATATGGATTGTTACCTTAATAACTTATATTTACCTTTGTGATTATTTGAAAGTTACATCTAAATCACCCATAAATGTAAAGCTAGGCCATTGAAAGGTAACAAGCTCATATCTTAAAACTTTGGGTTTTATATGTCATTCCTCGAAGTAGGCGATAAATATTTTCAAGTAACCCCAAAAATAGATCAAAATTGAAGTATTTATATTTTGAAATACAATTCACTAGAGATAGTTGACCAATTATTGAACATCATGATTAACCGTCTTTTGAAATTAATTATGCATGGAACACTTCAACTAATTAGTTATTGTTTAGAAGAGAACAACAAAGGGATAAGAAGAATATAACTATAGAAATTAATATGCAACTTGTTCTAATCACCTTGTTTCCTTTAGAATTCTTGTTTAGGATAGTAGAGGAAAAATGGTCTACAAACTTGAGTGGAATTCCACTTCATGGTCCACTAATTATAGATTCTCTCTCCTTTAGCAACTAGAACTAAAAATTAGTCAAATTAAAAATGAAATACATGTTTTTTACCTTTTAACTATTTAAAACTGAATGCAATAATTTAGAAATATAAAGAAATGAAGCATGAAAATTACTCTAAACATGAATATACACTTGGAGAAACCCTATAGTACCAAAAAAGCTCTAGTAAAAGTGAGATTCAAAATTCTCATGTCATTATATCTCAACATTTTATCAAGGTACATTTTTATTATTACATGGACCTTCATGAGCCCATGAAACATGTAAATAGAATTCAACATCTATAGACATACTTGCAAATTCATGAAAATTTTATAAATCAACTTGTGACTCTCTCTTTGAGTTCCTAAGGAAGGTAAAAATATGATTGAGTTTTCAACTGACATTTTAATATTTAATAAATTATAATAAATGTTTTCCATTGAATACAATCTACTTGGAAGTGAAAGAGACAATATTTGGAAATATTGATCTCTCTAATGAAACAAACTACAAATGAGACAACTCAAGTGAGGGTATATGAACTAAATATTCAAAGTAAAAAAAGACTAAAGAGAAGAAAAAGGGCCCTAATTTGCCCCATTTTGTGATTGGGGACAAAAGGAAGACCAATACCCCTCATGTTAAGAATATTTTGGAGAAACCAAGTGTGAATGTAAAAAAGATGATGGATGAGAAGGTAGGGGACAAGGTCGACATCCGTGGTTCTGAGATGGACCCCCAGAGGATTGAATTACATATAGTAATCCCTGTTGAAATAGAGAAAGGTACCCATGCAAAAAAGGAAAAGGGGTCCTCTGCCACCGGGATAGAGGACATGTTGATGGTGGCCAAGGATTACTATATTCAATGAAGGAGTTATTCACAAGAATATAGAAACTATAAAAATGTTAAAGAATCAACAATAGGCTTTCGATTTTGTAGACCCTCTGGTTTCCTTTTGCTTAGTTCTTGGCCAGATTTTAGTTTGTGTCTGGTTTTCTCATGGTGCTTGTTATCCTTTTTTGTTAAGGGTTTTGGGGTCCCTTCAAAACCTATTTTATTGTAATAAAAAACTAAAAATGAGACAACTAATGTAAGTTGTATAGGTAAATTTCATGACTTTCTTAGTTGACACCATATGACCCCTTAGGATATAGTATGAACCCTAATGACAACTAAGGGGCCATATGTCATCTTTAGGGTTCATATGGTGTCCTAATGGGTCATATGACACCATATGACCCCTTAAGACACCATATGATCCCTAATGACACCATATTTTGTCCTAATGACTCATATGGTGTTCTAAGGGGTCATAAGACACCATATGACCCATTAGGACACCATACAACCCATAACGACACCTAAGGTGTCATATGGTGTTGTTAGGGGTCGTATGGTGTCCTAAGAGGTCATATGACACCATATGACCCCTTAGGAGACCATACGACCTCTAATGACACCATATGGTGTCCTAGGGGCTCATATGGTGTCCTAAGGGGTCATCGGACACCATATGACTCTTTAGGACACCATACGACCCCTAACAACACCATATGGTGTCTTAAGGGCTCATATGGTGTCCTAAGAGGTCATAGGATACCATATAACCTTTTAGGACACCATACGAGCCGTAATGAAACCTAAGGCATCATATGGTGTTGTTAGGGGTCATATGGTGTCCTAAGGGGTCATAGGACACTATATGACCCCTTAGGACACCATACGACCCCTAATGACACCTAAGGTGTCATATGGTGTTGTTAGGGGTCACATGGTGTCCTAAGGGGTCATAGGACACCATATGACCCTTTAGGACACCTTACGACCCCTAACGGCAACATATGGTGTCCTAAGGGCTCATATGGTGTCCTAGTAGGTCATAAGACACCATATAACCCCTTAGGATACAATATGACCCCTAATGACACCTAAGGGGTCATATGGTGTCGTTAGGGTTCATATGGTGTCCTAAGGGGCCATAGGACACCATATGACCCCTTAGGATACCATACAACCCCTAACGACACCATATGGTGTCCTAGGGGCTCATATAGTGTAATAAGGGGTCATAGGACATCATATGACCCCTTAGGACACCATTCAATCGTTAATGACACCTAAGGTGTTATATAGTGTGGTTAGGGGTTGTATGGTGTCCAAAAAGGTCATAGGAAACCATATGACCCCTTAAGACACCATACAACCCCTTTAAATACTATATGGTGCCCTAAGGTATCATATGGTGTCCTAAGGGGTCATATAGGACACCATATGTCACCTTAAGACACCATACGACCCCTTAAGACACCATATGACCCCTAATGATACCATATGGTGTCCTAAGGGCTCATATGGAGTCCTAAGGGGTCATAGAAAACTATATGATAGTTCAGGATACAATATGACCCGTAACGACACCTAAGGGGTCATATGGTGTTGTCAAGGGTCTTATGGTATCCCAAGGGATCATAGGACACTGCATGACCCCTTAGGATACCATACAACCCCTAACGATACATAAGATGCCATATGGTGTCATTAGGGGTCATATCCATATGACCCCTTAGGACACCATACAAACCCTAACAACACCGAAGGTATCATATGGTGTCATTAGGGGTTGTATGGTGTTCTAAGGGGTCATCGGACATCATATGACCTCTTAGGACACCATACGACCCCTAACGACACCATATGGTGTCCTAAGGGCTCATATGGTGTCCTAAGGGCTCATATGGTGTCCTGAGGGGTCATAGGACACCATATGACCCCTTAGGATACCATACGTCCCCTAATGACACCTAAGGTGTCATATGGTATTGTTAGGGGTCGTATGGTGTTCTAAGGGTCACAAGAAACCATACGACCCCTAACGATACCATATGGTGTCCTAAGAGCTCATATGGTATCTTAAGGGGTCATAGGATACATTATGAACCCTAACGACATCTAAGGGGTAATATGGTGTCGTTAGGGGTCATATGGTGTCCTAAGGGGTCATAGGACACCATATGGCCCCTTAGGAAAACATATGACCCCTAACGACACCATATGGTGTCCTAAGGGGTCATAGGACACCATACGACCCCTAATGACACCTAAGGTATCATATGGTTTCATTAGGGGTTGTATGGTGTCCTAAGGAGTTATAGGACACCATATGATCCCTTAGGACAAAATACGACCCCTAATGACACCATATAGTCTCCTAAGGAGTCTTTGGACACTATATGACCATTTAGGATATAGTATGACTGCTAACAACACCTAAGGGTTAATATGGTGTCGTTAGGGGTTGTATGGTGTCCTAAGGGGTCATATGACACAATATGACCCCTTAGGACACCATACGACCCCTAACGACATCTAATGTGTCATATGGTATTGTTAGGCATCATATGGTGTCCTAAGGGGTCATAGAACACCATATGACCCCTTAGGACACCATACAACCCCTAACGACACCTAAAGTGCATATGGTGTCGTTAGGGGTTGTATAGTGTCTTAAGGGGTCATATGACACCATATGACCCCTTCGGACACCATACGACCCCTAACTACAACATATGGTGTCCTCAAGACTCATATGGTGTCCTAAGGGGTCATAGGACACCATATGACCCTTTAAGATACAATTTGACTACTAATGACACACAATGGGTCATATGGTGTCGTTAGGGGTCATAGGACACCATATGATCCCTTAGAAAACCATACAATCCCTGGTGACACCTAAGGGGTCATATGGTGTTGTATGGTGTTCCAAGGGGTCATAAGAGAAAATATGACCCATTAGGACACCATACGACCCTAAATGACACCATATGGTGTCCCGAGGCCTCATATGGTGTGCTAAGATGTCATAGGAGTAGGACACCATATGATCCCTAACCTAAGGTGTCATATGGTCTCGTTAGGGGTCGTATGGTGTCCTATGAGGTCATAGGACACCATATGACCCCTTAGGACACCATACGACCCCTAATGACATCATATGTTGTCCTAGGTCTGATATGGTGTCCTAAGGGGTCATAGGATCTTGGATATGACTCTTTAGAATACAATATGACCCCTAACAATACCTAAGAGGTCATATGGTGTTGTGAGGGGTCATATGGTGTCTTAAGGGGTCATAGGGCACCATATAACTCCTTCGGACAACTTACGACCCTTGAAGACACCTAAGGTGTAATATGGTGTTGTTAGGGGTCGTATGTTGTGCTAAGGGGTCATAGGACACCATATGACACATTATCACACCATAGGACACCTAACAACCACATATGGTGTCCCAAGGGCTCATATGGTGTCCTAAGGGGTCATAGGACACTATATGACTCATTAGGATACAGTATGACCCCTAACGAGACCGAAAGGGTCTATGCCATCTTTAGGGATCATATGGTGTCCTAAGGGGTCATAGGACATCATATGACCCTTTAGGACAAGATACAGTCCCTAACGATACAATATGGTGTCCTAAGGGCTCATATGGTGTTCTAAGGGCTCATAGGACACCATATGACCCCTTAGGACACGATATGACCCGTAACAACACCTAAGGTGTCATATGGTGTTATATAGTGTCCTAAGAGGTCATAGGACACCATATGACCCCTTAAGACACCATACGACTTCTAACGACACCATATGGTGTCCTAAGGGCTCATATGGTGTCCTAGGGGATCATAGGACACCATATGACCCGTAATGACACCTAAGGTGTCTTATGGTGTTGTTAGGGGTTGTATAGTGTCATAAGGGGATCATAGAACACCATATGATCCCTTAGGACACCATACAACCCTTAATGACACCTAAGGTGTCATATGGTGTTGTTAGGGGTCATATGGTTTCTAAGGGGTTATAGGACACCATATGACCCCTTAAGACACCATATGACCCCTAACGACACCATATGGTGTTCTAAGGGGTTATAGGAGACCATATGACCACTTAGGATACAATATGACCCCTAACGATACCTAAGGGGTCATATGGTGTCCTAATGGGTCATAGGACACCTTAGGACACCATATGGTGTCCTAAGGGCTCATATGGTGTCCTAAGGGGTGACAGGACACCATACGATCCTTAACGACACCTAAGATGTCATATGGTGTTGCTAGGGGTCGTATGGTGTCTTATTAGGTCATAGGACATCATACAACCCCTAACGACACCTAAGGTGTCATATGGTATCCCTAGGGGTCGTATGGTGTCCTCTTAGGTCATAAGACACCATATGACCCCTTAGGAGGCCATATGACCCCTAACAACACCATATGGTGTCCTAAGGGCTCATAGGACACCTTTTGACTCCTTAGGACACCTTACGACCCCTAATGACACCTAAGGTGTCATATGGTGTCATTAGGGGTTGTATGGTGTCCAAAGGGGTCATAGGACACCATATTACCCCTTAGGATACCATACGACCCCTAATGACACCATATGGTGTCTTAAGGGCTCATATGGTGTCCTAAGGGGTCATAGGATACCATATGACCCCTTAGAACACCATACTACCCCCAACGACACCTAAGGGGTCATATAGTGTCGTTAGGGGTCGTATGTTGTCCTAAGGGGTCATAAGACACCATATGACCCCTTAAGACACTATATGACCCCTAACAACACCATATGACCCCTTAGGACACCATACATCTGCTAACGACACCATATGGTGTCCTAAGGGCTCATATGGTGTCCTAAGGGGTGATAGGACACCATATGACCCCTTAGTACATATGACCCCTTAAGACACCATACGACTTCTAACGACACCATATGGTGTCCTAAGGGCTCATATGGTGTCCTAGGGGATCATAGGACACCATATGACCCGTAATGACACCTAAGGTGTCTTATGGTGTTGTTAGGGGTTGTATAGTGTCATAAGGGGATCATAGAACACCATATGATCCCTTAGGACACCATACAACCCTTAATGACACCTAAGGTGTCATATGGTGTTGTTAGGGGTCATATGGTTTCTAAGGGGTTATAGGACACCATATGACCCCTTAAGACACCATATGACCCCTAACGACACCATATGGTGTTCTAAGGGGTTATAGGAGACCATATGACCACTTAGGATACAATATGACCCCTAACGATACCTAAGGGGTCATATGGTGTCCTAATGGGTCATAGGACACCTTAGGACACCATACAACCCCTAACAACACCATATGGTGTCCTAAGGGCTCATATGGTGTCCTAAGGGGTGACAGGACACCATACGATCCTTAACGACACCTAAGATGTCATATGGTGTTGCTAGGGGTCGTATGGTGTCTTATTAGGTCATAGGACATCATACAACCCCTAACGACACCTAAGGTGTCATATGGTATCCCTAGGGGTCGTATGGTGTCCTGTTAGGTCATAAGACACCATATGACCCCTTAGGAGGCCATATGACCCCTAACAACACCATATGGTGTCCTAAGGGCTCATAGGACACATTTTGACCCCTTAGGACACCTTACGACCCCTAATGACACCTAAGGTGTCATATGGTGTCATTAGGGGTTGTATGGTGTCCAAAGGGGTCATAGGACACCATATTACCCCTTAGGATACCATACGACCCCTAATGACACCATATGGTGTCTTAAGGGCTCATATGGTGTCCTAAGGGGTCATAGGACACCATATGACCCCTTAGAACACCATACTACCCCCAACGACACCTAAGGGGTCATATAGTGTCGTTAGGGGTCGTATGTTGTCCTAAGGGGTCATAAGACACCATATGACCCCTTAAGACACTATATGACCCCTAACAACACCATATGACCCCTTAGGACACCATACATCTGCTAACGACACCATATGGTGTCCTAAGGGCTCATATGGTGTCCTAAGGGGTCATAGGACACCATATGACCCCTTAGTACACCATACGACCCCTAGCGACACCTAAGGGGTCATATGGTGTCATTAGGGATCATATGGTGCTATAAGGGGTCATTGGACACCATATGACCCCTTAGGACACCATACGACCCCTAACGACACAAGATGAACCCCAAGGGCTTATATGGTGTCCTAAGGGGTCATATTGTGTCCTAAGGTGGGAAGATGAATAATTATTACAATATATAAATTAGTGTCAATAGTGCTTACAAATATAAGTTCAGATCATCGTCTGAGAGAGATCATGAGGTTCAAGGATGAAAATTATAAAACTATATATGCTCCCCTTCTCTCCCTCCCTCAGCCCTTTCCTATCCCCTCCCACCCTCTCTCTCTCCCCCTCTGTCCCCTCCCCGTTCCTTTGTCCCTCGCTCACTCTCTCTTTCTCTTCCTCTCTCCCTCTCTCCCCTTCTCTCTCTCTCTCCCCCTCTCCCCTTCTCTATCTCTTTGTCTCACTAACCGACTCTCTCTCTCTCTCTTCCCTTCCACCCTTCTCTCTCTCTCACTCTCTCTCTATTTCCCCTTCCCCCCTCTATCTCTCTTTCTCCTTCTCTGCCCCCCTCTATTTGTCTCTCACCCCCTCTCCCCTTCTCTGTCTTTCTCTCCCTCTCCCCTTCTCTGTCTCTGTCTATCTGTCTATCTGTCTATCTGTCTGTCTGTCTGTCTCTCTCTCTCTCTCCCCTTCCCCACCTTCTCTCTCTCACTCTATCTCCCTTTCCCCTTCTTCCCCTATCTCTCTCTCCCTTTCTCCCCTTATCTGTTTTCCTTTTCCTCTCCCCTTCTCTATCTCTCTATCTCATTCACCGACTCTCTCTCTCTTTTCCCTTGCTCCCCTTCTTTTGTGTTTGTCTCACTCTCTATATTTCTTTCTCTCCCCTTCTCCACCTTCTCTCTCTCACTCTCTCTCTCCCCCCCCCCCCTTCTATCTCCCTTTCCCCTTCCCCCCCGCATCTCTCTCTCTCTCTCACTATTCCTCTCTCCATCTCCCTCAAGTATCTCTCTCACTTTGCTAACATGTTAAGAAATCAGATTAATCTGATATCCAATTTGTGTGCATTAGGGCCCTAATATTCAAAAAATGGGCACCAACGAGAATTTTTTGTAGGGCTAGGGAAAAATATGCATAAAAATCAGATATCCAATTTTTGTACCATACAAAAAAAGGCTTGTGGGTCATTTTGTGCATTCCAATGGCCCACACATTCATTTTGCAGGAGACATCCATGGGTTTTCAAACATAAATTGACATAATACAACTTTTGAGAGATTTTTGTGGATAAATTTGACATTATCAATCATTTAGGGGCATCTTTTTGTAGGTATAATGTGGAGCAATAGTTGTCGAAAGCATAAATGTAAAAGAAAGATTTCAAATGACCAAATAAAAGTATATAGACAAAGAGATATAAAGGTCATAGAAGGAGAAGACAAGGTATGCCAAATATTGGTGATGAATCTACAAATGTTACTTCAAGTGAAGAAGAAATTGAATTTGAAAATGTTGAGCAAGTTATTGAAAATGAAAATGAAAAAGTAGATTTTGATATTGAAAATGTTGAACATGATATTCAAAGTGGGAATGAAAATGTTAAAATAGATAATCAAAATTCTCAACTTGATATTGAATTTATGAATGAAAATGTGGGAATTGAAAGTGTAAATGTGGTAATTGACAATGAAGGTGAAAATGTGGGTGTTGACATTGAAGGTGAAAATTTGGGAATGGACATTGGAGGTGACCATTGGGGAAATTTTGACATTGAAGGTGGAATTGTTCAACCAAGTGGGTCATATGTAACACCAAATTACATGAGAAATGAAAACCCTCTCATGGATGAAAGACAAATTCCAAATTCAAAACCTTCAAGGACCCCAAAATGGTTACTTGAAATTGATGAGAACATTATTGCCAATCTTGAAGGTAAGAGGTCAACAAGGTCAACACAAATTTTCAACCAATATCTTAGCAATAAGACATTGACCAAGCAATGCCAAATTTTTGTTCAATTTCTAAAGATGCAAAAGATGAGACCATTTCTAGCCAAATTGAAGATTCGTATGAACAAGAAGATGGAGAAAAAATTTATTATTGTAAAAAATATTTTTGATGCTCTCAATTCTATTGGAAAGAATAGCAAGGAAAAAGATAAGAGAGTCACTCGAAGAGTGATTACAACCTCCTTAGTAAGCCATCAATCGAGGAAGGCTCATTTTATGAGACAAACTTGTGTTGATTTGAACATAAACCGTAACACTTTGAATAGAGCACTTGAAAGAAGACAAAGACTCAATGATCCCCTTCAACATGATACATGGGATTTTGGTGGGAGGCTTCCATGTGTTGATAGAAGGTTGACCGACAATGTGAACGAGGAAATTCAACAATTTTGGCACTCTAATTCTAGAGTATCACCCAATGTAAATGATATTTTAAAATTAAGAATTGACAACCAAGACCACACATCGCATCCCAAACATTTCTTGGAATCAAGCCAAACAATGTTGTACAAATTTTTTTGTGAAGAACATCCAACTTTACAAATATCACAAAGGGCCTTTGAATCTTTGAAGCCATTTTATTGTGTACCCATTAAGATTCGTAATACTTGTTGTTGTGAATACCATGTGGAGTTTTCAATGTACCATGGAATTTTATGTTATATTCATTCTACGATGCATACTAATGATATGTTGTAGAAGGGTGGTGCAATGCAATTTCCAAGATCATCAAGATACTTGCTAGATCTATTTTTGTGTCGTAGAGATGATGGATGCTTTTTCTATAGAAATGATTGTTTGAATGAGAAGTACTCACAACATGGTGGGTTGTGGTGGGTTATCAAAGTTTTTTTCATTTTTTAATGAGGGCAACGAACACAAGTTTGGAAAGAATATTGTTGAGAAAAAAGATATGAGATAGTGAAATATACTTTAAAGAGTGGAGGTGAAGGTTCTAGATGCGAGCTGGTCTCTAAAGACGTTAGTGTTGCTGATTTTATTTTGGATTTTATGAAAAATATTTTCAAGTATGCAAGGCACACCCATAGGTCTCAGTGATTGGATCAATAGTTCAGGATGTGTAAGAACTCTTTCCCGATTGACACTATTATATCGGTGGTTGATTTTGCAGAAAACTTTATATTGCAACCACAAAATGAGGTACAATATTAGTGTTATAATTCAACCTAGATTGCTATTTTTGTTCACATAACATATAGGCATGCCCCTGATAGTACATAAGAGGATAGGAAGATTATTAGGGAGAATCATTTTTATATGAGTGATGATAGATCACACTCCTCCGAGTATGTGCAACATTATTTCGAGATTTTTTTTAAATTCTTGCAGGATAAAGGTGTTGCAATTGATCATCATCTCATATGGTCATATAACTGCATGGGTCAATTCAAGAATGCTTGTATGTTTTATTGGTTGAGTAGAATGCATGTAGAGAGGTGTATACCTCATATTTGGAGTTTTTTTGAAGCAGGGCATGGGAAGGGGGAACATGATGGAGTAGGTGCATAAATTACAAGAGCTTTAGTTAAGGAGAAATTGAGGATTTCAGGTGTAAAATTCTCTAATGCACATTCTATTGTTGATTGATGTACTTCAGAATTGTCACAGAGAGGGATACTTGTTTTAGTAGTGCACAAATTCTTTTGGTTGGTTGAGGAGGGCACAATGGGAGACATATTGGATTGTCAAACAATTAAAGATTCTTCAAAGATGCATTTATTTCACAGCTCATATGCAAGTACATGGATCATTTGGACATGAGAGTTGGCTTGTTTTTGTCAGAGTTGTGTTAAGTGTGATTGGGATCAGTGCAAGTCAAGTGAGTGGGTTGATATGTGGGTTCCATAATATCTAATACCTTTATCTCAAACAATATCCATGTCAAATGGTGATATGGAAAGTTTAGAAAGTTCAGTTGAGTATGACTGTCTTTCAGATCTTCTACAACCAGGACATGTTTTTGCAATAGTTGCACCACAGGGGAATGAAGAGAGATTAGACTATTGGTTGGCACGATGTGTAAAGGGAAAGAAGAAGCTAACACAACTGATGATAGATGATGATGGGTTCACATATCCTACAGGTTCAGTTGTTATTGTAGGAACTTGGTTGCGAACATACATGATTAGAAAGAATGGCATACCTGCATTTGAAGACTACGACAGACACAAAACCATTCTTCACCTCTCACTTAAACCCCAATTCAACCCCCTCTTTGCATTCGTCTTCTCTGTATATCCTCATCATGCTTAATTCAATGTGACATTGTGTTTCATCTACTACTTAAAGAATATGGGGCAACTAAAAAATGTGACAAACCATGTTTCGTCTTCTCTGTATATCCTCATCATGCTTAATTCAATGTGACTGATTTTTTCACCAACTGAAAAATCACTGTCCTAAAAATACTGCTCTAAATCTTGTAAATCCGAGATAGGATTTTGTAGGTATCCCTCATGCAACCTTGTAGGTTCAAATGGATCATTCACAAGTTCCACAGATTCTGAGATACAACCTACCAAATTTTGGCAGTTTTTTGCACTTAGAACGCTCAAGGGATGGTGCCGGTAGGGTATGGCCCTGAGCATTCGACTGAGTGGGGGGGGGGGGGGGTAAGATAGGATCATGCCTAGGGTAAGAATGCCTAACCAGATGTGTTGGGACTAGTGGTTTACACCCATGACATGCAAAATGATAAATTATCCCCGTGGCAACATTTCATTGAATGAAACTGACGATTTTTTCGCCAACTGAAAAATTAGTGTCCTAAAAATACCGCTTCGAATCTTGTAAATTTGAGATAGGATTTTGTAGGAAGACCTCATGTGACCCTGTAATTTCAAATGGATCATTCACTGGTGCCATGGATTTTGAGGTATGGCCTATCAAATTTTGATAATTTTTAGCACTTAAGGCGCTCAAGGGATGACACCGGTAGGGTATGGCCCTAAGAGTTTGACCAAGTGGGGGGTGGGGTAAGACAAGAGCATACCTAGGGTAAGAATGCCTAACCGGATGTGCTAGGACTGATGGTTCGCTCCCATGACTAGCAAAATGATAAATTCTCCCCATGGCAACATTTCATTGAATGAAACTGACGATTGTTTTGCCAACTAAAAAATTATTGTCCTAAAAATATCACTCCGAATCTTGTAAATTTGAGATGGGATTTTGTAGGTACCCCTCACGTGACCTTCTAGGTTCAAACGGATCATTCACAAGTGCCACAAATTCTGAGATAAAGCTTGTCAAATTTTGATAAATTTTCACACTTACGACGCTCAAGGGACGATGCCGGTAGGTTATGGCCCTAAGCGTTCGACCTAGTAGGGGAATAAGATAGGAGAATTCCTAGGGTAAGAATGCCTAACCTAATGTTCTAGGATTGATGGTTTGAGCCCACGACTTGCAAAATGAGAAATTCTCCCTGTGGCAACATTTCATTGAATGAAATTGACGATTTTTTTGCCAAGTGAAAAATATCTGTCCTAAAAAGACCGCTATGAATATTGTAAACCCAAGATAGGATTTTGTAGGTAGCCCTCACATGACCCTGTAGGTTCAAATGGATCACTCGCAGGTACCACAGATTTTGAGATACAACCTATCAAATTTTGACAATTTTTCGTACTTAGAAGGGACAACGTTGGTAGGGTATGGCCCTGAGCATTCGACTGAGTGGCGGGGGGGGGAGATAGGAGTATTCCTAGGACAAGAATTCCTAATTAGACATATTGGAATTGATAGTTTGTGGTCACGATGAGAAGAACGAGAAATTAGCCTTGTGGCAACTTTTCATTGAATGAAACTGATAATTTTTTTGCCAACTGACAAAACACTTCCCTAAGAAGACCGCTCTGAATATTGAAAATACAAGAAAGGATTTTCTAGGTAGCTCTCACATGACCTAGTAGGTTCAAACAAATCATTTGTAGGTGTCATGGATTTTGAGATACAACTTGTCAAAGTTTGATAATTTTTTCGCATTTAGGGCGCTCAAGGGACAACGTCAGTAGGGTATGGCCCTAAGCATTCGAATGAGTGGGGGGGTAAAATAGGAGATAGTGTATCTTTTAGTAGCTAAATGACAATAAAAATAAGTTTATTTTTAGAGTTCATAGATTCAGATCTTAAATTTAAGCGACAATGTGTGGAAATGGACCTCTTCACAGTATCTCCCTACTGAGATGACTTTAATGATGACAGATTGTTGCTAAATGTAACTGATCGATTATGAAAAGTTACATTCCACTAT
The DNA here is from genome assembly GCF_030272615.1 of Cryptomeria japonica. Classification (NCBI taxonomy): domain Eukaryota; kingdom Viridiplantae; phylum Streptophyta; class Pinopsida; order Cupressales; family Cupressaceae; genus Cryptomeria; species Cryptomeria japonica. Next base: position 151,053,132 of record NC_081410.1, read on the forward strand.
AGAAGATGCTTTGATACTTTTTATTTGTCATTACTAAGTACATCCATGTTATCATTATTACAAACACCAATATGGTCATTAAATTTGGTGGAAGTTGCCAAAGGCAAACAAATTTAACACTTAGGATTTAGATGAAACAAACTATATACAATCTCAAGGTTATATAAACAAAATTGTATTATTCATTAATTAACCATTGTTAATTGTTGGATTAAAGATTAAAGTTTAAAATAAGTATACCATGCACATCAGGAACAAGTTATATCGAATCTCAACTTTTATATATATCAAAATGTCAAAAAATTACATGTGTATGTCCATATACAAAAATGGCATAAACGCCAACTCAAACAAAATATATGTCAATATATGTAAATGTATGTCCATATACAAAATATACATGCCAACTAGACATGTGAGTATCCCAAAATGATCTATAACATGATCCTAAACTACTAATGGATCATGAAAATCGATCCTCTTCACCGCACTACTCCTCTCTGAAGGATCCTGCACAAGAAAAATCAAACCACAATTAAGATTAGTTATATTATATAATTCGCATTAAAAAAGTTAACATAAAAATCAATATTTACATTTAACTATAATTGAAATCTAAAATTTAATTCTTGTTTACCTCATCTCCATGTTTCCTCTTCATCTTTGGAGGAGTCTTGACATATATCTTCGCTAGAGGAGGTATGTGATCAAGATTTTTAAACATAACCTACATATGTTCACAAACATAAAATTGATAAAAGTTATCATATAATTGTCGCTGATAGGAACAAATTATATCTGATGCATCTCTTCTTCTTCTTCTTCTTCTTCTTCTTCTTCAGGTATTTGATGCATCTCTTCTTCTTCTTCTTCTTCTTCAAGTATAATGGATGCAATCAACAAGGATGCGAAGCCAACAATTTTTTGTACATAAAGATGACAAGTATGTGAAACTATTAATCAATGTAGACATGTATAATCATTATAAGTTATTTTAACTCTCAATTCAATCATGTTTGCATTCAATTACCTTTCCCTTGTCTCCAATGACACTAGAAGAGCTTGAATCATGTGACACCACACTCGCGCTACTTGTGTCCTACAAGAGTAAATAAGATAAACATGCAAGTTACCATATAATTTAATTAATTCCAATATAAATGACGAGCATGTATGTACAATAAAAATGTAAATGACTAGGTGCAATAATATATGTACAGTATAGCTATCAAGGCCAAATGAAATGGTTGTCAAGGTGCCATCATGGACTTGTGTCAACTCAACTCCTCCTATGTCATCAACTATTAAATAGACCATGTATATAAACATTAGTACTTAATACTATCTAGATTATAAATATTCATTTAAAATGAAATGCACCATGAAAATACAACCCTTACCATTACATCGTCGGTGTATGATGAAGGTACCTCCTCGCCTCTAGCATGCGAGCACTCTCTAGGGTATCCTGCAGTCCCCATCATCACATCTAGTGCATCATGCATTTCATGCACCTCGTGAGCTGTAGTGTCTGTGGGAGGATCAACAAGCATCTCCAACTGGACCTAAGCATAGATTCTCACATATACCACAACTATGTGGCACACAAATATGTGGACTCAAAGAGGACTTGTCAATGCCACTAGATCCACTGCTACACTAAAAGGCCAAGCTAGTGCCCCAGCTCAAGAAACCAAAAGGCTACTCAAAGAGTGAGTAGTCGATATATTCCATGATGCTACCTCAACAATGATATTTGGATGCTGCACTAGAGGTGGGGGATCAACAGGAGGAGGGGGACATATGGGCCTTGTACTACTCGAACTGCCCCAGGTCTATCTTGAGGCATACCTAAACCAACACCCTAGAAAGGCTTGATGTCAAAGTAGTTGACATGTTTTCCCAAAACAAACTCAACATACAATTTTTTAATGAATTAAAAGGGGACATCAAGATTGTTGTTGGGTGGTTTATCAAAAACCATTCACAAACAATCCCAAAATTTATTCACCATATCATCATTTGTACACTGTTTTATGGAAAGTTTTGTAATTTTCACGTCTACGGGCTGTCTAGTGCAAGGATTGACAAACAATACAAAAATATCAACTTTCAAAATCTCAAGCTCCTTGACCTGATGATAGGTCAAGCCATTCACATATCTCGCCCTCATGGAATCTCGCAACAAAAGAGTGACATTGTGCTCCTTAATGACAGTTTGTACATTATTTATTATAGCTTTGAGGGGATCTAACATTCTAGCTAGATGAGGGATTCTACTATAAACATCTACAATGCCCCTCAATTGGTTCAAATTTTAGGCAATTAAATCTTGAATTGAGGGGGGGATTGGTAATGGAGGGTATGCCAGAGGAGGGTTTGGTTGTGGTGGTTGTGGTTGTTCACAATTTTCATTGTTATCCCCCATTTAACCTAATTGAATTTGAAAATTTCAATTTAATCATCAAATTTGAAAGAAAATTGTATTTCAATTAAAAAACCTAGTTTCAATGAAAAAACCAAAAAACAAATAAAAAATGCACAAAAATTGATTAAAAAACAAAATGGAATGAAATCATTACTTGAGATGAGAAAATCAATATTTTTTATGCCCAAAATAGGATATCTGCTATTATCCGATATCATATTTCTCTCCTATAGTGCAGCCCATGGGTGAAAAATGATTCACAGGTTGTCATAATGGGTATAATAATACCCATAGAAATCGGATATCCAATTTTTTAGGGTTTTTGCATTTTAAATATTATATATCATATATAATATATAATATATAATATATATTATATATATATTTTTAAATAATGTCTGGTAAACTTTTTAACATGACTGGCGACACTGGCATGACATGCCCTTCAACTCCACATGAAACACTTTTGACCCGGAGCTATGAACCGGTGAGGCCACAAAAGGGGACCCCATCCCCACACTTCACTTGTTCAAACATGTGAGCACAACGACCCATCGAAGACACAAGGCTTGCGAGCACAATGGCCCAACATGGGTTTGAACCTTGGTGGCCACTTCACCAACAAAGTGTTTTAACTGCGACACTACATATCCGAAGACATATATATATATATATATATATATATATATATTATATTATATATTATATAATATATATAATATATTATATATTATATATAATATATATACATATTATATTATATATTATATAATATATAATATATAATATAATATAATATAATATTCTATATTATATAATATATAATATAATATTCTATATTATATAATATCTAATATAATATAATATATATTTTTAATAAAATATCCCATTAATATCGGATATCCGATTATATCCGATTTGCTTGGGTTTTTTCCATGGCAAGATGTACTGACATCCAAGCCAACCAAAAAGTCAACACAGGTTTTTTCGTGTTTTTAGATGAGTGGAGAAGGCTATTTTTTTCATATCGCCACTTTTTGGCACACCATGATCCTGCACATACCCAGATGCACGTTGGGCCGAATGTGTTGATGATAGGAAAAGTACTAGTGGTGGTGCATTTTTCTTGGGAGATAGGTTGGTCTCATGGTTAACTAAGAAACAAGATTTGGTTTCTCTATAGATACTGTAAAAGAAAAATACATTATAGAAGTGTTTTGTTGTACTCAAGTTATGTAGATGAAACTAATTATTAAGGATATTAGATTAATGTATGATCAAGCTATTCCCATCATGCATGATAATACTAGTTCTAGAAACATTTCAAAGAATCCAATAATGCATTCAAGAACTAAACCTATTTCAATCAAGTGTCATTTCTTAAGAGAGAATGTTGCAAAAAGGAAAGTCAGATTGGAGTACATTTCTACAAAAGAGTAGGTTGTAGACACTTTTACTAAAGTGTTGGAAAATGATGCTTTTGAGTATCTCAAGTTGAAACTAGGGGCTATTTCCCCTCCTTTCTCTAACTTAATGCATATTTGGGGTGTATCTTTCTAGGGGGAAATTCAGAGCTTATCTTTTATCTCTTGGATTGATGCTGGTGTTGCTCTCAGGAGGATTAATGGCATATGCTATGTTTGTTGGGTGATGGATGATCAATTTGGCATGTTGTGTACTTTGCCTTTGATGTCAAACGGGGAGAAATGGAGAGATTTATCCTAGGAGGAATATTTTTTTTCCATTAATGACAAAGGGGTATATTGTTGAAAATATAAGTTGTTTGGTTGATATTTGAGCTTGAATTTGAGTTTGGTTGTCATTGATGTCAAACTTGGTTGTGGGGATGGAGTTTGGTCTGGATATGATCCTATACTATTGTAGGTTTCTTTGTCTAGTCTTTTGTGTTTCTGTTGAGTTTGATGCTTTGGTGTTGGTTGTGGCAAGTTCAATATGCAAGAAAGAGTTTTCAATGTATGCAAGAAAGAGTAATTAACATATGTAGGAAATGATATTTAATGTCTCATTGGTAGAATTATTTGCATTCCTTTGAATGATAAATATTATGTTTTATGGAGTACAAAATTTGGTTATTGCTATTCTCTAATAGTAAGGGTGTTAGTCAAACTAGTGTAGAAAGTCTTTGGTTGCCTTCGAATATGTTCAATCTTGTGTTGCAATTTCATGGACATGTTTGTGTGGTTCTTGCAATATTTCTCAGATCATTCTCTAGTGGTGTTTTTTTTCTAGAAGTGAGTTGTATTGGTTTATGCTTGGTATATTCAGTAATGTTATGGTTGAATGTGCTCGATTGGATTTTCTTGTTTGGATCATGCCTTTTTGATCTAGATATGCATAGAAGGTTGAGTTAGAAAATTTCTATGGGTCTTACCATGTTGGATAGAGATCCATGTTAGGAAATTTGCATTGGAAGATGTGTTTTGGCTGAGTAAGTGCTAAGCCTTATTGTTTATCTACACATTTCATTTGGTGGTAACTTTGGAGGATGTGTTGGTGTGTGTGGTTCATTCGATTCAACTTGGAAGGATGTATTGTGATTTTTAAATTAGGTCCCCTCTTTCTCCTTGAGTGGACCGCTTTGAGTATTTTTGGTTTGGGTGGCTTATTTTGAGTAGTAATGTTTATTTTGTTCTTGGTCAATCCTCAATTAGCTTTTTGATGATCCATAGATTATATATAATGAGTGCAGATGTGTGAGTGGTGTATAGGATACTATGTGAATTGATAAGAAGTGAATGTGAGTGAGACATAAGTATATCTAAGACTGTTGATGTGCAAAAGTTAGCTTGTGAAGAGCTTTTAAGGTGATACATTTAGTGAGATGGTGTGTTGTGATAGTTTTTATTATTAGAGATATTTGCCATGATCTTGGTCTCTTGACACAAAGGTTCAAGGACAATTTCATGGTCAAGAGATTCTTCTAATATCAATTTTACTATTTTTTCTGTTGTCGAAAGACAATGGTCTCTTGACAACCTCTTTTGTATCTTGGCTTGAAGCAGTGTGTCTCGGTTGAGTAGGTCTATGTATCTTTCTCTAAGGTGGTGCACCTTAGTCTTGAAAGCCCATCAAGTGCAAGTGCTCCTTGGCTCTAAGCCTAAAACTTTGTAATTATATATATATATATATATATATATGCCCTGATTAGGTTTTCCATGTAAATCTGGTGTTCATGTGTTGATGGTTGATGCTTTTAGTGTTGTTGTTAATCATTTTTTAATATCACTTATATTAGATTTAAAGTTTTTTAGAGTGATTCACTCCTCCCCTCTCAGTCTTGTCATGGGTTTAACATACTCTTCAATAACAACAACATATCTCCTACTACACATGAATAGTGACTTACTAGGATCATTTATGTATCATGTTTGGTTAGATAATAATAAAAATAAATATTAAAATTTTAAAATAGACATGTATTACATATGAATTGAGGAAAGCATGTATGCAATTGCATCAACAATTGTATATCCATATTACTTTATTTCTAAAACATCTAGATAAACAACCTTATAAAGAGAAAAAATATGTTAAATATTATATATTAAAAACACAAACAAATTGAAACTAAAAAAAGACAATATAATACATACCTTTCAATCTCACATTAATTTTTTATTAAAACAATTCTACCATTACAATATTTTAAAATAAAGCATTAGCCACTATTTTGACACAATAGACTTGTAAAAACATGTTTTTTAAAATAAAAGAGGGAGTCATTGACAACTAAATGCAATATCCCACAAATATATATTTAAATAATTCTTTATAAGAAAAATACCCTTTCCAATTTATACTTTTTGTTTGAACATATTTTATGTAAATCATATTTGAATGGTTGAAAATATAAAGTATAGGAAGTACATTTCAAGTTTTCACATATATTGGGTATTTTTAGTGTGTTAATTTTGAGTTTTTAACATACTTTGTATTTTATTTTTTTATGAAAGAATGTATACATTTGTTACAAATATAATATAAATTTATTCTTGTTTAAAGGTTGTGAGAAGATAATCTCTATTTGGTTCTACTATATTATAAAAACATATTATTATTTAATCTTGTTTCATCATTTTGTAAAAATGATTCAAGTTATTGATGCACAATTACTATAGTAGTACCTTATTTGTGCAATAAAAAAATCTCTAGCTTCTACATCAAATACAATTTCAACTATCAAATCATTGACATGAATCAAACACAATGTGATCATGCATACTAAAATCTAAAAATATATTACATTGAATTCACATAATTTTTGTTTTAAATCATCACAATTCTCATTTTAATAAATATCAAACAATCAAACTAAAAACTTACATTCATTGACAACCACTAATTTATTCATTATTACAATTCTCATTCTAATAACCTACCATTTCATAAGAAAATAAATTTTGTGGCCACAATATTTCAAAGAAAACTATGACATAAATATTAAGTTAAATAGTTTTACAAATGAACCATCGTAAGAAAACTATTAAAAATAACTAAATACTAAAGAAAAATGTCAAGAGGATCTCCTTTGACTTGATGATTTACATAATCTTTGAAAAGAAAAGGTCTATAACGACGTGGATGGTGTTCATCTATGAGCTCCTCTGGTATGCATACTTCCTTTTCCTTCAAAAATTTCCAGAAGAAACCAATAGAAAGTCGAGGATTCTTCCCTTCATATGCCACACGATGCTCTACACTCCAACATCTATCATTGCTCCACATCTACAACCAAAAAAATATCACCATTTACCTTATCAAAATAATTGAACAAATGTAGCTTTAGAAGTTTCTTTTGAAATTAGTTTACCTTTAGAGCGTCAGCTATGATCACAGTGAATGATGAAGCTAGAGGTTTTACACTGAACCATTCATCTTGTTTGGTGCGCATTTGAAGACCACCCACTTGGTCATTATACAAAATTGTAATCACACCCAAATCCTTGTGTTCCCTGAGAACAATGTCATTTGAATCGCTTGGTTTTTCATACTCTGAGAAATAATTAAGACAAAGTAGAGCATCACATTCTGTAAAATCAATCTCAAAATGTTTGCTGAGTCCCAGGCCTCGAAGGATAAGTTTTATCAGGGAATTTACTAAATCAGTTAACTTGGAACTGTATGTTCTTAGGCTGTCGCTGCACAACATATCCAAAAAAAAAATTAAATTATTATTTATGGATTTTTCATACTATAATACTTTAGTGTTATGGAGGAATCAACAATCACAAATTTGTTTTATATGAATTTACTAGTTTTTCCCTCTAGTTAGTATCAGTAAAGAAAAATAATGATTTATCTTAAGGTAAATAAATTATTTAGTCAATTCAAATAAATTAAAATAATAGAGTTTGGATTCATCATAGAATATTATAAAATATTATAGCATAAATAAATGAAAATTCAAAAATTCAAAGGTATTGAAAAATATTAAAAACTTTATAGATATTTAAAAATAAATAAAAATATAAACTAACTCTCAAATAAATAAAAAAGATTCAAGTAAAATTAAAGTAAAATAAAATAACTTTAGGTAAATATATTTTTCCAAATGAAAAATATTTAATATAAATAAACTAAAATATCTGCTCAAGAACTTTTTAGATTCTAAGTGTGTAAGAATTTTTTTGTATACAAAATAAATCTTATACATTGAATCCAAAAACTAATTGCAATATATATTATGGATAGTGAAAATTTAATGTTTTGAAGAAAACCATTTATGCCCATCATTTGTTAAAATTCTTGATGCTTAAAATTTTAGGCCAATGATATTAGTGATAAATAATTTCAATATTTTTTTATTTAGAAATCTTTCATCTATACTTTAGCATAGATAAATGTTTTTTGAATAGAAAAAAATTCTCTCTCTGATTTGTTAAAACAAAAATAATTAAGAACTAATAATTAAAATCTCAAAGATAAGAAATACTCAAAAAGATTAAAAAAAGACTAAAGAAAGAAACTATTATCAAATATTTTATGATTTGCTTGCTATTCTTCTAGGCTTAAATCACATACACTAAGCTTACACTTTTAGGCTTAAAAGTGTTAAACACTGAGAGTTGACTGACATTTTCTAGGCTTAATATGTTGCTTAAAGTGTGTGGTCATGCTAAGAATACATTTCTGGACCAAGAGAGCAAGCAAGAGAGCAAAATCTACACGATCAATTTCTCCTCTCTTGCTTTCACACTTAGCTCTCTTGTCCCGATGATAACATTGACAACAACAAAATCTATACCGTCAAATCTAAAAGAATAACAAACAAAGAACTGTAAAAGTTTTATAATGACATACCAAAATTCAGAATTTCCTTCCGGCCAAAACTTGTGTGCATATTGCTGAAGCGAATCAGATGGCGGTACTGCTGGGATACACATTACCTCACCAATTGAAAGAGAAATGCCCTTGGAATACCCATCCAAGGGAAGATTAACGGCTCTTTCTTTTACTTGGGGTGGAAGATTGAACAGATCTCGAGATACTGAGTCCACAGCGTTTAGAAGCTCCTGTTCGACTCCATGATTCACCACACGAAAAGCTCCCCATTGTTGGACAGCTTCTTTTACTTGATTGCACAGCTTTTGAAGATCAGGATTACCTTCTTCCAACTCTGATCGAAGAGCAGAAACATCAATTATTGGGAGCTCAGCCATAGTCGCAGATACAGATGAAAATTCAACACTACTCCCTATGTTCGCTCTTTAATTACATCGGTCGATTAATATAGACCATTTGCATTCGCTTAAATAAGGTGGATTTTTTTTTATATTCATTCATGTTGAAGATTCTGCCGTCCCAGATGCCATGCAGAAAGACAAAACAGAGGTTTTATATTATATCGTCAAGTGACACCATAGTCATACGCATTTATGAAGACGGATTTTATTCTATTGTGTAGTACACCATAGTCATACACGTTTATGACGATATGTCAATTTTGTGGAACGTGATGACTTTCTTTTCAATAATTCTCTCCCCTCATTTTCCATGGAAAAGAATGTTATTATTGGAGGACTAGAGCTTTGAATTTAGTTATTATGTATGTTTCAATCTATTTATATATGTATTTGTCATACAAATTGTCATCAATTAGGACTCTCTTTGTTTCTGTATGTGTCATACATGTAATTGTGTGAGTTGTATTTATTATATCTAGTAAGTTGTCTTCAACTAGGACTCTACAACTTAGTTGTATTGACTTAGTAGATTATTAAGTGATTCATAGTATAATCATGTTGGAGTCTATATGTGTCAACCTTGTAGATGATTGAGTGCCACATATAGGCTTAGTCAATAATATGACTATAGTGGTGGCATTCGAAGAGTTAGAGGTGGCAAATTTGAGAACTTAATTATAGTATCAAGTTTCTCAAATTTGTATATATATAAAGTAGCTCTTCCTCCTTTGAAAATAAGGCCAAAAAGGCTTTGAGATTGTATTGCAACTATTTTTGTTGCCGAATAATACAATGACTCTCTAGTTTTGGAGTGTGGGGTTTTTTACTCGAAAGGGTTTTCCCCACGGTAAATCTGTGTTGTATTCTTCTATCTTTTAATATGTTTTATGACTCTATATTGTTAAATCAAAATGTATGCACGTTGTTGAAACTACAGTTCGATCTTACAAGATCGTAATTTGCAATCACTTTTCTCTAAGGGTTAATATGGGATATAAATTGTGCCTGATTCCACTTTATGGCATTGTAGTGTGCATTTGTGTTGGATATTGGATGCGCATACTAATCTCAAATGGCTTTTCTGGGATGCTCGATTTTCCCTACAATTGGTATTAGAGCATTGGTTTCAAGATTTGCAGGTTCCTTGCATGTGCATAATGTGATTTGCATGTAATTGCATGTGTGTTGCATGTACTTGCATGGACTCGCATGTTGCTTGCATGTGAAGATCCTTGGTGTTTCAGGTTTTGGGTATTCCTTTTGTAAATATTTCTTAGTCTGGAAAGCTTGAGGGAGTCTAAAGGAATCAACCGAATATTAATCCTTTGGTGAGTGAAAGTCTTGCAATTGTTTATGTCTCAGGAGACAGCATGCTTTTTGAAGGATGCTAAAGATGGAGGCTATGGAGTTGATCATTCGATGATCTAGAAGCTTCTGAAATAGCCTATTGGCCTTGGATGCATGTACTATTGGTGGTTGTGGAGTTGGTCTACAAATGGGCATGGAGTTCCTGATCTACTTTTTCCTTATGGACGGTTGTACTTGGATGGCTCAAATTCATGTTCCTTGGGTCTGAGGGGTTTATAGCTTTTCCTTGAAATCTATGGCGATGGTCATCTATGAAAATCCATTGTTTTGGGTTAAGTTGTTTGGTGCTTTTATAGACTTTTGAGTCTTCCAAATGTGAAGTGGGTATGGATGTGCATGAGTGTTCTCAAACACAGTGGTTTTGTAGGTTTTACATGGTCAACAAAAACTTGTGGTTTTATGGAGCTATAGAGGAGCTATTTTCTAGACCTTATTTCTTTTGGGGTTTTATTGGATGAGATAGTTGTAGTTCTGCATGCATGTTTTGTGCATGGTGAGAGGAGGTGTGGAGATTTCTTTGCATGGATATGTTGGTACATGATTATTCACTTAACATTCCTATGGTGGTGCTTGGTGGATTCCTAGACTATAGTGCTTGATGTGGATATGATTGGCCAATCAGATCTGTTCTTGATTTGGTGCTTGATTCATGTTGTCTACATGATTATTCTCTTTGAGATCTCAGTTTGCATGTCACTAATGTGGTAGTGAGTTTGCATGTTTCAATGATTGGATCTATGAGTTGTGCAATATCGTGGGTTGTCTTTACCTACATGTTTGTTGTGGTAAAACTTGGATGTGGACTGTCTATCTCCATGAGGTTTGATTCAATATTTATACATACTTGTTAACTAATCTTTTCTATGGTCACTTGTGCATTTGTGTGAATGTTTTGAGATGAGAGGATGGATGATAAGTGGGTGCTTGGATAGTCAATTATGGTGTCTAGTAGCATAGTGTATTTCCTTGGTTTGGAGATCTTGGTTTCACTTGGTGTGATTAGCAGTACACTTGAGTGTGTCTGGACCGGGATGATTTACAAGTTTGGGATATGGTGTCTCATGTGCTTGGAGAGATCAATATCACAGTTCAGTGGGAGCTTTAGTAGTGACTATGTATTCATCACTTGGTGATGGATGATCTTCTTTAGTGATGTATATGAATTGGAGGGACTCTTAGACCTTGTTGTTGCATAAGGGTTCTTTCACCTTTGCATGTACACTATTTGAGGATGTGTAACATCTTGGAGTCATGGAGGGCTCTTAGAGTCTTTGGTGTGAGGTGTTGCTAGTACTAGACATGTGATGTTGGTGTTATGTCATGGTATACTCTTGATTGCAAATTAGAGTTTGACATGAAACATTTCTCGTGAGACCATGGTATCTTCACTTGGATCATGTGATTTCCTAGGAGGAGATGGTAAGGTCACGATGTCATGATGTGATTTCCTAGGAGGAGATGGTAAGGTCTAGTGAGTTCTTTTTGTATTGAGTGTACTGGTAATGTGCTTGAGAGCTTCATGAAAGTGCAAAGTTGCATTTGGAGTTTAGCATGGATTGATATTTCTGTTGCTACTCATGGATACATGGAGACTTAGGTGAGGTTGTGGTTCTCTTATTAGAGACATGTGTTGCGATGGTTACTCTTGATGAGATTTCAGCTAGAAGTCTAAGAAGCCTACACCTTGGTTGGATGTGAATTCAATAGAGATATATGAGGAGATTGTTCTTGGATGAGTCTTGATGACTTGTAAATCTAGGAGGAGCATTCTCATTCCCCACTCTTGGTCTACTTGGTGGTTTATCACTTGAGAGGTATGCTCATTATTTCTCTCAGTTGTTTTATGATTTTCTTTCAAATTTATGAATCTTGAGCTACAGTCAGAAAGTTTTGGAGGATTCATTGTGAGAGATCGATAGTGTGGTTATCTCCTTGGAATATGTTTTCTTTTATAATAGTCATAGGGGATGGTTGTGAGTTGATTTCCTGAAATGAGAAATGAAGTAGTTTGATCTTCTTGGAGAGGCTTACATCCATGTAGATACATGATGTATATGTTATGTTTAATCTATTAAGGTTGAACGGGTTTGGATATTGTTATGGATTTTCTCATGGGGATGTGAAGATCTTAATTGGCACAATTGACTTTAGAGGTGTTTGTAGAAGGACATGCTACATGTTTATGGTGTGCAGTTTCTCTCTTTGGTCTTAGTGTTCTTCTAGGAGGTTTATATTCACTTGGCATTGATGTGAGGTTCTATATGGAGCTTCAATGATCACTAGTTTGTAGTCATATGTTGTCATTTGGGTGATGAAATGAAAGTTCTTGTATCTCTTTCTTTTGTCAGATGTGGAGAACATAGAAGAGGTTTGTAGGCTTGTTGCGAGACATATTTCTTGCAATAGTTTTGTTTGGAGGATTTGCACATCTTTGTGGATGGTCTTTGGTACTACATGGTTACACTTTTTGCGTGTTGAGATTGGTAGACTCGATATGCCTTTGATATTTTTAGATTCGACATTACCCATGCAGTGGGAGTTCTTGAATGTGTTTGGTACTCATTGACTAGTTTGCACATAGACCTTGAGGTTGCGATTTCTGGTGTTGGTTATATCATTGGCATGAGTTTACTAATGGTTTATACCTTCAAGGTATGGGTGATTGGATGGATTAGCACTTGTTGTGGGTGCTATTTTTAGTTGTGTAGGTTTATCAGTTGGTTGGGAGCAATCAGCTTGATTGTTGTACTAGCTGGTGTTTTATCTTGATTTGTGGAGGATTACTTCATAGTTGTGTTCTAGTTACGGTCTTTGGAGTTGATGTTGTTGATGCTTTTTTGAGCACAATGGAGTGTGGTAGTATCCTGTAGCCTTTGATATAACTGGGATCTTATGCTTTTGTTATTTGGATTGTGCATTTTCACCTTGGCTTGCTCCTTTCCTTCCATAGGTGGCATGTTGAAGGATGGTAGGGATTGTTGTCTAAGATGGTGGACATCTTGGATGTTTTTGCATATGTCTTGATGGATCATGAGAGCATGTTTTGGATCTATGTGGTTTCATGGATGACAGTGATGATTGGCAACATTAACAATGGTCTTTTAGTAGAGGAATTATTCAAGAGTTTAAAATTTGACTTCAAGTGGGATAATTTTGGAATGTGAAGTCAATTAGGACTCTTCTTCCGTATGTGTCATACAAATTGTCATCAATTAGGACTATTCTCCTGTATGTGTCATGCATGTAATTGTGTGATTCATACTTACTATATTTAATAAGTTGTCTCCAACTAGGACTCTATAACTCGATTGTATTGACTTAGTAAATTATTAAGTGATTCATAATATCATCATGTTGGACTCTATATGTGTCAACCTTGTAGATGATTGAGCGCCACATATAGGCTTAGTCAATGATATGACAATAGTGGTGGCATTCAAAGAATTAGAGGTGGCAAATTTGAGAACTTAATTATTGCATTAAGTTTCTCAAATTTGAATATATATAGAGTATCTCTTCCTCCTTTGAAAATAAGGCCAAAACGGCTTTGAGATTGTATTGTAACTATTTTTGTTTTTGAATAATATAATGACTCTCTAGTTTTAGAGTGTGGGGTTTTTTACTCGAAAGGGTTTTCCCCATGGTAAATTTGTGTTGTATTCTTCTATCTTTTCTATTGTTTTATGATTATATATTGTTGAATCTAAATGTATGCATGTTGTTGAAACTGTGGTTCAATCTTGCAAAATCGTAAATTGTAATCACTTTTCTCTAAGGGTTAATGTGGGATATAAATTGTGCTTGACTCCGCTTTATGTCATAGCAGTGTACGTTTGTGTTGGATACGAGATGCACATACTGATCTCAAATGGCTTTCCTGGGATGCCCGATTTTCCCTACATCATATAACATAGGTATTGTAATGTTTTATTTGTTTCAATTTTTGAATGTGAAGTCTATAAGGATATTCCTATTTAGTATGAGAACAATTTGAAGGGGTGCAGTGAAAAAGACCTATTTGAAGAGGCTAGGCTTCACAAAATCACAGGCTTCTCAATCAAGATTTAGAATAGAAGACCTAAAAGGAAAGGAACCTGAAAAATTGTTAATGATGATACCCTTAATTCCATAGACTAGTGTGTGGATGTCATTAGAACTCAACCATTCATTATTGATACATACAATAAAAAAAATTAAAACTCATTCATTCATTCAATTAATATTCATACAAATAATAAAAAAATATTGTAGCTTTTTAAAAAGAAAAGAATATGTTCATAACTCACCATTCACCATTCACTACTGGACAATTTTTATATGGGTCTACACATGGATTATAGCAATATGGGACTACCCCATACTCTTGTGAGATGCACCTAACTGTGCTACAAACGAGGGTAAATACGTTACCTGTCGAATTAGAATTTGTGACCTTTATATCTTTCAATTATTTATACATATAATAAAAAATATTGCATTGTTATTTATCCCATTCAATCTTGATTGTTGCTTTAGGAACTTAGATCATGATATTGTTTGCAATAGTGGTTTAAATCTATGACATGTGGTGATCATGAAGGGGGTACATTTGTGTTAGATATAATTTGTATCTTAAATAATAATTTGTTGTTTTTATAACAACAAATAGTTTTTTGTTTTAAACTATTGGTCTATTTGTGCAGGATATACGTTGTATTTAAATAATAATGTGTGTTTCTATTACTTTTTTTGTGTTCAACTATTGGTCCATTTATGTTGGATATAAAATTAGAGGTAACAAAGATTTAAAATTACCAGTAGGTATTCATATTATTTAGGTTCAAATAACAACAATAGAGATCCCATACATGTTTTTTGCCATGTAATTCATAAATTTTTTGAATGTTTCTAGGTTAATGATGAAGCATTATCATGTTGTTTTCTCTTAATTTCTTAGGTTATAATAACAAGTGAAAGTTTATAGTAATAAAAAAGATGTAAATATCTTAACAAATAAAATTCTAAATAATTAATTTCTAAAATAATTTCTTTACTTTAGAATAAATAAATATTTTAGTAATAGGAATATTTAAATTTTTATTATACCAAAAATATAATTGACAAGTGCCTTGTAGTGGCTAGTACTTAATTATAAATTTAATTGAATCCTAAATCTAATGCATAATAATCCCTAACCTAAATTGAACACTGATATTAACCCTTACCCTAACCTTATTTTAACTCTAATAAAAGTATTGTGTCTAATTCCTATTATAACTCTAATCTTAATTTAATTGTATTCCAAACCTCTTTGAATCCTAACCATAATTTAACCATAACACTAAATCAAAAGTTTTACTTATAAGCCTAATTGATCCTTAATCCTAACTCAAATTTAACTTTATACCTAACCCTTACCCTGATTATATCCTTACCCTAACCATGTTTGAACTATAACCATAAATTAACTCTAACTAAAAAAATTATTTTATAACTTTAATTAAACACTAATTGAATCATAGTCCTAACCCTAATTGAACTCTTCTAAAATTTAATATTTATTCGATAATCTGATTAGTGAACTAATCATAAATTACACTTAAATAGTAGTAAAGAAAATTTTAATATTTATTTTAGCAAAATAGGCAGAAGCAAGAACAATTTTTATCTATATTACATTGTATTAATATTCATTATATTATTTTTCACTGATATTCATTGTATTATTTTTTTTAAATATTATTATTTTATATTATCTTACATTAATATTTATTCAATGAAATGATTTTCAATCTTAAACATAATCTAATTTTATATTTTATTTTTATTATAAAAATGTTAATTTTGTATTATTAATATTAAAATTATTAGATTATTATTTTTTACTATTCTAATTACTAATATATTATATTGTTGACTTATTATATTATTATCAATATTAATACTTTAATTATTAAAATATTTTTATTTTAAACATTATATTGCAAAATAAATCTTTAAAAGATTTTTAAATTTAGATAATAAATATTATTTTAATGTACTTAAAAATTTGCCTAAAAAAATTCATGTAGAAAGCAAATCCAGGAAATCTGGTAATAAGATGCAAATTATTTGAGCCAATTAGATTGAAAAAAAAACAATTTCTATAATTTGAAAACTTAAAAATCATGCATCTTAACTATTTAAAAATTGAAAAAAAACATCAAAAGAAAAAATTCATAGATATAATCAGTGGAAAAACAATTGAATAATAAGTTAATGAAAATTGGGTGCAACAGATTACAATAGTACTAGCCTAACGACAAGTACTAATAATAAGAAAGAAAGAAAAAACATTGCAATAGTATTTTCTAACAACAAATACTATTAATGAAGGTGCAAGTGGAAGTAAACATAAGATAATTAAAAAATATTTTTTCACATAAATTAAGAAATGATGGAGAGAATATAAGAGTGTGAGTCTCTTTAGTTCATAGGATTATGGATATAATAGTTTCTTTCTCTACTCAAATTTTGTGGAATTAGATTTAAGTATTTTAGTCAAATTACTAATAGTTTTGACTAAGTAAAAATAGGTTTTTGAAAGGAACCTAGACCTTTTACATAGCAGGAGAGTCAAAGAACAAGAAAAGATCGTGCCTGATCACTTTAGAAACAAAAAATAATCCCATTAGAACAAAAAGGGATCTCAACACACATAACATGAAGAACCAGAAAAAGACAGTGAAAGGAAAGCAAAAAGACAACAATAAGACAAAGATCGGGATAGACACCGAAACCGAGATACCTAGATATTTTTCATGATATCTTCAATGTGGAACACCATCTATTTCATGTTGTCTACAAAGGTCTTTAAGTCATCTAGCTCATGACCTTTGATGTCACCCTTATTCCTGGTATTAGCTCTAGTCCTCTTCTCGTGACCTTTTTTGTCTAGCTGACCCTTGTCACCTTCTTTCTCTTTGATGTTGTCAAATCTATTAATCAAAATGTTCATGTTGTCCACTGAGGCTTTCTGAATCTAGAAGTTTTGTTCAGCTATCTTCTTTACAGCAAGTTCCATTCTATCAATTCTGCTACCCAGATTGTTCATAGAAATTTCCATCCCTTTCACCTCCTTATTCTCTGCCATCTCGTTAATCTTATTTTTAGTTGCAATAATTTTACTCACCATGATTTCAATGGCTTCGACATTATTAATTGCTACCACCAACTCTTTAATATTTTCAGTCAAGGGTTTGTCACCTATTGTTGCTCTTTTAACAACATTCATATCTTTCTTCAGGTTGCCAATGTCTTTCACCATTGTGTTGATGGTGTCATAGAAACCCTTAATACTATCATTTTCTCCAACACAATCCATAGATTTACCCCTTTTGTCCTCTTGATCCTCTTTCTATAGACCTTGAGTGTTCCAATCCTCATTGTTGCCCACAACCGACATCTCTTCCCCCTCCTTATCCTTCCCATCATAATTTTTATTCTCCTCTGCCTCTTCACCAGAACTAATCAAAATTTGATTAATATCTTTTTTCCCTCCCTTGCTGACATTCTTCTTCCCCTGGGTTTGCTTGTCAGTGCCTTTCCCTTTCTTATTTTTGATGAATTTACCTTCGAAGGACTCAGCCTCAGACTCTGAAATATCTGAATCCACCACAATCCTTTTCCTCTTCACCTTGTTCCTCACCTTTTTACTTGGCTCCTCTGAATTGCCTTCGGTCTCCGAGTTGAAGTTAAAACCACTAACCTCACTCTGCATGTCCTCATCTCTTTCATTTTTACCTTTAATAGGTTTTTCAATGCATTTTCCTTTCAACACTTTATAAACAAGATCCATAAGATCTTGGTGAAGAGCATGGTCTCCCTTGGGGTCTTTCTGTATCTCTTTGATAGTATGGTCCATGGAACATGCAAGATAATATGGCAAACTCACCTTTTCCCCATGGTGAAAATGATTGAGTAAAACAAAGTGGTGTCCGTAAGCTCTCGTAAACCTATCATCCAAAGTTATATAGGTACTTGTAGCAAATAAAATGAACCTCCATGGCTTGCATATACGTTTTGGGGAGTGATAGGAGTTGTCGACCTTCACCATTTTCTTCTTCTCACCTTCCGTGATAGGAAATTTGTTTGCTGCCTTATCAAAGATGCTATGATCTCTATAAAATTTCATACCCTCTATCATCATCCCCATGCCTTCAACAATAATCTCCTTGCCCATAGTCATCATCTGGGACCCCACCAAAATTTTTCCATTCTTCCAATTTTGGATAAAGTGTTTAGTAACCGTAGGATCTTTCCCACTAAGCCTCTCCATAAAAACACTCAAACTCCCCTTCTGAAGAATTTCCCAAACTTCCCTATTCCTCCTCCATTCTAGGCAAGAGGTAGGTTTGAACATTTTTTTATTCCCTCCCATTTTACCTTCGCAATCCCAAAATTTCCTTCTCTCGACTCTCAGTCTTCTTCTCTGGTTTTTGTAGTTGCCCTGAATCCGTGCCAAGCAATTATGAAAAGACACTTAAATAAATGCACATCATTGCCATTATAAACTTGCTTCGTAATGAGTGGAAGAGGCATTTATAAATTATGGTTGATAGTGCCACGTTGCCTCATCTAGATACGGTCCAGATCGAGCAAGGATTTCGCTTCACATGTGAGTTATCTCTCACCATTAATAATTATGATTTCCTTCATTTGACAAGCCAGGTTGGTGGCCCAGTCAACACACGAGTTTGCTTCCCTATACATGTTGGCATTTTTGATGTTTATGTTGTGATTGTCATTGATGGACACACACTTGCATTAAGATCCTCTTTATATGTATGAGTTAGATCACAACCGGTATTTGTTCCAACTGGTATGTTGTAGGTATGTTGTATTATAGTCATTAGACTATTGATGTTTTGCAGAATGTGTTTACCGGTCTAAAGAAACATGTTGACCTCAAGCAGTACAAGGGATTAAAGCGGCATAACACATTTCTACCAGTCTTCATTTTTGTCAAACCGGTAACCGGCTTTTTGTATGAACCGGTAATACTCTGTGATGAGTTACCAACCGACATTTTGTGATGAGTTACCAATCCACCGATTGTTTGACGGTGCCTACACACTGGCAGTGCTTCTTGTTTCGTGTTACTGAGTATGTCTAGATTCATTGAACCTAGGAAATTGAAATGTAATCCTATTGGACCGACATGAAATCGGATTCCTTTAAAAGGACATCATGTCTAGGGTTTTAGGTTGTTGCTGAAAGGGTTTATGTTGTTGCTAGGGTTTAAGGTGGTTGAGGAGTTGAAAAGAATATGAATGTGTAGAAGATTGAAGTAATGCAAGAGTGCATTAAGAATGAGCTATCAAGGATCTAACCGAGCAGTTTGTGCTATTAGATAGATCAAACACTTGTTGATTACTCACATCTTTGACATGTCTGTAGCCCTTAACTGGGTAGGCCCAAAAGCCTTTTGTAAAATCCTCTAACAAGGTGGTTCACCTCTATGAAACTAAAATCCTCTAGCAAGGTAGTCCTTGATCGGACTTATCTCCTAACAGAGATTGAGATTCCTAACAGGATCTGTTCTGGTGAAGAACATTGTAAGACCTTAACCGGTCTAACCTTAACCGGTCTGGTTTCTATTCTACAGATAGTGACTTGTGAGTTCCATCTCACCATAGTTTTTCCCATTTGGGTTTCCAAGTCAAATATCTTGTGTTATGGTTGTATTGCTTTTGTGGGTGAATGCTTTATTTGCATTTTGGTTTGCATGTGTGATAACCGGTCTATCTATTAAACTGTTTTACTGGTTTATCTTTAGACTATGTAAGTGTTTAAGTGTAGTGTTTTTCGGTATACTAATTCACCCCCACCTCTTAGTATTCATCAATTGGTATCAAAGTTTACCTTTCTATAAGTTTAACCACTTGGAAAGAGATATGGGGGAATACACCTTGAGGGAACTTACTCTACAGCTCACTCAGTCTGAGAAAACCTATGATGATCTTATGGTCAAATACAAGGCATCTCGAGCAAAAAGGAAAGAACATGCAGAAAAGCTAATGGAGTTGTCTGAAAATAGTTCTGTAGATGAAGCAAATATGGAAGCCCTAATTGCAAAAGTAAATAAGCTGAATGAATCAAACTCCAACTTGAGAAAGGAGTTGGAAGGACTGACTATCCGCATGTGTCAAAAGCTTGAGAACTAGAGAAAAATTGAAGACCTAGTGAAAGAAAGAGATTTTGAGATCTCCAAGTTGAAACAAGAGATGAGTGCCCTAAATGCTCAACTCCATGCAAGCAAGGTGGAAAAGGAAGACATGCAAGGAGAACTGAACACTACCATCTCTTAGAATGAAAACCCGTTGAAAACAAATGCTGCTATTTCCAAAGAACTCTCTAAGTCAAATGAAATACTTGCTAAGTTCAACAAAAGTACTGTCAAGCTAGAGCAAAAGCTTGAATCTGCCAAACCAGTCAAGAATACCAATTGACTTGGTTATTCCGGTCATGAGGAAGGTGAAACCTTTGGAACAAATGCTGAAGCATCAAAGAAGCAACTGACATCAAAGGATAAAGGTAAGCAAAAGTTTAAACCTATTTGTTTCAACTCTCTTAAAGAAGGACATACTGCTAATGTGTGTAGGAGTAAGGCTTACAACAATTTTCCTTATTTCCTAAATGATAAACCTAGATCCTATAGATTCAATGGTAACTGTTATGCATGCAACAAGTATGGTCATAGAGCATTTGAATGTAGGTCTATCATGAATGACACTGGAAGATATCCTCAGAGGACCCAAGGAGTTGGTCCTAAACCTTTTGTGAATCAGAATCACAACCAGTTTAATGTCTTCAATCATCAGCCAAGAAGTGGTGGCTATTAAGCGGAAACCAGATGGAGAGAAAATTGTATGATCTGTCATGGTCATGGTCACACTGCTGCAACATGCAGAAAGAAGAATGGAAACATGAACAATGGACCTTGGAGAGCACTTGGATTAGTTTTCTATCACTGCAACAAACTGGGTAACATTGCAAGATTCTGTCGGAGCAGAAAGAGTATATCTAATGATATACCAGTCACTCATGAAGGAGGAATTGATGTTGAAATAGTTCAAGCGAATTTGAACAAAACTTGGAAGAGGAAACCAGTAATGTTGGAAGAGGAACTGTTTTCTTCACCTAGTGTAGAAATATCGGAACTGACAAACTAAGCTTCAAATGGCTTAGGGGGAGCAAACGGCAAAATGTTTTCAAACCCCTGGTTTATACTGGCAAAAGACCTTAACCGGTATATGATACCTGATAGTTTTGATACTTAATGTAAGTATAGATAAAATAGCCAACAAGATGAGAGGGGGGGTGAATCATACAAACTTAATCTTCCATAAAAACATTAGATTCAACCTCAGTAACATATACTTCAGTAATATAACCAAAACTGCTAAACATGCAAACTCAAAAGCATATAAACATCATAAACCTCATAACACCAGATTTAACGTGGAAACCCAAATAGGGAAAAACCACTATGGGATTTCAGACCCACTAAGAAATATAGTCTTCTAGAGTATGCTTGATTAAAAGGACAACCTATTAAAGATTACAAACACATTGCTAGATGTGACCCGGTTAAGGGAATTCCCTCAGATCTGTTCGGATCTTCACCTTGTTAGAAGTGACCTTGTTAAAGGATTTCAAACATTGAATCAAAATGTCACCTTGCTAGAGGGTTTTACAAATTAGACTGTTAAGTCCACTCGGTTAAGAGATTTTCTGTCACTTTCACAAAATAACAGTAATAAAAATCTATCTACAACTTCACATCTAAAATGCTAAAGCAAATTCTTATTTGCTCAATACAATCTAGACATAGAACTAATCTTGTCCATCTGCTGGGCTTCTATACTCTGTTATTCAAATAGGTCTTCAAGCTTTTGTGCTTGGTAATCACTATGTAGCATCCCTATGCATACATTTGCCCACATACATTGTTTATCAACAGCTCCCTATTTATAAACAATTAGCCAACCGCTTAATCTCCTTGATCACACTTCCCATGATCAATCATAGCCATCAGATCTTCAAACTTGTCTAGGTTCAATGTACCCTTTGATCTAAAAAATGTTTTACCCCACCTAGGAACTTGCATACATTTCTTGGAACTTGTGGCTAGGGTAATGCGGTTCAATCTGTGTTGTAGATCTTCATGCCGATTTTCCTTTGCCATAGATTCATTAACAAATTTCATGCACCGCATACCAAACATTTACTCAGTTCCAGCTCATCAGCTTCCTTCATTAAATAATGCATGTAACCATTTAATGTATTCTGTTACAGCTTGGTAACAACTCGATAACAACTCGGTAAATACTAAACTTCACTCGGTAGACATTCCACCTTCATTAACCGATAGCGATAACCTTAGGGTTTACTGACTAGGTTCTTTGCTCGGTAACATAGTATCATATTAACCTTACAATTTTCCACATATGTATGATGTTAAAACAATCTAAACATCATGATCTCATCATTGTTTGACTCAGTAATAGTTGCCCATTGAATACCTTATTCATCCCCTTATTCATCATATTCTTTCTGTGTCTTTTACTGACATCTTTATACTCATCAAATCATACTTATCAAGATATGGAAACATCATACTCAATTAGAAAATCAATTTCTTGACATCAATGACAAAATAATAATATTAAGATAGTAAATCATCCTTAAATCAGATATATTCATAATCATCAACAACCTTCTCAATTGTAGGTTGGAAAGGGGCCCTTTTAAGTCAAGCTGGTAAGCTCCTTCTCCTTAAGGCTACTCTTCAAAGTATCCCTATTTATGCTCTTAGCCTATTCAGAATTCCAGTCAAGTATGCTGAAGCTATTGAGAAAATTTAAAGAAGATTCCTATGGTCTGGGGTTGAGGAAAAGCAAAGAATGTCCTTGGTGGCATGGGATCAGGTTTGTAGGCTGAAAAGAAAAGGTAGTCTAGGGCTTAGGAGGATTCACACTTTAAATGAAGCTCTCTTGTCCAAACAAGCCTGGAGATGGTTTCATTCTGATTCTAAATGGTGCAAAATTTGGAGAAGTAAGTATTCTCTTATGTCTTCTTCTCTCTGTTCTTTTCTTAATTCAGATTTCAGCATAAATGGATCCCATATTTGGAACCATGTTTCTAAATGTAAATAAGTGATTGCTAAAGGAGTGATACGGAAACTTGGAAATGGCAGAAAAGTTAGATTCTGGGAGGATCCCTGGCTTTTTGATAAACCCCTTTTGGATTCCCATGAGTGGGCCTCCCATGCCCCCTCCTGTATTGGCTCTTTTGGCTCCTTAGTGGCAGATTATTGGGATGGAAACAATTGGCAGAACACTGATAGTATTCACCCTAGCCTCTCTAAGCTCAAAACCCAATTGTCTACTATTTGACTGAACAAGGAAGAGGAATCCCTGATTTGGAAACATGATCCCAAAGGCATTTTAACTATGTCTTTGATGTATTGTATCCTATCCCCCCTCCCTCCTATAAATCCTTTTTGGTCTAAAGCTTGGTTAAAAGGTCTCACTCCCAAAATCAATTTTTTCTTCTAGACTATCCTCCAAAATAAGATCCTTATTGTTGACAACCTAAAATGCAGAGGTTTTGCCCTTCCAAATAGGTGTGTGTTGTGCTTTCAAGAGGAAGAGTCAGTGGACCATCTTGCCCTCCGCTTTTCCTTCTCAGCCTCTATTTGGGAAAGTTTCCTCAAGAGCTTTAGTTTAGCTTGGGTGTTTCCCAGTAACATCAGAGATTTGTTCTTCTCCTGACAAATTCAATGGACTAATTCTTTTCTGAGATGTATGTGGCAGCTCTCTCTTCCTCACATTTTGTGGGGTCTTTCGAAAGAAAGAAACAACTGAATATTTAGGGATGTGTCCCTAAAACAAGACACTATTTTTCAGAAAATTCAAAGGCCTATCCAGGAAAATATGGGAATCATGGAGGTTTCTTGTTACTCAAATAATTCCTTGGAGTCAAATATCTTAAGAGTGTGGAATATGAAGATCACTAATGGTCCTAATCTCAGCTACAATAAAAGGCTTGAAGCTAAATGGCAAACCCCTCCCCAAGGCTGGCTCAAAATCAATTTCAATGGTGCAGCCAAAGGAAATCTAGGTCCTTCAGGCTATACAGCTATTCTCAGAGATTATAGAGGCATTTGCAAAGGTATGATTTTTGTCCCTATTGGTACTCAAACCAATCATAAAGCAGAAGCTATGGCAGTCCTTCAAGGCATTATCCTAGCCAAAAAATGGAACTCCCCCTATCTTTGGATAGAAGGGGACTCCAATAATATAATTAAGTGCCTCAATGGGACTTCAAAGCCCTCATGGTCGATTCACAATATAATTATTTCTGCTATTGACATCATTAGAACCTTTAAAAAATGCCATATATCCCATATCTATCGGGAGGCCAACTATTCTATTGATTGGGCTACAAATGTGGTGGTTAAGAATGAGACTATTACCATGTGGATAGGTGAGAGTGGTCTCCCTGAAGATGTCAAACAAATCATAATTGATGAAAGATATTGAAGTACCCCAAAGACTCTTGATTGACAGGGTAATTATGAAAAGTACTAATGTAAGCACCTCGAGTTACTTCTATAATGAGAAAATCACTCATTATAACATCAAAGCCAGCAAAACTTGTTTTATAATCTATCAGATCTTTAAGGTCACACACGCTTTCTGGGTATTTGTTTTAGCTCCGAAAAGCACTCTGTTTTACTAGTTCTATAAATTTCAAAATTTGGCTGTGAGAAATGACACCATGGGTAGAAATAGGAGATGATATGAGCCAAGTAGTTGCAAGGAGTGGCAACAGAAAGGAGAGGTGTGGAAAATTTTGTAGAAGGGTGGTCTTTCAAGCTTCATAGAGAAACTCCACGGCCATGATGGAATGGTAAATAGCCTCTTCTGCAAAAATTGGAAGAAGGGCATGCTAAAAATGGGTGACCAAATGGTAGAAATTGATGAAGATTTAATAGCTAAAGCTATGAGTCTCAACAGGGAGGGCTACAACTTCTACAAAGATGGGAAGGTCAATAGAGAAGCCATTGAAAGGCACCCGATTACAGAGAAAGAGAAAAAAAGACTGGTAAAGTTGAGCAAAACCTATTACCCACCTAGGGCTTTTGCTCTTTGGCGGAAAATTCTCTTTGTTTTAATGCAGTATATAACTCTAGATGGTAGGTTTACGAAAGTCTATGGGTATCATTTTGTTCTGTTAAATCATTTTAGGCATAATGATAAGGTGAATTTTCATTACTTCTTGCTCTACTCAATGAATGCCTCCCTAAAAGCCTACAAAGAAAATCCTCGGGGTGATACCACAATGCACCAAGGTCTTATGGTCCTCATTTATGACCATTTAAAGGCTAGTCAAATCAACTGGATGTAGCTCTCTGTGGACTCTAAGGAAGATATGTTTGATTCTAATTTTTTGGAGGAGGAGGAATCAGATAATGAGGATAGCTCTGATGATTCAGAGTATGAGAGTAGTAAGAAGAGGAAATCAAGACCCTCTTCTTCTAAGAGAAAAAAACTTCAAAGCAAACCCTTGATCAGTATCTCTTCGGAAGAAGAGTACTCTGATTTTTTTGAGGCGAAGAAGAACCCTAAGGGTTTTCTGAAGAAGAAAAGTAAAAACCAAGCCTAGACCCAGAAAAAGCATAAGAAAATAGAGGAGACTAGCAAGGAACCGGAGGAGACTGGTAAGGAACTGGAAGATGACAAGAAAACTAGGACCCTGGAAGCTGAGCATAGCCTGGACATGGAGAAAATGGAGGAGACTCTCAGGGCTGTCAACACTAATTCCGCCCTCCATATTCCTAAAAATGAATAGGTAACCCCTAGAAAATTTACTCCCTCTTCTGGCCCTCCTCCCGAGGCCTTGAATGGTTTTATGAAAACTATTGAATGGCTTATTGATTGGTATAAGAAAGTTGTGGATGAGTATAAAAAACTTTGCAAGAGAGTCTTGATCTTGGAGACCATTAACATTGGAGAGGGGAATACAATGGTCGATTATATCAAGGATTTGAAAAACACTATTGCTAAAACGGAAGACATCAGAGATGCTTTTAATCCTAGGTTTGAGAAGATTGAAAAGGAGATGCTGGACAGAAAAACCCTGGCAGAAACTAGTGAAAAAACACTCTCAGACATAGTCATCAAAGTGGAAAAAATTGAGGAGTGCCTTGAGAATATTGCGGAGTAGAGCCTTAGCATTCTGAAAATCTCAGCCAATAATACTGATACCCTCATCAGCAAGCTTGATGACGACAAGGAAATCTAGGAAATTGACCTAGACGCTGAAGGAACAGGGGAAGTTCAAGGTCCTAGAACCTACACCAGAGGCAAGAGGAAGGAAAAGAAAGTGAATAAGGATCTGGAGGAGCTGAAAGCAGTCGGGGTGACCTATGATGAGCTAGTGATAAAGGCAGAGGATTTGCTAAAGAAAATTGCTATGTAGTGTCTCCTTGGTCTCTTTGCTGTGTTTTGTTGGTTTGCTATTCTTTCTGTTCACTGGTCTCTTGGCCAGTCGTTTTGTATGCAGACTTTAATTCCTTTTCTTTCTATCTTTCTCTCTATGATGTAATGGTTTCGAGTCCTTAAAACCTATTTTTCAATCAATCAGAACAACCTTCTCAATATCCTTATTGAAATGTCAATAATTTCCCATTGTCTGTTATAATGCCAAATGCCAACAATCTCCCCCTTTGGTATTGATGGCAAAACCAATTGATTTGACCTAATCGATTTGGATTGCTGTGAGTTGTTTGTGAGATTTTGAAATGCTCTCTTCCTATCATTAGAATTCTCCCCCATACATTAGACTTCTCCTCTTTTCTCAGTCTTTCTTTTTTGCTTTTTCTTCAGTCTTCTTAGTCTTTTCCAATCTTCTCCCCTTTTTCTTTAATCTTCTTCAGTCTTCTCCCCCTTTGACAACAATGCCAAAAAGTAAAGAATTAAGACATAATTTCTTCTTGTATGAAGTGAATTCCTGCTATAATGTGTCAACTTAGTCTCGGTCAGACCATTTTGTCTCCAATTCCTGTTTCCTATATTGTATCATGCACTGTTTCCTGCACACCTTTAGAAAACATCCTAAAGTGTGTAAATCAGCATCAACTCTTAAAAGATATTCGATAGAGTCATCGAATTGATGCTTTCACTAAACTTGGTCAGTGAGTAGAAGATAGGGGTAGGACCCCTAACTTACTTCTGAGATACTCAAAAGTGTCCCTTGGTAGTGGCTTGGTGAAGATATTTTCTATTTGTTCCTTTGTGCTAACATACTCCAACACCACTTTCTTCTCATGAGCTTCTTCTCTAAGATAATGATATTTGATAGAGATGTGCTTTGTCTTAGAGTGCATAATAAGATTCTTTGAAATGTGAATGGCACTAGTGTTGTCACAGAATATAGTTATTGGCTCGGTAACTTTCTCATTTATACCTTCCAATAGTTGTTTGATCCATGCTATGTTGGTACAATTCAATGCTGCAGCAACATATTCAGCTTCTGCTATTGATTGTGAAACACATCCTTGTTTCTTGCTAAGTCAACTCACTAGTCTTTCTCCTAAAAAGAAAGCTCCTCCACTTGTGTTTTTTCTATCATCAATGTTGCCTGCCCAATCAGCATCAGTATAAACTTTTAAATCAAAATCATTTCCTTTCTGATATACTAAGCCATAATCCTCAGTACCTTTCAAGTATATAAAAATTGTTTTGATTGTTGTCATGTGTGTTTCCTTAGGATCTGCAGAGAATCTTGCAACTATACCTACTGCATGTGCTATGTCTTGCCTGCCGTGAACAACATATTGCAACTTTCCAATCATGGATTGGTAAAGTGTCTCATCAACATAAGCAGATTCATCATTCTTTGATAGTTTACAGTTTGTAGTCATAGGAGCACTTACTAGTTTTGAATCCTCCATTCCAAATTTCTTCAAGATTTCCTTTATGTACTTGGATTGAGTAATGAAAATCTCATTTTTCATTTGCAGTATCTGTAAACTTATAAAATACTTTATCTCACCGATTAATGACATCTCAAATTCTTTGCTCATTTCATTTCCAAAGTTCTTGCATAAAGAGTCATTTCCACAAAATATAATATCATCAACAAATATGACTGAGATTAGTATTCAATTTTCATCATTCTTCATGTACATATTGCTATTCTCACTTGTCCTTATAAAACAAATCTTAATCAAATAAGAGTGCAATCTTTCATACCATGCTCTAGGTGCTTGTTTTAGACCATATAATGTTTTGTTCAATTTACATATCTGATCTTTATTCTTGTCTTCAACAAATCCTTTAGGTTGTTCAATAAAAGCGTCTTCTTCTAATATTCCATTCAGAAATGCAGATTTGACATCCATTTGATATACCTTAAAGTTTTTGAAAGCAGCATATGCCAACAATGTTCTTACTCCTTCAAGTCTAGCCATAGGTGCAAAAGTTTCACCATAATCAATTCCTTCTTCTTGAGCATAACCTTTGCATACTAGTCTTGCTTTCTTTAGAATGACATCACCTTTTTCATTTATCTTGTTTCTGAAAATCCACTTTGTACCGATTACATTTTTGTCCTTCGGTCTTGGGATTAGTGTCCATGAGTCATTCTTCTTGATTTGATCAATCTCTTTTGTCATAGCATTTATCCACTCTTCATTGTTAAATGCCTCTTTCACTATTCTTGGTTCAAATTTAGATATCAGACATGTGTTCTGTCTCAGTTTGTTCCTTGTCATCATTGGATCATCCTTATCTCCTATAATCTAACTTGGTGCATGATGTCTTCTGACATACTTGGCTAATATAGGCTTGGTAGCCTTTGTATGATCTTCTTCATCACTCGATAACTAGATATTTTCTTCATTTTCTTCAACAGTTTTCTCAGTAGGACTTGTCGGTTGAACATAGACAAATTCATCATAATCTTCTGGTTCTTTGGAATTTCCTTCATCATTTCTTTCTACAAATTCATCAATTTTCACATTTGCATTTTCTACTATTTTGTTATATGATTTGATCAGACATTTAAATGCTTTGCTTCTAGAAGAATAACCTAGAAATGTTCCTTCTTCACTTTTCTAATCAAACTTGCCATTTCTATCATCCTTGTGTACATAGCATCTACTTCCAAAGATTTTAAAATAACTTACATTAGGTTTCTTGTCATACCAGATTTCATATGGTGTCTTCAAAGTACCTTTCTTCAGTTGTACTCGGTTCAGCGTGTAAACTACTGTGCTTATTGCTTCCCTCCAAAAAGTTTGTGGCACTTTCTTTTCAATCATCGATGTTCTAGCACAATCCACAATAGACATGTTTCTTCTCTCAGCTATTCCATTTTTTTGTGGAGTTCTCGGTGCAGATACTTGTCTTTTAATACCATGATCATTGCAGAATAAGTTGAACTCATCAGATGTGAACTCTCCTCCTCTATCTGATCTAAGACATTTCAGTTGTCTACCTATTTCATTTTCAACTCTTGCCTTGTACCATTTAAACATTTGAAAAGCTTATGATTTTTCTTTTAAAAACATCACTGACATCATCCTTGAATAGTCATCCACAAATAATATGAAATATTTGTCACCATAATAACTTTTAACTTTCATAGGACCACAAAGATCAGGGTGCACAAGATCTAAAATTTCCTTAGAAGTGGTAGACTTACTTGTAAAGCTTGATCTTGTCATTTTACCCATTTGGCATCCTCGACACATAGCATTCTCAGGTTTTTCAAGACTCGGTAGATCTCTTACTCGATGCTTCTGACTTATTTTGATCAAATTATCAAAATTTACATGACAAAACCTTTTATGCCATAACCAGGTATCATCTATCTTTGCATACAGGCAGTTGTTTCGAGTTGAGTCAACGTGAAATGTATTACCTTTTGTTTGTGTCCCGATAGTAGCTAACTTTTCATACTTGTCATGAACTTTGACAATTCCTTTATGAAATTCTATTCGGTAACCTATATTATTTAGCTGTGCTACACTCAACAAATTGTATTTCAAACCTTCAATTCAATAAACATCATTGCATCTTGCATTGTCAAGAAGTGTTATAGATCCTTTACCTTTCACTAGACATGGTGCATCATTACCAAATCTTACATAGCCTCCATCATAATCTTCTAACATAACAAACTTGTGTTTATCACCTATCATATGATGTGAGCATCCACTATCTATGATCCAAGAATCATTAGTATTTATGTTAGATATTAGGGCTTTTTCTTCATACCTTTCTTCATCTAATCCATCTTTGATAGCCACATAAACTACTTCCTCTGTATCAGTTTTATCTGATTTATCATCATTGGATTCCTCATCGGCTATTAAGCATGTCTTTCTATCTCTTCTTTTGAAGTCTCGATGTCCTCTGTAATGATTATCTTTCTGTCTGTCATCTCGATAATCTCTCTTTTCAGTAGAATCTTTGTCAGGACAGTTAGAAGCCATATGTCCTATTTTATCACAATTGAAACATTTCAAAGGTAGTTTTCCTTTATACTTACCTTTGCCTCTCGGTAACCTTCTGGCTAATAGTGCTTCAAACTCTTCCTGCTTTCTAATTTCCTCATACAGTTTGTGTACTTCTTCCATGTTCTTTCAAAATATTTCACTTTCTCCACTATGATCTCCTTCAGAGTACTTGTACTTTCTTTCATTGTAATCATTAGATTCATCAAGATGAAAAGAACTAAATGCAAATTCAACTTTATTTACCTAAGATCCACTATTATCAAAGTTACTTAACTCAAATGCATGTAGCTTACCAATAGTAGCATCTAAAGAAATTGGCATATTAGGTACAGACCTCAATTCATTGATTGCAGAGACTTGAATTGCATAAGCCAATAGAAGGGTTCTTAACAACTTACTTGTTATATCCTTTTCTTCAATAGTTCCACCTACTCCTTTGATTTGATTGACAATCTCCTTTAGTCTTGTACTATACTGAGTTATGTTCTTACCTTCATTCATCCTCATAGATTCAAGTTGTCCTCTTAGACTGTCTACTTTTTCTCTTTGAACATGTTCATCACCGCCATATACAGATATGAGCTTGTCCCACATTGCCTTTGCATCATTGCAGCCTTCTAGATCATTAAACTCTGAGTCAGTCAATGCAGATGTTATTTCAATCATTGCTTGGATATGTTCTTGTTTTGCCTTTATTTCTTCCATAGTCAATGGATACGTGCTCAGTGTGATGAAATCATTCTCCAGATAATATACAACATATTCTCCAATTCCTGATAGGTGCAACTTCATCCTTTTTTGCCATGTAGAGAAACTTGACTTGTTCAGCTTCGGTCCATCCCTCTTATACATCTTTGGATCTTTGCCTCAAGCACCTTTAAACTTTTTCTTCCAGTGTCCAAAGCTCTGATACCAATTGATAGTTCTAATACTTAATGTAAGTACAGATCCAATAGCCAACAAGATGAGAGGGGGGGGTGAATCATACAAACTTAATCTTCCATAAAAACATCAGATTCAATCTCGATAACATATACTTCAGTAATATAACCAAAACTGCTAAACATGCAAACTCAAAATCATATAAACATCATAAACCTCATAACACCAGATTTAACGTGGAAACCCAAATAGGGAAAAACCACTGTGGGATTTCGGACCCGCTAAGAAATACACTCTTCTAGAGTATGCTCGGTTAAAAGCAAATCATGTTAAAGATTACAAACACATTGCTAGATGTGACCTGGTTAAGGGATTTCCCTCAGATCTGTTAGGATCTTCACCTTGTTAGAAGTGACCTTGTTAAAGGATTTCAAACACTCAATTAGAATGTCACCTTGCTAGAGGGTTTTACAAATAAGATTGTTAAGTCCACTCAGTTAAGATATTTTCTATCACTTTCACAAAATAACAGGTAATAAAAATCTATCTACAACTTCACATCTAAAATGCTAAAGCATATTCTTAATTGCTCAATACAATCTAGACATAGAACTAATCTTGTCCATCTGTTGGGCTTCTATACTCTATTATTCAAACAGGTCTTCAAGCTTCTATGCTCGGTAATCACTATGTAGCATCCATGTGCATACATTTGCCCGCATACATTGTTTATCAACAACTCCCTATTTATAAACAATTAGCCAATCGCTTAATCTCCTTGATCACACTTCCCATGATCAATCATAGCCATTAGATCTTCAAACTTGTCTAGGTTCAATGTATCCTTTGATCTAAAAAATGTTTTACCCTACCTGAGAACTTGCATACATTTCTTGGAACTTGTGCTAGGGTAATGCGGTTCAATCTGCACTGTAGATCTTCATGTTGATTTTCCTTTACCATAGATTCATTAACAAACTTCATGCATGGCATACCAAACATTTAATCAGTTCCAGCTCATTAGCTTCCTTCATTAAATAATGCATGTAACCATTTAATGTATTCTGTTATAGCTCGGTAACAACTCGGTAAATACTAAACTTCATTCGGTAAACATTCCGCCTTCATTAACCAATAGTGATAACCTTAGGGTTTACCGACTAGGTTCCTTAGGGTTTATGGACTAGGTTCTTTGCTCGGTAACATAGTATAGTATTAACCTTACAATTTTCAACATATGTATGATGTTAAAACAATCTAAACTTCATGATCTCATCATTGTCTGACTCGGTAATAGTTGCCCATTGAATACCTTATTCATCATATTTTTTTTGTGTCTTTTACTGACATCTTTATACTCATCAAATCATACTTCTCAAGATATGGCAACATCATATTGAATTAGAAAATCAATTTCTTGACATCAATGACAAAATAATAATATTAAGATGGTAAATCATCCTTAAATCAGTTATATTCATAATCATCAACAACCTAATCATCAACAATCATCCTTAAATCAGTTATATTCATATTCATAATCATCAACAATCATCAACAAGGTGTTTCTACCCTACTACCTTTTTCGGTCCCTTTCCAGGTCCCTCAACAAACATAGGACTAACCCTTCTAGCCCGATTCTCCATTGCGGGCTCCTGCTGCTCATCTATGAGCATTGCAAAACCCTCGCTTTGTAGGAAAATAAGCGGATTTCTGCTTCCTCGGGTAAGAGAAAGATGGAAGAGGGAGAAACTAGCAAGGAGAAGGCATCATCTAGCAAGAAAAGGAAAAGTGCCCCCCGGTTGGAAACAAAGGACATTGTCAAGGAAAGCAGTGGTATGGAGACGAATGAATCTAATGGTGAAGATAGCTGGAAAGAAGAGGAGCTGGGCAATGAGGAAGAAAGTGGAGATTTTGAGCCTAGTCAAGATAACCCTATTCCAAGCAATCACCTTGGTAAGGACAATAGCCATCTGATGGAAGAAATGACTCCCAAGGATAATGAGGAAACTAAAGTTAATTCTGAGAAGGAAATAAACAAAGACTATGAGAAGAACCTAACTAAGGACAGGGATAGCAAGGACAAGGAAAGTGCTGGTGAGTGGCTTATCCTAGATAATCTCAAGAAGCTCTCGGAGGCCAGAATGGATTTCGACAAATGGACCTACAAAACCCTAAAAAATCTAGAAAAGAAAGAGATAAATTCGGATAAAAAGAGGGAGGATGAAAACAAAGAGCATATTAATTGGAAGCAGGAATTGGAGAACAAGGTAAAATCGTTGGAAGAGGGAAAAGGAGCGATGAAAAATCTGATGGGATTTATCCCAAGTATCCTCTCTGTTGTCACCAAAAACTTGGAGGACATCACCAAGGTCTTTGACCATACTCCTAAACCAGTTGTGGATCTTGACCTGGAGGAGGAGACCATCCAGACTGGAAGTGGTGATGCTACCCCGGCAGGCGGGACTACAAAGAGAACTAGGGCCAGTATCAAGAAAGTCATGGCTGCTGCTACTAAGGATCCACCCAACTTCAAAGACAACATCAAAGAGTTGCAAGAAATTAGGAACACCTTGGCTAAAGCCCTAGAAAGAATCTGATTTCTGGATGGCCTGCTAGCTTTTCAGGGCTTTTGTGGGTTTTCTTTAGTTTTCCGCTGGCTTTTTCTTT
This sequence comes from Cryptomeria japonica, assembly GCF_030272615.1. Taxonomy (NCBI): domain Eukaryota; kingdom Viridiplantae; phylum Streptophyta; class Pinopsida; order Cupressales; family Cupressaceae; genus Cryptomeria; species Cryptomeria japonica. Next base: position 151,087,738 of record NC_081410.1, read on the forward strand.
TTGGTTCTATTCCTCTTTGTTTCTCGTGGCTTTGTTGTTTAAGTCTTGCTTGTAAAGGGTTTCAGAGCCCCTTCAAAACCTACTTTTTCATTAATCAAAAACAACCTTCTCAATATCCTTATTGAAATGCCAACAATCTCCCATTGTCTGTTATAATGCCAAATGCTAACAATCTCCCCCTTTGGCATTGATGGCAAAACCACTTGATTTGACCTAATTGATTTGGATTGCCATGAGTTGTTTGTGAGATTCTAAAATGCTCTCTTCCTATCATCAGAATTCTCCCCCATACATTAGACTTCTCCTCTTTTCTCTGTTTTTCTTTTCTATTTTTTCTTCAGTCTTCTCAGTCTTTTCCAGTCTTCTCCCTTTTTTCTTCAATCTTCTTCAGTCTTCTCCCCCTTTGACAACAATGCCAAAAAGTAAAGAATTAAGACATAATTTCTTCTTGTATGAAGTGAATTCCTGCTGTAATGTGTCAACTTAGTCTCAGTCAGAGCATTTTGTCTTCAATTCATGTTTCCTGTATTGTATCATGCATTGTTTCCTGCACACCTTTAGAAAACATTCTAAAGTGTGTAAATCAAAATCAACTCTTAAAATATATTTGATAGATTCATCGAATTGATGCTTTCACCGAACTCAGTCAGCGAGTAGAAGATAGGGGTAGGACCCCTAACTTACTTCTGAGATACTCAAAAGTGTCCCTTGGTAGTGGCTTGGTGAAGATATCTGCTATTTGTTCCTTTGTGCTAACATACTCCAACACCACTTTCTTCTCATGAGCTTCTTCTCTAAGATAATGATATTTGATAGAGATGTGCTTTGTCTTAGAGTGCATAAAAGGATTCTTCGAAATGTTAATGGCACTAGTATTGTCACTGAATATAGTTACTAGCTCGATAACTTTCTCATTTATGCCTTCCAATAGTTGTTTGATCCATGCTATGTTGGTACAATTCAATGCTGTAGCAACATATTCAGCTTTTGCTGTTGACTATGAAACACATCCTTGTTTCTTGCTAAGCCAACTCAGTAGTCTTTCTCCTAAAAAGAAAGCTCCTCCACTTGTGCTTTTTCTGTCATCAATTTTGCCCACCCAATCAGCATCAGTATAAACTTTTAAATCAAAATAATTTCCTTTCTGATATACTAAGCCATAATTCTCAGTGCCTTTCAAGTATCTAAAAATTCTTTTGATTGATGTCATGTGTGTTTCCTTAGGATCTGCAGAGAATCTTGCAACTATACCTAATGCATGTGCTATGTCTGGCCTACTGTGAACAACATATTGCAACTTTCCAATCATGGATCGGTAAAGTGTCTCATCAACAGATGCAGATTTGTCATTCTTTGATAGGTTATAGTTTGTAGTCATAGGAGTACTTACTAGTTTTGAATCATCCATTCCAAATTTCTTCAAGATTTCCTTTATGTACTTGGATTGAGTAATGAAAATCTCATTTTTCATTTGCAGTATCTATAAACCTATAAAATACTTTATCTCATCGATTAATGACATCTCAAATTCTTTGCTCATTTCATTTCCAAAGTTCTTGCATAAAGAGTCATTTCCACAAAATATAATATCATCAACAAATATGGCTGAGATCAGTATTCCATTTTCATCATTCTTCATGTACATATTATTGTTCTCACTTGTCCTTATAAAACCAATCTTAATCAAATAAGAGTGCAATCTTTCATACCATGCTCTAGGTGCTTGTTTCAAACCATATAATGCTTTGTTCAATTTACATACCTGATCTTTATTCTTGTCTTCAACAAATCCTTTAGGTTGTTCAATAAAAACTTCTTCTAATATTCCATTCAGAAATGCAGATTTGACATCCATTTGATATACCTTGAAGTTTTTGAAAGCAACATATGCCAACAATGTTCTTACTCCTTCAAGTCTAGCCACAGGTGCAAAAGTTTCACCATAATCAATTCCTTCTTCTTGAGCATAACCTTTGCATACTAATCTTGCTTTATTTCGAATGACCTCACCTTTTTCATTTATCTTGTTTATGAAAATCCACTTTGTACCGATTACATTTTTGTCCTTCAGTCTTGGGATTAGTGTCCATGTGTCATTCTTCTTGATTTGATCAATCTCTTCTGTCATAGCATTTATCCAATCTTCACTGTTAAATGCCTCTTTCACTATTCTCAGTTCAAATTCAGATATCAGACATGTGTTTTGTCTTAGTTTGTTCCTTGTCATCGCTGGATCATCCTTATCTCCTATAATCTGACTTGGTGCATGATGTCTTCTGACATACTTGGCTAATACAGGCTTGGTAGGCTCTATATGATCTTCTTCATCACTCGATAACTGGATATTCTCTTCATTTTCTTCAACAGTTTTCTCGATAGGACTTGTCGGTTGAATATAGACAAATTCATCATAATCTTCTAGTTCTTTGGAATTTCCTTCATCATTTCTTTCTACAAATTAATCAATTTTCACATTTGCACTTTCTACTATTTTGTTATATGATTTGATCAGACATTTAAATGCTTTGCTTCTAGAAGAATAACCTAGAAATGTTCCTTCTTCACTTTTCTGATCAAACTTGCCATTTCTATCATCCTTGTGTACATAGCATCTACTTCCAAAGACTTTAAAATAACTTACATTAGGTTTCTTGTCATACCAGATTTCATATGGTGTCTTCAAAGTACCTTTCTTCAGTTGTACTTAGTTTAGGGTGTAAACTACTGTGCTTATTGCTTCCCTCCAAAAAGTTTGTGGCACTTTCTTTTCAATCATTAGTGTTCTAGCACAATCCACAATAGATCTGTTTCTTCTCTCATCTATTCCATTTTATTGTGGAATTCTCGGTGCAGAGACTTGTCTTTTAATACCATGATCATTGCAGAATAAGTTGAACTCATCAGATGTGAACTCTCCTCCTCTATCTGATCTAAGACATTTCAGTTGTCTACTTGTTTCATTTTCAACTCTTGCCTTGTACCATTTAAACATTTGAAAAGCTTATGATTTTTCTTTTAAAAACATCACTGACATCATCCTTGAATAGTCATCCACAAATAATATGAAAGATTTGTCACCATAAAAACTTTTAACTTTCATAGGACCACAAAGATCAGGGTGCACAAAATCTAAAATTTCCTTAGAAGTGGTAGGCTTACTTGTAAAGTTTGATCTTGTCATTTTACCCATTTGGCATTCTCGACACATAGCATTCTCAGGTTTTTCAAGACTCGGTAGATCTCTTACTTGATGCTTCTTACTTATTTTGATCAAATTATCAAAATTTACATGACAAAACCTTTTATTCCATAACCAGGTATCATCTATCTTTGCATACAAACACTTGTTCCTAGTTGAGTCAAGGTGAAATGTATTACCTTTTTTTTGTGTCCTACTAGCAGCTAACTTTCCATGCTTGTCATTAACTTGGACAATTTCTTTATGAATTCCTGTATTGTTTAGCTGTGCTACAATCAACAAATTGTATTTCAAACCTTCAACTCAATAAACATTATTGCATCTTGCATTGCCAAGAAGTGTTATAGATCATTTACCTTTCACTGGATGTGGTGCATCATTACCAAATCTTACATAGCCTCCATCATAATCTTCTAACATAACAAACTTGTGTTTATCACCTGTCATATGATGTGAGCATCCACTATCTATGATCCAAGAATCATTAGTATTTATCTGAGATATTAGGGCTTTTTCTTTATACCTTTCTTCATCTGATCCATCTTTGATAGCCACATGAACTACTTCCTCTGTATCAGTTTCATCTAATTTATCATCGTTGGGTTCCTCATCAGCTATTAAGCATGTCTTTCTATCTCTTCTTTTGAAGTCTCAGTGTCCTCTGTAATGATTATCTTTCTGTCTGTCATCTTGGTAATCTCTCTTTTCAGTAGAATCTTTGTCAGGATAGTTAGAAGCCATATGTCCTATTTTATCACAATTGAAACATTTCAAAGGTAGTTTTCCTTTATACTTACCTTTGCCTCTCGGTAACCTTCTGGCTAATAGTGCTTCAAACTCTTCCTGCTTTCTGATTTCCTCATACAGTTTGTGTACTTCTTCCATGTTCTTACGAAATCTTTCACTTGCTCCATTGTGAACTCCTTCAGAGTACTTGTACTTTATTTCATTGTAATCATTAGATTCATCAAGATGAAAAGAACTCAATGTAGATTCAACTTTATTTACTGAAGATCCACTGTTATCAAAGTTACTTAACTCAAATGCATGTAGCTTACCAATAGTAGCATCTAAATAAACTGGCATATTAGGTATAGACCTCAATTCATTGATTGCATAGACTCGGATTGAATAAGCCGATATAAGAGTTCTTAACAACATACTTGGTATATTGTTTTCTTCAATAGTTCCACTTGCTCCTTTGATTTGATTGACAATCTCCTTTGGGTTCAGTGGGTGACTCACGTGGCATGACATTCAATTCAATCAAGGATGATTTGGTGAAGTATGCTTGTATGGTGATTGGATATTGGACATTCTCAGCCAGCAGGATTAACTCAGTATCTGTTGTAGCGGTAAATGCCACTTACCAGATGATAAAGGAGGATGCATCATTTGACCTATGCACTAGTATGTAGAGGCAACTCCTATTGAACTTGAAATCAATCAAACAAGATAATGCATTGAGGTTCAAGTTTGGACAACTATTGGTTGGGTTGTTCTTTTACTTTCAAGGATACTTCGCAGGAGTGGGAGACATTCAGTGGTCTGCGGACCAACCGATTACCAAATAGATAAAGGAAAGTTTGCAAGTAGTGGGAATCGGTTATCCTGAAGTTCTGAATAAGTATTTTGATGAGTTCAGATGAAAAATGAGCCAAAGGATGAGGATCTTAGGTAATATCATCAAGAAATATGAAGATGACATCTGTTTCACCATCCAGGTGGACAAATGCATAATGGAGGCTATTGAGCCTAGAATGGAAGAAGTGGAGCCAATGGGCTATGAGGTGATGTACGGCATGCTGGAAGGGTATGCCTCTACCCTTATTGCCTCACCGCTTGATCCTAAGGCAGTGAAGAAGGCAAAGGTAGTGTCTGCATCATTAGAACTAGTTACTACTACAACTCCAAAAGTGACCAAGCGGTCACCAGCCAAAAAGAAACTAGAAGCAGCACCGGCTAAAGTCTTCGAGAGGAAAAGGAAGACAAAAAGAAAATCTCCAGACTTAGAAAAAACTGTGTCTGAGGAGAAGCCCAAGAAGGCGAGACAGACAAGAAAGAAGACAAAGAATCAATCGACATCTTCAGCACCAGTAAATATGGATATCTCCTCCTAAAAACCTTTGACACATTGTCAAAGAACTATCAAAAACATTAGGAGAAAAGTATTGAATGATTTAATTGATTATTTTGATGACTTTAATGATGATAAAAAGGAGGTAGTGGAAAAAGAAATAATTCAATATTTATATATTAATGACCGGTCCCCTTCAGAAATTAGATTTGAAACACCAGATTCTCTGTATAAGTCCTTGGACAATAAATGGCGCATTGCCATAGAGCAGGAACAAGAAATGAGAGAAAAAGTTTTTGCTGAACACTTTCCTGATGTATCAAATTCGGAACTGTTCGATGTAATGAACAAATACAAAGGTCTTTTCTTCATGAGAAGAAGAAGACTCCTGTTACTAGAAGGAAAAGGTAAGGAAGTTCTCAAGGATACACACACTCATGCTCTAGATGCTTTGAAGATGCATCAATTGGCTGAAGCCAACCGGCAAGCTGAGAAAGAACTGGTTATATCTAAATTAGATGAAGCATTTGATGATGAAGGAAATCTGGTTGATGAACCGGTTGACATTATTGATGTCGATGCCTTGGATGAAGAAGATGTTACTTAGGAAATACCATCTGAGGCAACAAGACAAGAGCAATAGGCTGAATAGGAGAAGAAAGCCAAGGACAGACAAAAAGTGGCAAAGGAAGAGGCAGACCAAAGGAAAAAGGATGAAGAAGAGAAGTAGAAGAAGCAGGAAGAAGAGAAAAAGAAGAAAGATGCAGAGGAAAAGAAGAAGAAAGATGAAGAGGAGAAAAAGAAAAAAGATGAAGAGGAGAAAAAGAAGAAGGAAGAGGAGAAGAAGAAGAAGAATGAAGAGGAGAAGCAGAAGAAGGATGAAGAGGAGAAAAAGAAGCAAGAAGATGAAAAGGAAAAGAAAGAAGAGGAGGATAAGGAATAGGAGAAAAAGAGGGAAGCAGAGAGGAAGAAGAAGGAAAAAGAAGATAAGGAATAGGAGAAGAAGAAGGAAGCATAAAAGAAAAAGGCTGAGGAGGACAAAGAAGCAGAGAAGAGGAGAGAAGCGGAGAAGAAGAAAGCGAAAGAGGACAAGGCAAGAGAAGTAGTGAAGAGCACCTAGATGGAGACTTCGAAGGCAATCGGGAGTCAAGCCAAACCAGTTGACCTCTCCAGTCCTATAGATCTCCAGTCTGCAAGTGAATCAAAGCTAATGCAGAGCATCAAGGTTGCTCAAGAGCACCTTGAAATCATTTTAAGGAAGAAGGAGTAGGACATAATTCAAGCTATTATGGACACACTTACCAGTTTGTTACCCGCTACAAATCTTCCCAACACTAAATCATCACTAGCAAAGCTTAAGCTACTATGCATAGTAGTGGATGATTAGGTGCAAAGCCTAGAAGAAGCAGTTGAGGCAAATGTCAAGAAAGAGCATAAAAAATCTCTTAACATTTCTCTGGTAAAGAAGTTGAATGAGCTCCAGTCTGAATTGTAGAAAGACCAATAGGATATAAGGGACGCTTTGGATGAGGGAAATCTGCTACTTAGCAAAATCTACCAAGCCCATATGTTCTATGATGATGTGCTAGCTCAGAAGAAAAAGCTTCAAACAAACTTACAGTCTTACTTGAGCACATTCAAGCCACCCTATGATTCCTTCACACCTTATGGGCAAACCATTCACCAGTTTCATATCTAGTTCACCAAAATGGAGCAAGAGATCAGCACACAGTCTAGAGATTTGTAGGAGCTTCAGCTAGTTTTAATTCCATGTCTACAAATTCTTCAGAAGTGTTATCTGAACTTGGATGCCTTGAAAGTTACACAAGAGATAAGCACAGTTGATGCCATGGAAGAACAGGTCTTCCAAATGCAAACAGAGAAAGAAGTGGCCACCTCCCTACTTGAGTCCTGGTCTCTATCAATGAAGCAATTCTTGGAGGACTATAAATCTATTTTTGACAAGTACTATTCCTTATTGTCATAAACTTTTATTATTTTAATATATCAAATGGACATAGTGTTGTTTAGCGGTACTTTATCATTGTTGGCAAAGGGCGAGAAGTATTCTCTTTTGGAGAAGTATCTGGTACTTAAAATTTTGCTATATGCTTTGATATATGCTATATGCTCTGATATCTCAATGTTTATGCTCTGTATGCAAAATTGCTATACATTGTATTGATTAAGGGATAGTGTATATGCTTAGGGGGAGCAATTTTGCTAATGGCATGATTTTGTTATAAAACACTTAGATGTCAAAATTTTATTTTCCTAAGTGTTTCCATCAATGCCAAAGAGGGAGATTGTTGGTATTTTTTATGTTTATGTTGTGATTGTCATTGATGGACATACACTTGCATTAAGATCCTCTTTATATGTATGAGTTAGAGCACAACCAGTATTTGTTCCAACCGGTATGTTGTAGGTATGTTGTATTATAGTCATTAGACTATTGATGTTTTGCAGAATGTGTTTACCAGTCTAAAGTGGCAAGTTGACCTCAAGCAGTACGAGGGATTAAAGCGGCATAACACATTTCCACCAGTCTTCATTTTTGTCAAACCGGCAACTAGCTTTTTATATGAACCGATAATACTCTGTGATGAGTTACCAATCCACCGATTGTTTGACGGTGTCGACACACTGGCAGTGCTTCTTGTGTCATGTTACTGAGTATGTCTAGATTCATTGAACCTAGGAAATTGAAATGTAATCCTATTGGACTGACATGAAATCAGATTCCCTTAAAAGGACATCATGTCTAGGGTTTTAGGTTGTTGCTAGGGTTTAAGGTGGTTGAGGAGTTGAAAAGAATATGAATGTGTAGAAGACTGAAGTAATGTAGGAGTGCATTAAGAACGAGCTATCAAGGATCTAACCGAGCAGTCTGTGCTATTAGATAGATCAAACACTTGTTGATTACTCACATCTTTGACAAGTCTATAGCCCTTAACCGGGTATGCCCAAAAGCCTTTTGTAAAATCCTCTAACAAGGTGGTTCACCTCTGTGAATCTAAAATCCTCTAGCAAGGTAGTCCTTGATCGAACTTATCTCCTAACAGAGATTGAGATTCCTAATAGGATCTGTTCTAGTGAAGAACATTGTAAGGCCTTAACCGGTCTGACCTTAACTAGTCTGGTTTCTATTCTACAGATAGTGACTTGTGAGTTTCATCTCATCGTGGTTTTTCCCATTTGGGTTTCCACGTCAAATATCTTGTGTTATGGTTGTATTGCTTTTGTGGGTGAATGCTTTATTTGCATTTTGGTTTGCATGTGTGATAACCGGTCTATCTGTTAAACTATTTTATCAGTTTATCTTTAGACTGTTTAAGTGTTTAAGTGCGGTGTTTTTCGGTATACTAATTCACCCCCCCCTCTTAGTATTCATCAGTACACGTGTGTAAAAACACACATTTCAAATGTCTCACTTGTTTTCTTAGTTGCTTTAATAGCATTGTTTATTGTCCATGATGGCAAGAACTTCTTGTTCAAACAATTGATTATATTCAATAAGTCTCCTTCACACCAGACTCTGGTGCAGTTAGCTTCCTTTGCTAGGACCATCCTGTGATAAGATTCCATAGCCTCAACAACATGATTTGTTTGATTTCCTATAGGTATGCATTTAATAATTTTGCATTTTCCCCATTTGTCCCTTAGGACCACACCACATCCTGCAATATTAGGATTACCCTTTGAGGCTCCATCAATTTTGATTTTCATCCAACCATTGGGAGGACATTCCCATATCACACCCTCTCTAGAATTGATCTGAACATGATCACTACCTTTTAATCTCCACTTCTTGAAGATTATTTGATCATTCTTGTCTCGAGGCTTATTGATACCACCTATGATATTCATTTTTTCCAATATACTTCTTTTAATTTTCTCAAACACAATTTGATCCTTAGCACCTTCTCTCTAAATACTCTTTTGTTTCTCTCTTTCCATATGCCCTAACACATATGGGGTAAAGCCAATTTCCACAATAAATTAATGGATTTATTCCTGGATGGGTGCTACCAAGAATGTAAAACCTCTTGATCTAAATCTAGGAAACTCCAACTGATATTGAAGTGATCCAGACATCTTCCCCAAACAGCATTAGAGAAGGGACAATGAAAGAGCGGGTGGTTGATGGTCTCCTCATTCCGCATTAAAAGAAAACAAACACTAGGCATGCACATGCCTCTTTTTTTGAGGTTATCAATAGTTAGAATTTTATCTTGAAGGGCTGTCCAGAAGAAAAAAATAATTTTAGGGGTTAGGCCTTTCACCCAAGCCTTAGCCCAACAAGGACTCTCCATTTTAGAAAACTGCTGATAATAAAGAGAGGCCACAATGAATTTACCATTTACTATGAGTTTCTAGATTAATTGATCTTCATCTTCCACCACCACCATGGAATTCATAATTTTGTTCAAAGTTCCCAAGGAAGGATCAACTTGAGATAAATCCTTCCACTGTCCTTCTTGCTAGTAGTCACCCATCATAGATCCATATTTTTCCTTGCACTGGTTCTAAAATATACTCCACTCAGGACTTTCAATCAAAGGGGACTCGAGTAACCAAGAATCTTCCCATAATTTGATAAGGTTCCCTTTCCCCATCTTCCATTTCACACCTTTGGCAATAAGATCTCTTGTTTTAGACACATTTTTCTAGATATTGGATCCAATTGGGATATCTTCCACATTGAGGAAACTTAAGAGTGTAGGATAATGCCTTTTTTACTTGTTGTCCCATATCACTTTCCATTCTCCTTGGTTATTATACCCTCTCCAAATCTGCTTGGCCATAAGGATTTCATTCATGTCTCTTATTCTTCTTAGACCCAGACCTCCCTTTCTTATCGGCTTACAAATCATTTCCCACACAATTATATTCAGTCTCTTCTTCTCCTCAACCCATGTCCACAAAAAAGTTCTTTGGATCTTTTCAATAGCCTCGGCATACTTGGCTGGAATTCTGAAAAGACTAATGGCATAAAGAGGAATACTTTGAAGAGTTGATTTCTGTTAGAGTAAAGGTTTTAATTTAATCATGTTGATTAAATTACCTTTATTCCTCTCTTAAGATTTCACTTTAGTTTGCATTTGTGACATTTAATAATTATATTAATTATTAAATGTCTACCTATTAGGGTTTCTTTTAGGGTTGCACAATATGCTTTTATAAGGATTCATCATTGTAATATATCTCTCTCTCAGATGAATACATTTTTTCAGCTTTCAGAGCACCCTTGCTTGTTTGTTTCCATCTCTTCTTTCTATGACAGGTTATTTGCATGCAGGTGATCTTCGGGGTCTGTGAGGTTGGCTTTCTCAACTTCTACATGGTATCAGAGCTCCAGACCTACTGCTTCCTATTCGTCTTCTGAAGAATTTGGAGCTACGAGGGTTAGATCTGACTTTCAGGTTTTGGTTGCATCAGATCTGTGTTTGTCTTTTGTTTTTTATTTTGGAATAGGGGGTATTTTTTTTGGTACACTTTGAGCCCAAACAGACCTCACCGTTGAGCCCGTAGCGCCCAAAAACCCCTATTTCCATATAAAATTCATCCGATTTGGACACAGTTGCTCCAGAAGGCAATTTTTTTCTGCCCCAAGGCCGTACGACCCCAGGGCACGAAGTTCGAGGCAAAAAATTAAAAAAAAATTAAAAAAAAATTTAAAAATGCAGTTTTTTAATTTTTCACGGGCGCAGCCATTGGCGAAGGCACATGCCACCGCGCACTGCCCGACCGCCGCCGCCGGCGGTAACCACCGGTCGTGGCCTGGCAGCCACCGCCGCACCGTCGGTGCAAACCGCAGCCCACGCGTAACCTGCACACCGCCATTCTGCCACCACCACCCCTGCTCCGCCATAGCTGCCAGCGCGCTAGTCCCCTGGTCGGTCATGTGACCAGGGGCTGAAAATCTTAGCCCTTGAGGGCTGAGAATTTTTTTTTTTTTACCTTTCAACCTACCTTCATGAAATCGGGCATAACTCAGGCATTTTAGCTCGGATTTTTGAATGGAAATAGGAATTGGAAAGCTGGTTCTGAGCTCGATCTAATTGATGTAGGTCCTTTTCTCTGATTTTGCCCTTTTGTAGTTTTTTTGCTAGTCAAAGTCAGTACAAGTTTTTTACACTCCAGGAGCCATATCTTTTGCATACGGACTCTGTTTTTCACAAACAAATAGGCATTGGAAAGGGGTTTCTGTGCTCTTTCTAGATCTATCATTTATTTTTCTAGAATCTACACCAGGTACATTTTATTCAGTACTTTATGTTTTCACATATCTATCAATTACTTGGACGTTTCAGACTTGGAAATGATTTGTTTGCGTGGGATGGCTTTATTTAATCTGCTTTATCAGTATTAAAGTCATTTAGTCTCAGATTTGTTAATTTGAAGAGTTATCATGGGTTTTTCTACTCACCCTTCAATTGTATTTCTAGAACGGGGTAATTATGAGTCATGGGCAAAGGGCATACTTACACACTTTAGGTGGCTTAATATTTTGTCTTATTTGTATGATCTCATACCTAAACCAACAACTTTAGAGGGAAAACTAGATTGGGATATCATTAGAAATCACGTAGTAGGAGTTATTTTGTCTATTGTTGATTCTGACATTGTGTGGGCTATATTGGGCATTGATTGTCCTCACTCACTTTGGACACATCTTTGGGAGATCTACGGAGACCCCAGTCTTTCTCCATTCCCAAAGGATCCTGCTTTAGATTGTCTTGTACCCATTGGTTGGAGAGATAACACACCTTTTGATCATGATACTTTAAAGGAACTTCAATATTTAGACTAAGATTATCATGATCAAAAGGTGTGTTATCAACATCATCTCCTTTTGTTCCTAATCAGTTTGATATTGCCTCTTCTTTGGCTCCTATTGATTCAGCTAAGCAGGACATCATACATCTTTCAGACATGGCTACTTGGGATTCTTATCTTGGAGGCATTTTGTCTTTGTTTGTAGAGTCCTCTATTGTAGACTTGGAGGATTACTTTGAGGATTTTCAGCTCCTCTTTGTTGACAGCCATATTCCAGCTACTAGCCCACCATCATCTGTGCATTCCGAGGTTGCAGTTTTTGAGTCTTCAGTTCAGTTTGGATTTTACATCTTTTGTTTCAATTCAGACAAAGGGATTCTTCAGCATCCTATTATGGCACACATCTTGAGATAGATTGATTCTTCTCTCTTCACAGGGTTTCTTCATCTTCGTCCTTTGGATCCATTTCTTCCCAAGGGGAGGAATATTATATGCCGCTTCAGGATCTCTTTCTGGATTCTACCTCAGGCATCCATATGTGCGACAGGAGTTTCTTCATTATGGGGGGGGCTTCTAGTCTCTTTCTTTTTCTCCTATGGAGACCATTGTATATGTACTTATATGATAGAAGTTGTCTATGGGGGCTATCATGTTATCCACCTCCTATCCTTCTATTATTAGTGCATTTATTTCTTTCATCTCTTTTTGGAGTAGAGTTTTTCCCATGAGGTTTTCTCTATTTCTCCACTTTACAGAGATTTGGTTGTAATTGGGTACTTGATCAGGCCTTGTTGCCAGGACCCAAGTTTACTTTCTTGCATTGTAGTTACCTTTGCTTTCTTGCACATGTTTGTAACTGCACTTTTGCTCATCTTAAGGGGGGCTGTTAGAGTAAAGGTTTTAATTTAATCATGTTGATTAAATTACCTTTATTCCTCTCTTAAGATTTCACTTTAGTTTGCATTTGTGACATTTAATAATTATATTAATTATTAAATGTCTACCTATTAGGGTTTCTTTTAGGGTTGCACAATATCCTTTTATAAGGATTCATCATTGTAATTTATCTCTCTCTCGGATGAATACATTTTTTCAGCTTTCAGAGCACCCTTGCTTGTTTTTCTCCATCTCTTCTTTTTGTGATAGGTTATTTGCATGTAGGTGATCTTCGGGGTTTGTGAAGTTGGCTTTCTCAACTTCTACACAACAGTTGAACCTTACCATCTTGGCTAAGGAAAGAGCCCATCCAACCAACTAACTTCTTGTGGAATTTTTCCACCAAAGCTCCCTAGAAAGTATCAAGAGGATCTTGGCATAAGAGGAGCCCCAAATAGGAAGCAAGAAGACTCCCTAATTGAAACCCCAGAATATTGCTTATTTTTATCTTTCTTCTCTCCAACATAATGATGAAATAAACAAATCTTTTAGACCAATTAATAAGTTGCCCAATAGCTGACCCATAACTATCCAAAGCTTTCTTTAAACTCCTAGAATCCTGTACTGAAACCTTCCCCATAATTATAGAGTCATCCACAAACTCCTGATGGGAGTAGACCTGATCAGCTGAAGATGGTTTCAATCCACAAAACTCCCCTTTCTCAACCAGCTTTCCAATGTATCTCCCTAGATATTCCACCATGATAATATAAATAACCGGAGATAGAGGATCTCCTTGTCTAAGTCCTCTTGAGGACTTGAAAAAAGGAGAAGGAGATCCATTAATTAAAACAAAAAAAGAAGTCAAAGATACTAATTGCCTAACAAGACTAATACTTCTAGAGCAAAAACCAAAAGCCGAGAGAACTTTCATCATTAAATCACAATCCACTCTATCATAGGCTTTGGATAAATCAAGCTTCAGAAGAAAGCCTTCTTTTTTAGCACTAGATAAAGAATTAATATTTTCATGAATCGAAATTATTGAATCCAAGATTTGTCTTCCAGGGACAAAACCACTTTGTTGAGGAGAAATTATAGAAGGAAGCAACTTTAGGATTCTAGAGGCCAGAACCTTAGAGATAATCTTGTATAGAGAGTTGCACAAGCTTATGGGTCTGAAAAGATCCATGGAATCAACTCCCATCTTTTGGGGGATAAGAGAAATAAAAGTGCCATTTATCTCTTTCAAAATTCTTTTAGCACCAAAGAACTCTTTCATAGCTCTGGAAACATCTTCTCCAGCAATATGCCAATATATTTGAAAAAAGAACACAGGAAAACCATTTGAGCCTGGCGCCTTGTTACCTTCAAAGGAGTTGACAACTTTAAGAATCTCATTATTGGAAGGGATAGCAATCGGGTAAGAGTTTTGATCAGCCTCCAGGATATATGGAATACACTCCATTAGGTTCTTTTGAGACTGTAGATCCAAATTCTAATCCTTAGTAAGGAGGTTGGAGAAGAACTCCATGGCTACCTTTCTCATAGATTCTTCCTCTTCAACACTTCTACCATTAAGTTTAATCTGCGATATCCTATTGATGGTCTTATGTTTTAAAGTAGACATATGAAAGTATTTAGTGTTTCTGTCCCCTTCCTTCAACCTTACATTTCTAGACCTTTATTTCTAGAAAGTTTCTTCTTTTGCAATTATATCATGATATCTCATAAAAATTTCATCTTCAACTTCTCTTGAAGTATTAGTATATCCATTATTCTGAATCTCAGCTTGAATATCTTTAAGCTTAGAAAGAATAGTTTCTTTCGAAGCAAAGATATTCCCAAAGCATTCCTTATTCCACCTTTTAACATTTTCTCTCACAAACTTCAACATTTTATACATAGTGTTACCTTCAATTCTGACCTACCACCATTCCTTGATTTTGCTTTCCATATCCAGGTGTTTGGTCCATATTCTCTCAAATCTGTAAGGGAAGTGTCTTCTTCTATTCTTGGCATCAGCCGTGAAGGATATAGGATAGTGATCCGATCCCACCCTTATGTGAGTAGATAAAGAACAAAAGTAAAGATTAAACCAATCCATAGATATAGGAGTTCTATAAAGTTTGACTTGAATTAAGTCCTCACCGCTCCTTCTATTAGTCCAGGTATATTTAACTCCTTGCAAATCTAGGTCATGGAGTGCATTATTATTGGTAAAGTCCATTAAATCCAATCTATTGTCCAGATTGGTTTGGCACCCTCCCTTTTTCTTGCTTTTCTTCAAAAGGGTATTGAAGTCCCCATAATCATCCAACCATCTTCAGCAAACCTACTTCTTAACAAGGTTAATTTTTTCCAAAAATCACTTCGACCACTCTTAGTGTTAGGAGCATACACATTAGTTAAGACCCATAATGTTCTATCTTTCAAATGTTTAAATCTGATACAAGCTAGATTGTTGTCCTAAATCAGCACTTCTCCCTCTACAGTATTTTTATTCCAAAAATAACAATACCTCCCGAGGCACCTTCTAAACTACCACCACTAACTCCTCCATTACAAAACATTTTCAATCCCTCTACCTTATCTTTTGACATTTTGGTTTCTTGAATCAAAAAAATATCTGGTTTTTTGTCTCTAATCATACTTTTTATTAAATAATGTTTGTGAGGATTATTCAATCCTCGAATATTCCAAGAGATGATCTTCATGGTCTTCTAGAAATACATCCATCAAAGATGGTTCTTTGAGACCCATCTGCCATATTCTTGCTTGTTTCCATAGTCCTCTTCTTTACATTTGAATATCTTCCTAGAGAAGTATGTTGAGCTCCCACATCCCCAAGTCTGCTTCTGGTATTTCTAGTTGATGTACTATTGTTGTTGTTGTTATTCTTTTTTTTGTTCTTAATTTTTCTTTTATCCTCCATTACTTCTTCTTCTTCCTGCTTTGATTCACTCTTTCCAGTGCCTTTTTGATGTCTTCCTCATCTCCCCATTTTGGCTCATTTTCCTCCGGAAAGATCAACTTTACCTTAGCTAGAGAGACTAATTAAATCTCTGATAGCCCTTGATCTAGGATGTTATCAGGTTGTGTATCTTGGATCTAGTCTGCTTCCTTATCTGACTCAAATGAGTTTTATACTAAATTAAAATTGTCTCCTTCCTCTTTATTGTCTTTGGACTTATGACCATTATTTTTCTTCTCAGTATTAGTTAAAACTGTAGACACCTAAAAATGTCTCATCGATCTTGCACTAATTATTCATCTTATTAATTAAGTAATTCTTTGTGTTGGTGTAAATAAATATTCATTTTGGATATTATTACACTTACTTAAGTTAACTTAGGATAATGCATCTCTTCGTAGTTTGGATTTGAGACACTTAGGGAAGTGTGCACATAGGGATAGAGCTTGTAGGAGAAATTCCACCTTTTGTGGTCTTATTTTGTTGTTACACTCCACATTCAGTGGGTCATCCACCTCTTTTGGAATATTATATTATTTCTCCTACCTACCCCTAGTATTTCTTACCTACCCTTGTTTCTCATTGAGCCACATGTCATATTTGTGTGCTCATACATCCATATGGCCTTGCCTATATAAGCAAGCCTCTATTCATTGTATTGGTTAATCCAGTTGATCATTTTGCATATTGATGAGAATACAATTTGTTCTTGTCATTCTATTGTCTCTTTTATGCTTTTCATTATGCCCTTGATCTTGGCAAAATCCTACATGGTATCAGAGCTATTGGGGTTTCATTGATCAATTTTTGGAGACATCGTGGAAGGCTTCTACTTTCAGATTTGGAGATCTTCATTTTTTTGGTGGTGTCATATAGCGATTTGGACATCACCGTTGAATCCAGGAGGCCATTTCCATAAATTTTGACTATAAAGTCGACCTATTTTGGTGAGAAATTTTTTTTCCCCATTTTGGCTATTATCGTACGGATTTCAAAAAAAATTTTCAATTTTTTTTTTTTTTTTTTTCAAAAATTTCGAAAAAAATCCAAAAAAAAAAGAAAAAAAAGGTTT
Source organism: Cryptomeria japonica (assembly GCF_030272615.1). Lineage (NCBI taxonomy): Eukaryota > Viridiplantae > Streptophyta > Pinopsida > Cupressales > Cupressaceae > Cryptomeria > Cryptomeria japonica. The sequence continues at coordinate 151,104,719 of NC_081410.1, forward strand.
TTTTTGCATTGTTGGGGGTCCGCAGACCCCCCCTACTCTGTAGTTAGTACCTGCGTGTCGCAGGTGTTGCAGATCGCGTACCTGCTACAGACCGCGTACCTGCCGCAGACACATACCTGCCAGCCCATACTCCTCGCTGCTGCCGATCGCCTCGCTCCCGCCGGCCACCTTGCTCCCACCAGCTACCTCTGTCGCCGGCGCCCAAGTCCTCCGCCGCCGGCCCTCGGCTCCGATCGCTCCCTCCATCGATGACCACCAAAATAGGTGGCCCCGCATCGGTCATGTGGTAGGTGGCCACTGGCCCATGGGTAAACCGTACACACAGTCACCGCACCATGCAGCCTGTCTGTACAGTGCCACGAAATCATCCGTACTGCACAGTCATCTACACAGTCAGCGGTCCATACAGTATGGATGCCCAGTCAGCAGGAAGGTGAAGTTTTTGCAATGGTCATACGACCGTCAAATTTAACATAGTGAATTTTTGATGTCAGTGCCACATCAGCACTTTATGAAAAAATTTTGACCCCTCTCCATTGGGCTTTTCAGTTTTGCAGTCCAACTTTGAAAGGCCATATCTTGCTCATTTTTGCTCCTTTTTTGGTGCAATTTTTTTTGAAATGGGCTAAAATTTCATGATCTTCGCAATGGTATGGTTATTTTTTGATTTTGGTGCATAGTTTTTTTGGAATTTTTGGATTCTCTTAGCTATACCTGTCCAATCCTCAATTCTGCAACTTCAAAGGCCTCGTTTGAGCTCATACGACCTCCTTTTTAGGTGTCATTTTTTTTGAAAGTGCTTATTTTTTCATTTAATTTCATAATATATGATCATATTTTAGAGATTTTGAGTGAAAATTGTACTTTCAGATATTGGTCTTATTTGGCCTATTAGGTACTTGTAAATTGCTTGGATCTTAGTAAGATCTCTTGCATTATCAGTTTGAGACTCTTTTGGCCTTATCGAGGTAGTTGTAAAATTGTAAATCAGAAGTCCACTTTGCCATTTTTTGCAAGTGGCCCATTGTATACGCACTACTTATAATGTGCCAAAATCATCATATTTGGGGAGGGGTTCTTTGATTGAGTAAATTTGGGGGGGTGTCTTGTGTGATTGTGCCTCTCTTAGTGCTCTTTCCATTTTTGTTGCAATGAGTCCTAATAAATTTCCACCTTTAACTCCACATAATTATGCATCATGGAAAATTAAAGTATGGAGTAAATTAATGGAAAAGGGTCTCACACACTACATAGATGGAACAATAACAGCACCACCTGATCCTAAGGCTAATCCAAATGCTGAATTAGAATGGCTCACAAAGAATTGCATGGCTCTTGGAACTTTACGCAAGTATGTATCAGATGACCTCATTTTTCACATTGAGAAGTGTAAAACAATCAAAGAGGCTTGGGATATGTTTCAAAAATTGTATGGACAAGTTGATGAAATCAGAGGCTATCAGATTGACAATGAGCTCACCAACTTGGATCCTAAGAGTTTTGATACAATCCAAGATTATGTCACCAAAGCAAATGAGCTAAGAGCAAAGCTTAAGGATTGTGGAATTGACAAAAAGGATGCTCAATTGATATTCAACTTGTTGGACAAGCTTGCACCAGAATATGCATCATTTGTATCTAGCTTCCAAACTCATCGTTTGATAGTGGGGAGCTCATATGTTATGCCTTCATTTGATGCTTTCACATAAATGTTAATATTGGAACAATCTAAGTTGTTGAACATGGGGTTTCTCAAGTCTTCAAAGTCCAAGGCTTTGGTAGCAAATCAAGGAAATCAAGGAAGTCAAGGCAAAGATTCCAACAAGAAGAAGAAGCAATCCAAGTCTAAGCCACACGAGGAAAAAGGACAATCATCCTCTCCATCACAAGGCGATTTTTCATCCTCTTCCAAGAAGGGGACACCACCTAAGAAGGATAAACCAACTTGTGCATATTGCAAGAAGTATGGTCATGATGAGCATCGATGCCATGCAAAACAAGTTGATGAGTTAAACAATCTTCTCAAGAAAAACAACATCAACTTGCCATCTACCTACACAAAGAAGGATTAATCTCCTTCCTCTTCCTCACAATCTAAGGAAAAAGGGCAAGCATTTGTGGCTAAAACAAGTTCTTCACAGCAATGGATACTTGACTCGGGTGCCTCATATCACATGGGTTCTACAAAGGAGTAGTTTTCTTCATTGGAACCATCTAAGGTACCTCACATTTACATAGGCGATGACACACAAGTAGAGGTTGAAGGGAAAGGTTTAGTTGACATGGATGATGGAACATTTGAGAATGTTCTCTATGTTCCTAACTTGTCTACCAACCTTCTCTCCATCTACCAAATCACTCACTATGGGAATGGGAAAAAGGTTGAGTTTACACCAGATTCAGTTGTGGTAAAGGAACTTGATGATGATGCCTTGGTAGTAGTGGGACAAGTCAATGACAACTCAAGGCTTTATTCATTTTCCCACTTTGTGCCAAGTTCACCTTCTAGGGCCTTGCTTACTCATTCAAATTCAGAAAGTAAGCTATGGCATGAGCGGTTTGGTCACCTTAACTACCGCTATCTTTAGCAGCTCAACACTAAAGACATGGTCACAGGTCTACCTCGAATCAATTTTTCAGAGGGTGTATGTTCAGGTTGTTCCATGGGCAAGCATCCCAAAGAGAAGTTTGATAAGGGGAAAGCTTGGAGAGCTTTGGAAGTTCTTCAACTTGTTCACAGCGATGTAGCAGGTCCATTTCTAGCACCTTCATTTAGTAAGACCCGCTACGTTCTTACCTTCATTGATGATTACTCCCACTTCACTTGGGTCTACTTTCTCATTCATAAGAGTGAAGTATTTGACAAATTTCAAGACTTCAAGACTCATGTGGAGAAGCAATCAGGGAAAGTGGTCAAGATTCTTCGCACAGATAATGGAAGGGAATATGTGAACAAGAGACTTGAGGATTTTTGTACATTTGAGGGGTTTGATCTTCAGCATTCTATTGCATACACTCCACACTAGAACAGGGTTGCAAAACGCAAGAATAGAACTCTCAAAGAAATGGCTAGCTGTATGATACATGCATGTTCTCTTGATCTTGCCTTTTGGGTAGAGGCTATCAGTTGTGCCACACACATCCAGAATCGGGTTCCTCACAAAGCTTTGCAAGGTATCACTCCTTTTAAAGCTTGGGCTGGTAGGAAACCAATTGTGAGACATTTCAGAGTCTTTGGGTGTCTAGCATGGGCTCGCATACCTCCGCAGAAATGCAAGGCATTGGAACCACAGAGTCGGCCTTGCATATTTGTTGGATATCCTGAGGGTGTTAAGGCATACAGATTGATGGATCTAGAGACACATGAGGTATTCATTGAGAGGAGTGTTCACTTTGAGGAAAGCTCTCCTAGCTTAGCCTCTCTACCTCCTCCACCTTCCTCCATTGTGGATAGTGATGTTAGTGATTCAAATGATGAGACTTCTTCGACTCCAACTCGCAGGGTTATACCTCCGTAGGGTCCACTTGTAGTTGAGGAGCCTTGTTCTCCACCTCGACCTAGACCTCGTTGGGCTCAACAGACACTTGAGTCCATAGGTTCTCTTGTTGGGGATCCTTCTGATACATAGAGAACTCGATCACAACATCAAGATCTTCCACATGCATTCATTGCTACCGCTTCCGATCCACAAACATTTAGGGAAGCATCAGGGGTTCCTGAGTGGGACCAAGCTATGGAGGAAGAGTATAGTTCCTTGATGAGAAACAACACATGGGATCTAGTCCGTCTCCCTAAGGGGAGAAAGATGGTTCGATGTAAGTGGATCTATCAAACCAAGTTTGCAGCGGATGGTAGTGTGGATAAGTATAAGGCTCGGCTTGTTGCGAAAGGTTTCTCACAAGTTGTAGGTGTTGACTATACTGAGACCTTTGCACCCGTAGCCTAGATGATCTCCATTCGTTTGACACTTGCTATTGCTGCAGCTCATGGTTGGGCTGTACATTAGATGGATGTGAAGAGTGCTTTTCTTCATGGTGATCTTGATGAGGAGATTTATATGGAGCAGCCATAGGGTTTCATCCAAGATACTTCCTTGGTTTGCAGACTAAGGAAAATCTCTTTATGGCCTTAAGCAGGCCCCCAGGGCTTGGTACACCATGATGGATTCCTTTCTTCTCTTCGCAGGGTTCACTAGGTGTCATTTCGATTCGAATGTCTACATTTTGCGACAGGATGACTCTCACTTGATACTTGTGCTCTATGTTGATGACTTGATCATTATAGGGAGTACTTCATCCATCATTAGCAGGGTCAAATCTGCTTTGCATGACAGATTTTCTATGACTGACTTGGGTCTTTTGCACTACTTTCTCGGGATAGAAATTTCACAGTCATCTTCCGGGATTACACTATCACAGCCCAAGTATGCTCTTGATCTACTTGCATGCTTTCATATGGCTGATTGTAAGCCTACCCCGACTCCCTTTCTTTCAGGAGTCAAGCTTGAGGCTCAGTGTTCTTCTCCACTAGTTGATGCCACTTTGTATCGCCAGCTTGTGGGTAGTCTCATCTACTTGACTCATACACGCCCTGATATTTCATTTGCAGTTGGCATGGTTTCCTGCTTCATGCAGGAACCACATGAGCTTCATTGGAAAGCCGCCAAACGCATCCTTCATTACATCTAGGGTACACATCACTATGGGATTCACTATGCAGTAGGCATAGGACTTCGCTTGGTTGGTTACACAAACTCCGATTGGGCTAGCGATCTTGTTGATCGTAAGTCTACTTTTGGTTATAGTTTTCACCTTGGTTCGGGCCCCATTTGTTGGCAGAGCAAGAAGAAACATGCTATTGCTCTCTCTTCAACTGAGGCTAAGTATTGAGGCGCTGTTAACGCAGCGACTGAGACCATTTGGCTCTAGCAAATCCTCACAAAGTTTGGATTCACCACTCCACGGCCGACAATTCTACATTATGACAATCAGAGTGCTATTGCAATCTCGAAGAACCCGGTCTAGCACTAGCAGACCAAACACATCGAGATTCATATGCACTATATCCAAGAGCTCATCCAGGAGCAGGTCATTGATTTGTAGTATTGTCCTACAGCAAAGAAGGTTGCTGACATATTCACCAAACCTTTCACCGAGAGTAAGTTCCAGCAGTTGCAAGCTCTCTTAGTGGTGTGGGATGTGTCATTAGGGGGGGTCAGTTGACTTCTCCTTCCTCTCTTATGGGGGGGACTTTTTCCTCTTTGAGATTTTATCCTTGAGAGCCTTTCGTACATTCATCTCTCTTTTGGGGGGGAGTTTTTTCCCACTGGGTTTTCTCCCTTTCTCCGTTTGTGAGAGATTGCATTGCATTGCTTTGCTTGCATTTTCATATTGTACATGGGTACCTATCATGGCCTAGCAGCCGGGACCCATGTTGCATTGTTGACTTGAGTCTTCATTCCCCTAAGTTGCACTTAAGGGGGGGTGTTGGTGTAAATAAATATTCATTTTGGATATTATTACACTTACTTAAGTTAACTTAGGATAATGCATCTCTTTGTAGTTTGGATTTGAGACACTTAGGGAAGTGTGCACATAGGGATAGAGCTTGTAGGAGAAATTCCACCTTTTGTGGTTTTATTTTGTTGTTACACTCCACATTCGGTGGGTCATCCACCTCTTGTGGAATATTATATTATTTCTCCTAGCTACCCCTAGTATTTCTCACCTACCCTTGTTTCTCATTGAGCCACATGTCATATTTGTGTGCTCATACATCCATATGGCCTTGCCTATATAAGCAGGCCTCTATTCATTATATTGGTTAATCCAGTTGATCATTTTGCATATTGATGAGAATATAGTTTGTTCTTGTCATTCAATTGTCTCTTTTATGCTTTTCATTGTGCCATTGATCTTGGCAAAATCCTACACTTTGAATATTTAATTAATCTATTTAATCTTATTCTTCTAAACTAATTTGATCATTATTCTTCACATTACTAATTATTCAATTTCTATCCTTACATCAATTAATCATTTAATCTTTTTTCTCAAATATTAACTCCCTTAATTAAATAATATTTATTATTTAATTAATTTCATTTCTAATGATTAAATAATTTCATTTAAATTATTTAATTAACTAATCTATTCTTTCAAATTCCCAAATTTGAATTTCACCTAATTTCATCTAATTTCATTTCTCTCAAATTAACATTTCACCAAATTTGAATTTCGATGAATATAAGTAAACCTCATGTGTATTTAAGCATTCAAAAATCCAAATTCAAATTCAAATAAAAATGAAAATGAATTTCAATTCAATCTCCTGCAACACATGTTGAAAATCATAACTTATTGATCAAATTAGTTAACTAATCAGTTAACTTAGTTAACTTTTCAATCTCCCCTTTTTCACTTCAAATCACCTTTTCTGAGTGATCAATCAATTCAGTCTTCTAATCAATCAATTCAATCATCTGATAAATCAATTCACTCTTCTAATCAATCAATCTAGTTGACTACTCAATTAATAGAGTTTTCGATTAAGTGAAAAGAAGGTTTTGAAGGGGCCCCAAAACCCTTTACAGAAAGATAATCAAAAGATAGGGCATTAAAGACTAGCTAGAAATATCAAAACACAAAAAAGAGACAGCTGACAAAGACAAAAAGCTAGCAAGAAGCCAAAAGAGGCAAAGGGACAACATAGAGACAACTAAAGGACAACCATGAGCAATAGACCCTATGAAAGGTTTATGATAAGCTCCGCCACTTCTTGCTCCAGCAGGACCATAGAGGCAGCAGTACTTTTCAAATCCTCCAGCTCCTTGGCATGCTGAGTCATCTTCCTATTAGTATCATGAGTTCTTTTTCCATGACCAGTAGTCCCCCTTCCAAGAGTCAACACATTATCCTTGGTAGTATCAATAGTGTTCTTTTCTTGTTGGACCTGTTCTAGTTTTTTGATCATCATACTGAAGCTATCGACAAAGGCTTTCAATTTTTTTTGGCTTTGTTCTCCAATTTTCTTCAGGGTGTTCTCATGATTGAGAACCCACTTCTCTAGATCATTGAATCTGTCCTCTACAACCTTAAATTGAGAGCCATATGCTCTAGTGATAAACTCAATCAATAGAGTTAATAGATCAATCTATCCTATTAATAGATCAATCAATCCACTTAACTAATCAAACAAAATCAGTGATCTATCAATCAACACTTCAGTTCAAATCTAACCCCATCTGACCTGAAAATATATAAATACAAGATCAATTTCTCAATTTCAATAATCACAGTCTTCAAAATTATTGTGTTGAATCTATGCAGGAATCCCAGTGCAATATCTAAGAGTCTATAAACCACACAATTCTGGAGAAGAGCAATGGAACCTACAATGCAAGTGAGGGGGTTTTCAATTATATTAATTGTTTAATTCTTTCATTCATGCATTTTATTTTATTGATTTATATTTGGATTTTCTTTAATAGTTAAGGATTCTATGTTTCTACTTACTGCTTCCTTGCCTACACTATGTTTGATGGGAACTATGGGGGGGGCTTGCAAGAGTTCCCACATCATGGGGTTTATAATCATGGGATCCCTATGGATTCTTTAGTGCACAACCAAAAATATGACTCTTCAGTGGAGGATAATGTCCTGCCTCCGTCCTCGCCCTAGTACCATCTTGATTCTTTTTTTGTGATTGAGGAACTTGTCAGATTCAATGATAAGTTGTTAGGGGGAAGTCCCCCTAAAATGGGTAAATCCTAGTGGGATGCATCATGAAAGATCAACAATTTGAGGTCCTTGACGTGTTTCTTAATATGACTATTGTTGAGCTCAACCTATCTCTTGTTGGTAAGTTTATGGATTTTTGACCTTCTATAGATCATGTTAGGAAATGGGTTAATGCTAAGCAGAAGCTGAGAGGTAGGGTGTCTATCAATGCTATGGAAAATGGTCTTTTCCTTTTCATCTTTGTCAATCAAGAAGATTTAGCCATGATTCTAGTGGAAGGCCTGTGGACTTTTGGTAGTAATAATTTTTTATTCCTATGCAAATGGAAACCTGCTCTTGACCCTTGGAAAGATCTAGGTGTGGTTTCTCCTACTTGGATCCACATTCATGGCTTACCCCTAGAGTTTTTGGAATTTGAGAGTGTTCAAAGGGATTGCTAACTCCTTTGGTAAATTCCTAGTGGTGGATAGGATCATGCAATCCAAATCTAGAATCATGTTTGCTAGAATTTGCATTAATGTGGCCATTAACAAAGTTCTGCCAACCCAAGTCATGCTCCTTTCTAGACTTGTCTCTTGGGTTCAACCTATAGAATATGAAAATGCTAAAACCTTATGTCAATCCTATATAAGATATGGCCATCTTATGTTTGAAAGCAAAAAATAGACCGGAAGAAAATGTAACCGATTTCAAATGCTCCTCCTACTCAACCCAAAGTGGGATTGGTGAACATTGGCTCCCATATAGATGGGGATTCCAAATCTATGTCTACTCCCACCATTGAGGAGATTGAGAATAATATTTTGAAAGATAAGAAAAAGAAAATGGATGACCTAATGACCTCTTCTTCTAGAGTGGACTCAAACTAAATCTCGAGGCCAAACGCCCAACTAAATTTAGATATTCCTCCACAAACTAGCCAAAAGGATAATTTGGATAAAGATGGGATTTTGGGAATGGTCATGGTTGTGGATTTGAACTATGTAACTCTATGATGGTTCCTCAATAGACTACTCCCACAGTCAAGCCAAGGGGAATAGGAATGGAGAATGTCATTGGCTTCTCAAACCCTAATAAGGAGAACATAAACCTGGACAATATGATTAGAACCCCTAAGGAGAAATCAGAGGCTAGGTTTGTTAACCTAAAAGGAAACTTACATATACTTGTGTTTTCTTCAACCCCCCACCTAGTAAGTCTAGGAAGATTTTCGATGGAGAAGGAGATGCTGACCTAGATTGGACTAAAGTTGGTGCTAAGAACAAAAAGAAGAAGAAAGATGATGTAGGAGGTGAGATTAAAGTTGGTTGACCATCATAGAAAGAATCCAAAAACAAGGATGCATCAAGAGAAATTGATAGTGGAACACAAAGGACCTTAGATGGCCTCTTGGATGCAAAGAAGAAGAAAACGTAACATGTTTCACTCTTTGAGGGAGTTTGTGCTACTCAAGGATGAGTCGCTCTTTGGAAGTATTTTTTGATGAAGATTCTATCTTGGACCATAAGGGGGCTTAAATAGCCTATGAAACAACACATGCTGAAATGTATGTTGCTAAATCCAAAAGTTGACATTCTCTTGCGACAGGAATCGATAATGAGATCATAAAACTTTCAAAAAATTACTAAGTTCATTTGTCCTTCTACTAAACTCCTTATTAGTGATGTTGAAGGAGTGTTAGGAAGTATTGTTACTTTATGGAATCCAACCTCCTTTATTGGTAGATTGATTCACTCTACCAAAAATTGTCTTAATTGTCAAACTTAAGTTCTTGCAAACTCACTTTGAGTGGAACATCATAAATATATATGCTCCCAATGCAAGATTCCCTCATGTTGGCCTCTATTCCTCTTTAGCATCCTTTATTTCAAGCACCTCGACTGATTTTGGATGTTGGCTGGGGATTTCAACTCCCTCTTGTATCCTTCCAAGAGGTCTGGTGCCCTAGAAGATTATTATGAGAGTATGAATGAGCTTACAGACTTCATCTCCTTGGTGGGTCTGATGGATATATACTTGGTTGGTTCTAAATTCACTTGGTCCAATAGGAGATTAAGATAAAACCTTATCTAGGTTAGACTTGATAGATTTTTTTTCTCAAGTAATTAGAGAGATGTTGACTCCTTGGCCCTTTACTCCCTCCTAATGTCAAGATCGAACCATAATGCTATTGTTTTATCTTGGGAGAATGGTGTCAGTGGTGTAGGAGCACCCTTCTAAGGTCTTCCTCCTTTTGGTTTTTGTTGGTGTTTTTCTTCTTTGAGAAGACATTGTAAATGTAATAAGAGCCATGAGCTCATTGGTCTTATTTAGGTCCTAGTTTAGGTCCTAGGTTCTCAAGTTTTGGTTGAGGTTTCTTGTGGAGGAGAGGGTAAGTGTGCCATTGGTGAGTTTGGGGTCATTTTAGCATGGTGGTGTCCATAGGATAGCCCAATATAGGCCGGAGTCAAGAAAAGCAACTTTGCAAAAGTTACTCAAAAGTTGCAAAAAGTTGCATGACAACTTTTCAAAGTTGTCAAGCAACTTTTCCACCTAATAGGTCAAAAACCTTAGTTTAGTGTGGAGAACCCTAATTTTGGCACACAGACTGATGAAAGGATACTATATATTATTACAAACCCTAAAATGATGGGTTGGATGTTAGTTTTTGTATGAACCAAGAAAAGAGACCTTGACTGTGACTGGAATTTTGTTGCCAGTTAGCACAAATGGAGCATCAGAGAGTGACAATGGATTTTTTTGTAGACTAAACTATGTTAAGATATTTTCATTGTGTTTACTCTTCCATTTTGAGCAATTATCTTTAGTGTGTTGTGCAGGTTTTGAGTCCTTTGTAAATATTTTGTAAAACACTCTTTCACTGTCCAGTTTTGGACTGTTTTGTGTCAATGAGTTGACAACTCCTATCCCCATTGTGGAATCACCATGAAACCATGGGGAACATGAGTGTATACCCTATAAATTACCAAAAACAAAGAAAGGCCCTTGAATATGTAGGGAAGTCATCCAAAGACCCACTCCTAGGTGAGACTCGACAGTGCTCGACTAGGAAGGGTTAAGGTTGCAGAGGTCCGTGAGGGCAAGGAAGGTCAGAGGAGGAAGAACCCTTTGGAGGAGTTGTAGAGGGGTGTGTGGAGCACCATTGGTGAGAAGGAGGAGCTTCCACCAATCTAGGTAAGGTGGTAGAAACACCAAACCATCATTGTGACCCTGACAAGCCTAAAAACCCTCTTAAAAACCCTTAAAAACCCCAAAATTCACCTAGGGCAGTGTACAAACACTTGGAGGCCCAAAACCTAGAAAATATTTGAGCTTTTGCCAATTGAACAACAATCCTTTTAAGGAGTTTATCAAGTTGGGTCATCATTTGCAAGAGAGAGCCCTAAAAGTCCGGAATGGAGGCCTAATTGGGCTCATTCCTTGTAGCCCTATTTTGCAGGAAAGAAACAAAATAGTGAGATCGGTAACAAATAGGAAGGTCTAAACCTCTTGGGGGAACATGAATGGATGGAAAACCATGTATAAGACCTGACCTATCCTTGCTAGGACCTAAGAAGGTGTAGGACAAGCCAAACCCTTATTAGCCTAAATAAGGGATCTTTTGAATCTCATTAGTAGGTGAGACCTTAGGAGAAGTATTACAAGTTGTTGGTGGCTGGATTGGGAAAGGTCAAAGGATTACACAATAAAGGGAAGTCTTAGAGACCTTAGGGTGTTGTTAGAACACCTGGTGATCCAAGGAAGGGATCAAGGAGCATAGACTAGGCTAGTCTATCCCATACCCATTCCCATCAGATTGGTATCAGAGCTAGTTAAAGATTTGGTGGACCTTGCATGTCTCTATATTATGGTGAATCAATAGGGGAGAACATAATGGTCACTAATGCAGAGTTGGCTAGGGAGATAGAAGAGAAGAAGGAGAAAAATAGACTCCTTGAAGAAGCTATGAGTGAGATAAGGGACAAGCTGCAAGAAGTGGTTGATCAGAGGGTACATGGACTCTGTGGTGAGGACACCAAGGATAAAGGCAAGAAAACTATTGATATAGATGACATTATACTTGAACCAGACCCCTTGATCAATGAAGAACCTTTTGTAAAGGCCATCAAGGCTTTGAATACAAAAGCTTTTGAAGGATTGCCACATTTCAGTGGAAGGATGGATATTGACACCATCATGGAATGGATTGAGGGTATGGAGAACCATTTTGAGTGTGAGGGTGTAAAAGAAGCCCAAAAGGTTAAGGCTACCAAATATAGACTAAGGGGAGCAGCCTTGACATGGTGGAAATACTTACAAGAGGAGAGGATTAGCATGGGGAAGCTACCTATTGCAAATTGGAAGAACATGGTGAGTAAGATCAAAGAGAACTACTTGCCAGAGGACTATGAAGTCCAACTTCATAAGAAGAGATAGGGATTGAAGTAGAAGGATCTTGATGTGGCCTCCTACACATAGGAGTTTCAAAAGCTTTGTCTTAGATCCAAAGTCTAAGAAGAAGAATCCATCAAGGTGGCTAGGTATCTAAGTGGTCTAAAGTGGAACATCCAAGAGGAGATAAGCCTATGGACTCCTACCACTATCCAAAAGTGTCATCAGCTTGCTACTAAGGTAGAAGAGAGGAACAAAAGGAAGGGTGACTCCAACAAAAGGGGTAGAGGCAAAGGTAGAGATCAAATGAATCACTGAGGTGGTTACCAAAGCAAGACAAGTGAACAAAGGAATCAAGGAGAGTCCAAGTTGATTGAGCATAATAGTGAGACCACTCTTAGAGGAGGTCATTCTCAAGCTAGAGGTGCACAGGGGGGCCCAAATAGAGGCAGAGGTACTGGAAGGAGCAGTTCCTACTTTGCAAGCATGAAATGCTACAATTATGGTCAATTGGGACACCCGGCTTATAGATGCCTTGACAAGCCTACATCATCAAACAGTGGAAAAAGGGTTTCTTATGCCCATGAAGACACATCAAGTAGCAATACACCTAAGGTGGACCATATTGAATCAAAGATTGGAGAAAATTTGATGTTCAATAGAGTCTTGATAAGACAGCTAGTTAAGGATGAACCTAAGCATAAGAGAGCATTGTTTAGGGTGAGATGCAAGATCCTTAGTAAAGTTTGCAAGGTGATAGTTGATTTAGGGTCAACTGATAACATCATATCAGATGAGGTAGCCAAGAAGTTGAAACTCACAAGGATACCCCACACTAGCCCTTACAAGGTGACATGGTTGAATCAAGAGCAGAGTGTGCTTGTCAATGAACAGACTTGGGTAGAGTTCTTTATTGGAGGATACAAGGATAAGATCCTTTGTGATGTGTTACCCATGGATGCCTGTCATCTACTACTAGGTAGACCTTGACAATTTGATGGGAAGGTGATCTATGATGGAGAGGAGAACTCCATTTCCTTGAAGAAGGATAGTAGAACCTTTAAGATTTAGTCTCTGAGAGAGAATGATGAGGGAACCTCAAGAACACCTAGTGTCTTATTGAATACTGGTAAAGAGTTCTTACACTTGCTACATGAGGAGGAGATAGTGAGGTGTGACATCTTTGTGAAGCCAAAGGAGGAGGAAGACAAGTTGTAGATAGAGGTACCCAAGGAGGTGAAGCAAATGTTGCAAGAGTATAAGGACATAGTGAGTGATGGAGCACCTGCAACATTTCCACCAAGAAGGTCTATAAGCCATCAAATAGGCTTTGTTCTCGGTGCATCCCTACCCAATAAAGCTGCATATAACCTCACACCTAATCAAAACAAGGAGGTGGCAAGGCAAGTGCAGGAGTTGTTGGATCAAGGACTGATCAAGAAGAGAATCAGCCCATGTACAGTCCTGGTAGTGCTAGCATCAAAGAAGGGAGACAAGTGGAGACTTTGCACTGATTCAAGGGAAATTAATAGGATCACCATAAGGTATAGATTTCCTATTCTTAGAATAGAGGATCTGATGGACTATTTAGGTGGTGCCATGTATTTTACTAATTTGGACCTTAAAAGTGGTTATCATTAGATTAGGATCAAGGAGGGTGATGAGTGGAAGACCACTTTTAAGACCACAGAAGGGTTGTATGAATGGCTTGTGATGCCATTTGGACTCACCAATGCCCCAAGCACCTTCATGAGGTTGATGAATGAGGTGTTAAAGGACTTCACACGAAGGTTTGTGGTGGTTTACTTAGATGACATACTCATCTATAGCATAACCAAAGAGGAGCACCTAGAACATCTAAGGTTAGTCCTAGAGAGGTTGCATGAAGAGAAGTTGGCAATCAACTTAGAGAAGTGTGACATTTTGAAGAAAGAGTTGGTCTACTTGGGATTTGTGGTGTCTAAGGGAACCTTGAAGATGGATCCAAGCAAAGTGGAGGCAATCTAGAATTGGCCTGTCCCTAAAACAGGGACTAAAGTTAGGAGTTTCCGTGGTTTAGCCCAATTCTATAGAAAGTTTGTGAGGAACTTCAGTGGCATATGTGCACCAGTACTTGACACCATAAAAGGAGGCCTAAAAACCAAATTTAAGTGGACTGAATAGGCTAATAAAGCATTCTAATTATTGAAACAAGAAGTAGCCACAAAACCCATCCTACTCTTACCTACTTTTGACAAGCTATTCACATTGGAATGTGATGCAAGTGGCATTGCAGTAGGGGGTCTATTGAGCCAAGAGGGAAGGCCTATGGCATTTTTTAGTGAGAAGCTTAATGAAGCAAAGAAGAAGTACTCAACCTATGACTTAGAGTTGTATGCACTAGTTCAGTCTCTCAAAAAGTGGAGGCATTACCTACTCCCAAAGGAATTTGTGGTGTTCACAGATAATCAGGGTTTGAGTTACATTAACACTCAAGAGAAGCTTACAAATAGACATTTGAAATGGATGGAATACCTCCAATCCTTTACCTTCACCATCAAGCATAAAAAGGGGCAACTCAACAAGGTGGCAGATGCTTTAAGCATGAAGTTGTTGACTATCCAAGAGTTACAATTGCAAAGCATAGGAATAGAAGGTTTCAAGGACCTCTATGAAGTAGATGAAGACTTCTCATCAGCCTACAAGGTCTACAAGGAGTTTGAGAATCATTTTCATGGTGAGTATGTAGAATACACTCTTCAAAGTGGTCTCTTGTTCAAAGGTAATTAGTTATGTGTGCCTAGAGGATCCATGAGAGAAATCTCATACAAGAGAAACACAATGGTAGTCTAAGTGGACACTTTGGGATCAATAAAACCCTGGATCTAGTACAAAGGTACTACTATTGGCCTAGGTTGCCAAGGGATGTGAGAAGGTATGTGGAGTAATGTGGTGTGTGTCAAAGAGCCAAAGGAGAGTCAAGTAATATAGGCCTCTATCAACCATTACTGGTCCCAAATAGGCTTTGGGAGTGTGTAAGAATGGACTTTGTAGTAGGACTCCCCAAGCCAAAGATAGGTATGGATAGCATCTATGTGGTAGTAGACAGGTTTTCTAAGATGAGCCATTTCATTCCATGTTAAACTTCTCATGATGCTAGCTATGTTGCACATCTCTTCTTTAAGGAGATTGTAAGGATTCATGGACTCCCACTAAGTATTGTTTCAGATAGGGACAACAAGTTCATGGGCCATTTTTGGCAAACCTTATGCAAAAGACTAGGGACCAATTTATCATTTAGCTCAGCTTACCATCCATAATTTGATGGTCAAACTGAATTCATTAATAGGGTGTTAGGCAACTTGTTGAGGTGTCTAACCAAGGAGTATGGGCAGACATGGGATCTAGTCATTCCACAAGCGGAGTATGCCTACAATGATAGTGTAAATAGGACCACTGGAAGGAGTCCTTTTGAGGTTGTCTATGGCAGACATTCAAGGGGAGTGTGTAAACTAAGAGAACTTGGTTCCATGGAGATGAAGAGTGGGCAAGCAGAGGACTTCACTCAAACCATCAAGGAGGTCCAAGAAAAGGTCAAGAGAGCCATCCCAGAGTCTGCTCAAAAACTGAAAGCTAAAGTGGATGAGAAAAGGAGAGAGGTTCAATTCAAAGTGGGTGACTATGTGATGGTCCATGTGAGCAAAGCTAGAATGCAAAGCGGCAAGCCTACTAAACTACAAATGAAGAGGGTAGGACCTTGTAGAATTCTATCCAAATATGGTGAAAATGCCCACAAGGTGGATAATCCTTCAGATTTGGCTATATCGCTAGTCTTCAGAGTTTTTGATCTGATACTATACAAGGGTGAAATAGCAGGACAAACTAAGAATCAATCCAAGGTACTACAAGAATTGGATATGAATGCTTTACCTCAAGTGAAGCAACCCATAGCAGAGGAGATCTTGGAGTCAAGGGTGAAAAATTCTACTAGACACTAGGTCTATATGGAACACTTGGTGAAGTGGGTAGGTCAACCTGAGTCTGAAGCCACTTGGGTTGAAGAGGGCAGGTTCAAGAAACTTGCTATTGACCCGGCTCTCATTTCTCCCCTAGTTCCTTAATTTTGTGTAGAGGGGGAGTATGGTGCAGGAGAACCCTTCTAAGGTCTTCCTCCTTTTGGTTTTTGTTGATGTTTTGCTTCTTTGAGAAACCATTGTAAATGTAAATGTAATAAGAGTTTTTGTTGATTTAGGTCCTTGTTTAGGTCCTAGGTTCTCAAGTTTTGGTTGAGGTTTCTTGTGGAGGAGAGGATAAGTGTGCCATTGGTGAGTTTGGGGTCCTTTTAGCATGGTTATGTCCATAGGATAGCCCAATATAGGCCTAGGAGTCAAGAAAAGCAACTTTGCAAAAGTTGCTCAAAAGTTGCAAAAAGTTGCATGACAACTTTTCAAAGTTGTCAAGCAACTATTCCACCTAATAGGTCAAAAACCTTAGTTTAGCATGGAGAACCCTAATTTTGGCACACAGACCAAGGAAAGGATAATATATATTGTTACAAACCCTAAAATGATGGGTTGGATGTTAGTTTTTGTACGGACCAAGAAAAGAGACCTTGACTGTGATTATAATTTTGTTGCCAATCGACACAAATGGAGCATCAGAGAGTGATAATGGATTATTTTGTAGATTAAACTATGTTGAGAGATTAAATTATCTTTAGTGTGTTGTGTAGGTTTTGAGTCCTTTGTAAATATTTTGTAAAACACTCTTTCACTATCCAGTTTTGGACTATTTTGTGTCAATGAGTTGACAACTCATATCCCCATTCTGGAATCACCATGAAACCATGGGGAATAGGAGTGTAGACCTTGTACATTACCACAAAGCAAGCAGGGCCCTTGAAGATGCAGGGAAGCCATCCAAAGGCCCACTCCTAGGCAAGACTGGACAGTGCCCGGCTAGGAAGGGTTAAGGTTGCAGAGGTCCATGAGAGCAAGGAAGGTCAGAGGAGGAAGAACCCTTTGGAGGAGTTGTAGAGGGGTGTGTGGAGCACCATTGGTGAGAAGGAGGAGCTTCCACCAATCCAGACAAGGTGGTAGAAACACCAAACCATCACTGTGACCCTTAAAAACTCCAAAATTCACCTAAGGCAGTGTACAGACACTTGGAGGCCCAAAACCTAGAAAATCTTTGAGCTTTTGCCAATTGAATAGTAGTCCTTTTGGGGAGTTTCTCAAGTTGGGTCATTGTTTACAAGAGAGATCCCTAAAAGTATGGAATGGAGGCCTAATTGGGCTCATTCCTTGTAGCCCTATTTTGTAGGAAAGAAGAAAAATAGTGAGATCGGTAACAAATAGGAAGGTCTAAACCTCTTGGGAGAACATGAATGGATGGAAAACCATGTCTAAGACTTGACCTATCCTTGCTAGGACCTAAGAAGGTGTAGGACAAGCCAAACCCTTATTAGCCTAAATAAGGGTTCTTTTGAATCTCATGAGTAGGTGAGACCTTAGGAGAAGTATTACAAGTTGTTGGTGGGTGGATTGGGCAAGGTTAGAGGACTCCACAAGCAAGGGAAGTCCTAGAGACCCTAGGGTGTGGTTAGAACACCTGGTGATCCAAGGAAGGGATCAAGGAGCATAGACTAGGCTAGTCTATCCCATACCCATTCCCATCAGTCAAAAGAAAGATACTACCCATTTAGATATGAGATGATGTGGACTCTTTATCGAGACTTTAGAGCCTTGGTTGAGAAATGGTGGAATGTTCAGATTAATGGCACCCCCATATTTCATGTTGTCCAAAAATTGAAATTTCTAAGAGACAAAGTGAAAGGTTAGAATTGATGCTCCTTTCGAAATATTTTTTAATAGAAAAAGACAATTTCAGCAAATCTAGAAGCTAGACAGGACAAGCTTGAAAGTAATACTGCATATAAATATGAATGTTTAGAGGAGATTTCACCAAGGGAACAATTGTTTAGACTTAATAAAAAATAAGAGGTTTTTGGGAAATAAAATTCTAGAATCCAATGTCTCACGGAAGGAGACAAGAATACCAAGTTTTTTCACTAATCTACTATGAAGCATAGAAGTGGGAACAAAATACAATAGCTGAAGAAGGAAGATGGATCTAATAAATGTAGGATCCAACATTTTTTCTCTTTTAATTCAATAGAACCTGGTACCCAAATCATAATATCTTAAAAACATAATTTTCTATGTAGTCCTATTGTATCATATAGAAATATAGTTTAATTGTATTTATCTAACTTATAATAAAGGTGGATATAGGCATTTTTATTTTATTTGTAAATGATAGTAAAGGAGAAATATTTATGTATGAAGTTCAATATCTAGATTTAGTACTTATAGAGAAAAGTGTTAGTCTATTTGAAAAAAATCAATATATTTTAAATGTCGATTCCAAATTGAATAAAACAAAGAAAAAAAATTAGATTGAACTTTTCTTCAATATTAAATTAATAGGAGTCAATAGTTATCGACCTCCACAAAAGAAAGAAAAAAGAGGAAATATAAAACAAATAATGACACATAGAATGCATTATAAATGCATGATTATTACACTAAAAGTAGCTTATTTTGTTCCACTTTTTTTAATAAAAAAATTATTTAATTTCAAACATGAACACGCGTAAATCTTCTCAATTCCATAGTTTCATTCCAAGAGGTGAAGGAGGCTATCTTTTCCTTTCGGGCTTATAAGGCCCCTGGACTAAATGGGTTCCCCCAACCTTCTTTCAAGAGTTTTCGGATGTTAGAATAGATGTCTTCAATGATACCAAAGAATTCTTCATGTCTAGTAAACTCCTCAAACAATTCAATTCTACCTATATTTCTTTGATTCCAAAAAAATGATAATGTTGTTTCCATTAAGGATTTTAGACCTATTAGCCTATGTAATACTTTGTATAAAATCTTCTCTAAAGTTTTTGTTAATCAACTCAAATTAGTGTTGGACAAAATGATATATGTTAACAAAAAAGGCTTTGTCAAAAGGAAGCATTATGGATGTTGTTATTACTGCCCATGAAATGGTCCACTCTATGGAACATAATAGAAACCTAGCACGGCTTTTAAATAAAAAATTTCAAAAGCCTATGATACAGTTTCCTAGAACTTCCTCTTTGAAGTGCTCAATAAGTTTGGGTTTAACTTTTTTTTTTTGGATAATTGTTGAATGTGTTACCACTCTGTAAAGAAGAAAATCGCGAGTGAACCCTAAGTGTTCTCCCCTCCCAACTCCAAGGAGAGGGAAAGGAGGTCACTAGGGTTGACGGTTTTCACTTCAGAGAGACTTTACATTCAAAAGAGGGGTTGAAACCCACAAGATCCAATCCCACACAATGCAAGATTGGATTCTGAATAAGTTTCAAGGGTTAAGACAGCAAGGCTACCCTCTTTTGTAAAGAATGTAGATAGAAGGATTGAGCTAGGAATGCATGCAAAGTGAGAAAGATTCACTTATAAACAGAGATAGGAATATAGGATGAAGCTGCAGACCTGGAATTAGCAGTAAAATGTCGAGACGGTGTTGTCCTACAAATTTGAGCAAAAGTTGACGGGACGATGGTGCCCAGCGTGCACACGATCCTCCAAAAAATCCGTGAAACGAAGGGGGATCTGTTCGTCTCTGCACAAGGATTCTAGATCTTCAATTACAGTTGTGTACCTGTAACCTACACATAGAAAAGAGAGGTTGATTGGGGGGTTAGGGATTAGGGGTTTGCACTTAGGTCAAACCCCAGTTTTGGAATTAACCAAGAAATGAGAATGCTGTAAATGTAAATGTTTGTAATGTAAACAAGTACTGATACCTTTTTGTAAGAATGTTTGTATTCTTACATGCGAAGGTGTAAATGTTGTTGTATGTTGTATGTTGTAAGTGATCTCCTCTTCAATGGTTGAATCCTTGTCTTGAATGCAACACTTAGCCTTGGATGGAGACTTAGAATGATCAATTGCTTGAAGGAATGCTTGAATGCTTGAATGTTTGAATGTTTGAATACTTGGGTATCACTTCCACCTCTTTTTCCATCTTCAAAATGGGAGAGGAAATGTAGTTTATATACTTGCCAATTAGGGTTGATAGACTGATTTTTCCGACCTTAGGCCAACCAAGAAACATTATTTTCCAATTTGCAAACTTAAAGACCCGAAGCCCCAAAAGAGACCAGGCCCAAAATAGGGCCAGGGACCAGGGCACTGGGCACCATGGTCCTGGGGGACCAGGGCACTGGGTGCCATGGTCCCACCTCTAAGGATAGCAGGGTGCAAGGAGGATCAGGCCAGGGTGCTGAAAAATGCAGTTTTTGATGTTATGAACAAGTTTCGGGGTCTCCATTCAGGTTCCATGTTGCTTCGCCATTGTGAAGACCCAAATGCAGTCGAAATTGCAAGTGTCACAATTTTAGGACGCTACACACTCTAATGTTTTTTAGTCTGGTTAATGGATCACCTAATGGATACTTCTCCTATGTCCATGGCCTCCTCCAAGGGGACCCTCTCTCTCCTTACATGTTTATCATTGTTGTTGAAGTTTTGGAGAGGAATACATAAATGCTTAAAAAGGCAGGTAGATTAAAAGACATTAAAGTTACTTCTATTTTGGATCCTACTACCCACTACTAGTTTGTGGATGCTAAGATATCTAGATAACATATAAATTATGAAAAGAGTAAAATGTATTTTCTGAATGTTGACCCTAATCTTCAATAAAAAAACCAAAATTCTAGCCTCCAATGCTGCCTCCTTTCCTTACTCCTATTTGGGGCTACTATTTATTTTTTAGAACCCTACAAATCTTTTTTGGAATGGCATAATTGTGAGGTTTCAGAAAAAGATTGTTGGATGGAAAGGGAAAATTCTTGGTTTGGATAGTAAAGTCCAATTGGTTAAGTCTTGCTTACAGAACATCCTGATCTACTATCTTTCTCTTTTTAAGATGCCTTGCTGTGTGGTTGACAAAATTGAAAAAATCCAAAAATGTTTTCTTTGGACTGGTATGAAAGAAAAATCACATATGTCCTTGGTTTCTTGGGAGAAAGTGTGTAGCTCTAAGGGAGGGCTTGGAATAAGAAAACTTAAACCTTTCAACAGGGACTTAATTTCTAAAATCGGATGGCAATTGGTTGAAGGCATCAAAGAATGAGCCAAAATATTCAAAGCCAAATACTTAAATAATGAAAACAACACCCTTCTTCTACTAGATAAAGAGGTGTCATCTGGATCCTGCATATGGAATAATATCTCCAAACTCGCGACTATATTATGAAAGGGAGCAAAAAAATTGGTTGGAAATGAAAGGTGTACAAGTTCTCGGATGACATATGGTTAAAAGATAAAGCTCTCACTAGTTTGAACCAATTCAAAATGGTTAAAAAGGTCCTAATCTAGTGTTGCAATACCCTTGTTCATGGTTATCTTTCGTGGTAGGGTGATCAATTCAGATGGAGAAAATTTATGGATCAAGTTAGGAATTGCAAAAACATCTTTAATGCTAACATTTGCTAAATGGTGGAGGAGGCCTAGTCTTTGGTCTCTACCTTGGGAGACTACTCCTTTTTTTCTCCCTATCATGAGGATGAATGAATATGGTGCCACAATCTCTGAGGAGCTTCCTCAGTTAAATCTGCCTATAATGCTATTGAGGAAGATCCAAAGGAGAAATTCAATTGGAACATGATTTGGGTTAAAGGTTTAATTCCAAAAATTAACTTCTTTTAGTGGGTTATTGCACATGGTAAAATTCTAAAAATTGATAATATGAATAAAAGAGGCTTCTCCCTTGTTAATAGGTGCACTCTTTGTTGTAAGGATCTTGAAAGTATAGATCATCTTTTTCTACATTCCCAATTTTCTAGGGAGATTTGGGATGAGTTGATCACTGATTTTATAATAATGTGGACCTTCCTAGAGAATTTGAAAGACTTAATGAAGTAGTGGAATCACAATCCTTTTACACACCCAATTATTAGAAACCTATGGTCACAAATCCCCCTTTCATTGCATGGAATATCTAGAAGGAGAGTAACAATAGGATTTTAAGAGAGGAGGCTCGAAACAACTTGAGGTTGTTCCATATCATAAAACAACAAATTAAAAAGAATGTGAGTGATGCCTCCTTCAGCCCTTCAAAGGTTATGCTAAGCCTACTAGTCATAAGAATAAAGAAAAGATGGGTAATCACTCATAATCTTATGAACCTAAGATGGAACAAATTTATATTAAGAAATGATTATCTTTGGACCCCTGCAGATGAAGGCTGGTTCAAATGTAATTTTGATGGCTACTCTAAGGGAGACCTTGGCTTATCTAGAGCAAGATGCATCCTTAGAAATACTAGGGCACATCTGATAGAAGGGTATTGTATGAATCTGGGAAGAGGATCTAATAATAGGGCAGAGGCAATTGCTGCTTGGCAAGGGCTCAGATGACTCTATACTTAAATTGTCAAAATGTCAACTTGGAAGGTGACTCTAAACTAATTATGAACTATTTAAATGGTAGAATAAATATCCCATGGAAATCAAAAATATTGTGGATGAAAGTATAATATTAATGTGCTTATTTTCCAATATTAAGATTCAATATAATTTTTAGGGAGGGAAATAATGTGATTGATGAAGTTGGTAATCAAGGATGAAACCATAAGGAATAGTTCTTTTTCAATTTTCTATAGAGTCCTACTAGGATAAAAAACATTTTGGCAAAGGAAATAACTAGGTCATACTTGACGAACTCAGTCTCCTATATTGGTATTAATGAGAAATGATGTTGATATCTTTTTAAATCTATTGTTGTTATGAGAATGGGTGCCAATTTCTTTTGAATTCAAATTAAGGTGATGACCTAGATGTTGACCTAGTCATTATTGTGGGGGTTGAGTGGGAGTCCTACTAGGAATTATGGTGGCATGGTAAATATTAGTTTCATTTGTGATGTTAGTGGTACGTAACAGTCTTTTCACCACTTGGCCTTAATTACTAAGGATGGGGAAATTATTAGATGGAAAGGCAGTGGTTGTATCTCACATATTGGCAAGATTTTTCATGATGTGAGATGTCTTTTCATTTGTGTTGGCAGCAGTGAAGATCATTTTAGAAACTGCCTTTTTGGTAATTGTTTTTTATTACGGAATAAATAGGTTTTGAAGGGACCCGAAACTCTTTATCAAAGAACTACATCAAAAAGCTGCATAAAGATAAATAGTTCAATTACAACCCCAAAGATAGCAAAAAACCAACACAAAATCAAAAGGAAAGAGACAAAAAAAGGATAGAAACAAGTACAAGTTCTTAAGGGCTTGAACGGACTCTATTTCTAGTTGAGCCATGTTCAGTACAATCTTCTTCTGCTCCTTAGTTTCCTGATTAGCATATTTATTCTTCAGGTTATCCCTTGTTCTCTTGTGTGGTCCCATTGTATCCTCAATCTTTTTATCTAGTGCTTCCACATCCACTGTAGCACCTTCTTGGTTATTGGCTTCAATATTTCCAACCATGGCATTTATACTCTCAACCGAGGTCTTAAATACTTTGTGACTGAAGGTGAATAGAGATATCAGGTTTTCATTAGCTTTTTGGAATTTTTTTTCCATATTACTTAGTCTTCCTCCAAAATCTCTTGATTTTTTCCTCTAGCTGAGAAATCTTGCAATCGTAATCTTTCTTCATATCACTTATTGTTCCCATAGTTTTTTTCCTTGAATCCACAATTTCTTTTCTCTGATCCACTATCCACTATTCATTAGTTTGACAGTCTTGTTTATTGGTAATATCCCTCATTTTCATATTGATATCTTTAATTTAATGTTAGACCCATTTAAACATCCTTAAATTATCAACAACCACATCAAAACATCTTCAGGATTCTCCCTTTCCATGTTGAGGAAAGGGGAGTTGCCATTGAACTTTTTTGGGAAGGGGCGTCTATCATTTCGGCTCGACACCTAGACACATTTATTTAGGAGTGAATGATAAGACAAAAGGGAATCAAAATGTGAAGTGGACATAGGGGATGATCTGTCCCATTTAGCTTGGTGGTCACTCTTCAAAGAAGACCCAGAATTAGAGTCTAGGCCTTCCAAGTCTGTGTTCCATTCTTATTCCTCTGAGGAAAGATTTATATGGTCCCCTTCCTCAAAATCACTTTAAGCTTTAGGAATCCTAGCTAAGGGGGGGGGGGGAAGGGTTTTGATGTCTTCATGAATGAAGAAAAGCAAACCACCATGCAAAAAATGGAATTTTTTTTCTATTGTCCTTTATGCTAGCATTAATAGAAGACATCAAATAGAAGGGGAACAAAATTTTCTCTTTATGCCTAAAATGATCAAGAAACAAAAATGATTCCAAAAGGCCCTAATAAATATGTCATCTAGGGGTTACATACTTCATCAAAACCATCAAAGCAAAGTGCCGAATGGATTTGATGTTACTCATATCATAGCTGCTTTTTTTTTACTTTCGCAAGCTTAGCCCTCTCCTTCTTGTTTCTGGGGAATTTCTTGATTGTAGCATCCACCATTTTCCTGTCCCTATAAAAAATTGCCCCTTCCATTGAGAGACTCGTGACTTTAGAAATAAGTTTCTCATCAATCTCCACTGTTTTGCCTTTAATTTTAATTTTTCCATCCTTAAAACCCTTAGCAAATTTATTTGTCACATTTGCATGAGCGCCATGTAATGTTTGGTCAAGGGATGATCCCTCTTGATCCAAAATGCGCCAAATTGTTTTTTTTCTTGATCTCTTCACAATTTAAGGGCTCCACCCCCTTCCTCTGTTCATCGATCGATTCAATATTTGCAGTATTGAATAGAGTCAAATAGTTGCAGAGCAAGCTAGAAAGAACCCAAAAAGTGTGTGACCCAAGTAGGATTAACGCCAAAATGACACAATTAGTAATTGGAATATGAGCCATAAAAATAGGGTATTTTGTGATCATTTAAAATATACCTCCCCTGGGCCAAATCATATAAAATTAAGGCCTTTATATCGGCCAAAATATTATCACCTAGCCCCCATACTTTTTCATCATTGCTACTAACTCCAAGGCTAGAAAAGTAATCGGCCAACCTATTTTCTTCCTAATAGGCATGAGAAATATTATGGTTTTGGAAACTTTTTAGTAAATCTCTTTATCAATCCAACATTTAATATTCCATGAGGGTTTATACTTACCCATTAGACATTGGATAATGTTATTAGAGTCCCCTTCTAATCATACTGCCTTAGCATTTATTTTTTTGGCCAAGAATGCCTCATGATAGGCAACAACAACCTCAACAAGGTGGTTAGTCTGAAATCCCAAGGGGAGTGCCACCACTACCAACAACCTACCATTTTAATCCCTTATCACTCCCCCACATTCAGTCGGCCCTAGATTTTCATTTGGTTGGGTTAGAGTTACGAGTTGTGATTTCTCTTTATTGCTTTTAGATCTTTTATGAAGCTACCCTGTTTCTATTTTTTGACATGGGGGGTCCATTGAAGAGGTTGAGGCCAAAAAGTTGTAAAGAGCTCCAAAAAAAATTAAGAAGTGTGGGACCTCTTCTCTAGAGTAGGGATGATGTCAATTTTATTTGCCATGAAAGGCTATAACAAAGCACTCTCGCAAGATTCTACAACACTTGGAAAAATGGCAAAGTTTCACTTGGTAGCATTTCCTTTGTTCTCTCATTGGAGCTAATTGTAAAGGTGACTGGGTTGAGGAACAAGGGCAAGAAAGTTGAGAAAACAAATTCTAGAGATTACAAGAGCTACCTAAAGAAATTTACCAAGAAGGGCAAAAAGTCAGTGGTGGTGCAGAATGGGTATGATCGCTCGGTCCTTCCTAAACCCTATGCTATAGTCAGTTATTTTGTTAAGAAATACTTTACTTTAGAGGGCTGATACACTAGTATGCACGACTACTATTTCCCTATCCTAAACAATATTAGGCATGGGGATAAAATTAACTTGCTATATTATCTTTTTACATCATTGTCTACTAGCATTTTGAAGGGTGCTACCCTGCTACTCTACCAAGGGCTTATTTATGCCCTATATAAATATGCATTTGACCACTTCCCCCATCATAACCATTTTCTAACTCTCCCTAAGAATTTTGATCAAATAATTGAGACTCAATGCTCATCTATGAAAATTGAGCTTAAAGAAACTAATCCCCTACCTTTGAATGAGAACACCCTTGTTGCCAAATGAAAAGGTAAAAATCCCTCTCTTGAGTTGGAATCTGAAGCTCTAGAAGTTTCCCTCCTCAAGACTAACCCTAAAAAAATAAAATATGGAACCTCAAAAAATAACATGACTAATGCCAAACAGATTGAAAAGGACTCTAGCAAGAAGCATATTACAATTGACTTAGATTTGAATGAATCAGAGGAGGAAGAAGATGACCTATGTGAAAAGGAAAACAAGGGTAGCTTTGATGAAAGAAGGTCAACTCTCCTCCTTGCCAAGGATAAATAATTGAAAAAATTGAAACCAAAATTTTTTCCCCTGAATTAGCATATGTTTTTACCTCGGACGATGATGAAGGCTTTTCTAATGAGGACATGGAGGATGAGGAATTTTAGGTGGAAGTGGAGGAACAAGGGGAGGATAGTAAGGATGATTTAGAGGGACTAAGTGATTCTCTAAAGGACAAGAAATATTTAGAATAGAAATCCTTGCCTCAAAATACTTTTGAGGATGTGAAAATGGTGCCCTGTTCTAAAGACTCTTCAACTAATAAGAATAATTCTAGTGCCAAGAAACAACAAAACCAAATAATTTACCTTCAAGTTAATGTCATGAACCTTGAAGAAAAGGTGGAGGAATATAGGTAGGGACATCAGATAATGGGGGAGGTCTTGAATTCCCTATGAGCTATTACTAACGGAATTATGCAAAAAGCAGCCATGGGGCTTGTCTAGGGACAAAGTGGGATGAAGAAAAAGCTAAGAAGCTAAGGAAGGGCGAAAACCATTAGGAGGAGGAACAGAAAGAGGACACACTATAACCTGGGATCTAGGAGAAACAAATGTAGCCACTTGTGTGAGACTATAACCTTATCAAGGATGTCTAGAATGCTAGTGAGTTGGTGCCCTTTTTAATCTATGTTAAGTTCAAAAGCTGATAGTTTTAGTTTTACTATGGACTTTTATATTAATAGGCATGCGTGCCTTATGTTAAGGTTTAATATTTGGATTAAGTACTGATAGTTTTATGGACTCTTTTCAATTATATGCTAGTAGTTATATTATGGATAGAAGGAGCCAGGATAGGGTTAATATGTTTAGTTATGTGGGTATGCTAGTTTTTTATTGCTTTTGAGAGTTGTTTCTGTGGTTTTGGATGTTTGGTTGTTTGATGCCAGTAGCTGTATTGTTGCTCTCTAGTTTTGTTGCTTTGTGAGGGTTCAAGGCCTTTTCCTGCTAAAGTAATAAAAAAACATTTGTATTTTCATTGTAGAAAAGATAAATATTTCTTGAGTACAATATTTTTTTACTTTAATTTGTTAAGTAACACAATTACTAATAACTAATTAAGCAATACTAATTAGAATAATATTACTTGATAATAAGTACTAATAAATTAAACTCTTCTATATATATGATTCACAACTTCAAGATTGTATTGTAATTATTAAAAGACTAAAAATCTTAAATACTAGATAATTAGAATAGATATTATAATGGAAATATAAATAATATATGAATAAGTATTATAATAAACATTTCTAATATAATCAATATATTAATATTAAACTATTAATTATAATAAATATTTAATCAATAATTTAATATATATTATAATACTATATAAATATTAATATATTTTTATCATAATAATTAGTATAATAATATTATGTAAATGCATTTTAATTAACTTATTGATTAAGATAATTTATTGTATTAAAGAAAATTAAAACTGGTACAAAATGAATTTAAGTGATAAACTAGAGAATATTATTACAACAAACAAAAGTGATTTGGAGTTTTGTAATAGGGTTAAAGTTTGCTACCAATTATGAAATTATGGGATTCAATACTTGTTGGTTTATGAGCATTTAGCAAACTTCCATACTTGGAAATGAATGTAAATAGGATTATTATAAAATTTTGTGTAAAGATTAAAATGAGCAGAGGAAACGAAAACAAGACAGAATAAAAGCAGATAAAAAGAGACACAAATTTATATTGGTTCGATAATCGCCTATGTCCATTCTCAAGCATGAAAATATCATCTATTAACCGATATGCAGTACATGACTATACACATCTATTTATACATTTATTCAACATGAAACAAAGAGTTTGGGGAAGACAAACAATCATGTGACCGTTGGGCTTCATATACCCAAAGTCCAACCGACACAACCATGCGACCGTTGGGCTTCATATACCCAAAGTCCAACCAACACAACCATGCACTATGGCATCCCCTCCTTTGATTTCAAAAATTACAGAACTAGACCTATGGAAGATTTTAACTTCCCTAGATTTTGTTTGCAAACACTTCAAATTAATATTCTAAAACTTAAAAATTGTTCAAACACTTCAATGACTCTCTACACACACTTGATAGTTTCAACATCAAAGCTCTCATCAAACTTTCTAATTGCACACTGATCCAATCCTATCTCTCTATATGCAAACTCCTTCAATCTTCTAGAAAAAACAATCTCAATGACACTAGTCCTAGGAAGAATACAACTAATACAACTATCCCTGCACATATCATCATCAATTGCTCTCTCAAGATCATCCAATATACTAACAACCAAGTTTATACCTTGTTCATTTTTCATATCAGTTACTCTAGCACCACCTACTGAAAATAATTCAGTGAACTACGTGACACACACAACATCCATTGGAGAAAACTCAGTGAACACTAAAAGTGTGCCTTGATTGGGCCTATCACGATAAGGCCAAATCCCCTATACCAAAGAAAAAGCTATATGTTGTTTGACTAGATCAAAACCAATGTCACAACTACTCTGTTTCAGGCAACCCTTGTCAAAAAGAGCGTCCGCTTCTTCTAGGGTTTTAGAAGAGGGTTTTGACCCATTTGCAACATATTCATTTGCAGCTATTGATCCATTCTACTAGTCCACATCGCTCACCAATCCCTCCACCGACGAACTGACAGACTTGGCAATAGTTTCATTTTACGAACCATTTTGGGCACCATGCAGGGAAGAGCTCTCAGACTGTACCTTCTCCAATTCCAAGGGCTGATTTTGAATATTTTCTTCAGTCGAAATGACACCCTCAACCATGGAGGCATCGAAAAGGGCTCCAGGAGAATCCATTATTGAATCAAGCATGAATGTTTTCTTACAAGTTGTAACTTCAATTAACTCATAATATATCTATTCACAATGGTTATGTACAACAACTGTTAGAACCATTTCGGCACACTCTTGGCCATTAACAAACTTGTCAAAGATTGAACCAACCCAGATTTCCTTTCCTGCACTTCCTCTTCCTGTCCCATTGGTATGTCTACCTTCATTCGTAATTCTTACCTCATTACATTCATTGAATATATACCATTGTTCCAAGTCATTAGATGATTTAATTTTTTCATGGATATGGGAAATGTGATGCTTCACATCCTCTGTCTCTTCATCTTCCTCATAGATTTAATTTCTAAACATCCTTGGTGATCCTATGCAAGAGCCTCATCCTTCTCTTTGTCTTTGTTGTTCCCCAACAAACTCTTTGTCGATAATTCTGTAAGTGATTCCTCTAACACTGTAGACACAGTAGTTGTAAACTAGTATGAGGCCCTTGCTACTCATTGTCTAGGATCTGGATGCTAATCACATGCAACATTGTGCGAAGTGTTGCCTTGCCAGTCCATGTGTACACGCTCTGGCTCACACTCCTTCAATTCACCATCTGCCTCGATATGCTCTCTAAATCAGCTCCATGTGCCACACCGTTCCCATTTAGATTTTCCAACAAGGTATTTCAATTCCTTATTTTATTTAATAGAAACATTCTCACAATCATCACCAAACCTCCCAAGTCCATAAATTTGCCTCTCCTTGAGAGCATTCCAGATTGGATCCTCCTCCGCAACACTCCAGACAACATCCTCCTCTTCTCGAGAGGTGAACTCAACAACTAATTCAACAACAAATTTCTAAGGATGTCCAAACACCTTTGGAACCATAGCGACCATGAGATTCTTACCTTAATTCTTCTCATGGAAGTCAAAGAAAAAATAATTTGCATCTACCTCTAGTTCACTCGCCTTGGTGTCCTCATCTTTAGCCAAATTTTCCTCATTTTTCCAGCCATCCCACCAATGTACATGACATTTTGTTTTAACTTTTCCTTGCACAATTTAAATCTCCACTGAGTCTAAATTTGCAAGAAATTTCTCGATGCCTGAATCAGTGTCCTCATCTTTTAGTTGTCTTTAGCCTTCTTGAAAAATTAACAATTTCTTTTGACACGGCCTTGCTTGCTACAATACCAACAACTAGTTTTTCTAACTTTGAAGTTTTGCATCTTCTTGAGAATTTTTAATCCTCTAGCTATCTATCTTTCCATCTTTGTTCAATCTAACTTCACCTAGGATCTGATACCAATTGTAAAGATTAAAATTAGCAGAGAAAACAAAAAACAAAAACATAATAAAAGCGGATATGTAGTGTCTGCCCTTGATTGAACTTGCATTTTATTTTGATAGACATATTTAGACCTTTGATTCACATTCGATGGATACATTAGACTGGATTAGACTTACATGATGCCATGGATGATTATTATGACTTCTTATATGTTTCAGTTTATTATTACGTTGTTAGACATTATGTGGACTCATGTTATTTGATGATTATATGGATGGTGATATTATTTTGCTGACCCCATGATTCGTTAGATCTTATATATATGTTCATATGTCGATAGATTATACATGCTTTGTTATGATGATGGATTATATTGATTATGCATTGATGTGATTGGATGTGCTAACCCTTTATTATGATGAGATGCTTTTATGAGATATATGTTTATTGTTCGATCATTGTTTGACTGTATTCGTGGATAATACATGTCAAATCACTCATTGCGAGTGACATGTGACATTGTGATATTCTTCCACTTGTATGTTATATGTATATGCATATGTATCATTGATTTTGGTTGCAAGACTTGTAGGTACTAGACACTTATTCCTCCTAGATCTCTAGGTGCGAGCTCCCTTGGCTTTACAGGTGTGAGTGTGTCTTCTTTCCCAATGATAAAAATGTGGTTTTAGAGATGACGTTGGTCCCCTATACACACTCTAGGTCCGAGACTGTCGCTTTGTGCATGTTGTCAGTATTGGCATGATTCCCCATGTCAGCGTGGTCGCCTTGGTCTGCAAGTATGCGGTTTGGTGTGGTTGTTTATTTATTTGACTATTAATGTAAGTACGATTATTCAATTGTGATTATTTGATTATTAATGCTGGATTGGTTATTTAGTATTAATTGGTGATTTTATAGTTGTAATGTTTATTTTAATTTATCAAGATTTAATAATTTTTAATTAGTTATTTGGCGATTAATATTTATTATTTTATGTCCCTTTGGATTTATTTGATATTTATTATTTAAGGTGGTTTAAGTTTTTATTTAAATATTTAATGTTTATAGTTTAATTCATTTGATTGCTTATTATTTATTTAATGTTTTAATTTGCTCTTTAATGAATTTGGTTTTGTGAGATTGATTATTTAATTTATTTTATAATATTGTCTCTGATTTATTTAATTAAGTCCATCTCCTCATTATAATTGCTTAAAATATTTGTGGAATAAAAACTAGGGGATTAAATAATAAATATTATCCCCCTCCTTATTTAAAGGTGTAGATATATATTATATTTGTGTGCAGATATTATTATTTCCTCTCTTTGATTTTTAAAATCTAATTGAAAGTCAATGGAGAGAGAGAGGCACATAAAATATATTATTAAGTTGGGGTTGAGATATATTTCAAAATGAAATAATCTCATTGGCCCAACTTGAGGTTAGGGTTTCAAATGTTTTTGTTAGGCTTTTTATTTAGTTGTTGGGAAGATTTCCTTCTTCTAGTTTTCTCTCTTTTTCCTTCTTCTGAAATTTTTTTTGGTCTGCAACTTTTCTTTTGGCTTTGGAGGATCTTTGGTGTGGAGTTGAGTTACCATGGGATTTCTGGAGCTCTTCGTCAGTTTTCAAATTCCTTTACGTAGGTTCCAGGTTGGGTTTGAAAACCCTAGTTTTTGTAGAGACTTCTTTGTTTGTTTTCTTTGTGCTTGTATTTGATTAATAATGTAAATTTTATTACATAGTATATTGTTTGCAAATCAAAATATTTTGGAAATAGGGTTTATTTTACTGTGCATACTGAATAATTTTGAGGTTGTATGCATTTAATTTGAGGAATGTCGTTCACGATAATATTTCTCCCCTTTATATTTGTAATGGTGAATGTTTGTTTCTTTGTGGTACTAATATCTCATATGGGTGTGTTAGTTTATGTCGTCTATGAGTTTAAATCTCTTCTGATTTGAATATATACCTTTCAAGTACTTCCTAGGCATCTCGAGTTGTATTATGAGAGTGTCATTTTGTCGAGATCTCTAGTATCACTCCCCCATTTGAATTTATGTTCAATTTTGAGTCTTTCCAGACCTAGACAACTCTCTATTGGTAGTGTATTTGGTGTATTGTTCAAGTCTAGGTTTCTCTTTTTTTTTAGTTTTTGTCTGCCAGTATTTTTCTATGACCGTCTTATCTTATTTGAGTGTTGCATATGAAAAATGTTGCATCTGTTGCATGTGTGTCCCCTCTGCTTGCATATTCAAGTGTTTAGGCTAGGTTTTGACCTTCATTCCCATGTTGTAAGCCTTTTTCTATCACTATGCAGTAGATATTTTGCATTTGCGCTGAAGGCGCTGCACCTAGATACCTTCTCACGACCTCCCCTTCTATTTGCATGTTGCGCACCCGCTTGTTTATCACTTTAGGGATGTTGAGATGGGCGTTGATTTTATCCTCCCACTTCCTATGGTTTTCTGTTGCCATGTGAAAGAAGGAATTATGAGCGCTACAACCTTGTTGGTGTTGTAGCTATGCATTCACATGACTCATTTGATGCATACACGACACCCTTTCATTTCTATTTGAGTCTTCTTTTGTTGTGTGATAGAATCATGGTTTGTGTGCTAAAACCTTGCCCGCCCTATGTTTATGCACATATGCATAGCTCAGATCGAATCCTTGTTGGGTTTGTGTAATGACTGCGATGGGATAGTGTGTGGACTTTGCATTAATAGTGTGTATTTATCTATGTTCAACCTACTTTATGTGTAACCCAATCAGTCATAAGTGTTGGCCTATATTTGAATGTAAATTTTAGTTGAGTTACTGTGATGCTATAATGTTGAGTGTGTGAGTATGTGATAATGCCATGTCTTGTAAGTATAGGGGAATGTTAGTTGAGTAATGTAATGTTTCAGATGTTCGTAATGATATCAGTTGTATGTAAGCGTGAAGCCCGTGAGTTACAACGTAATGTAATGATGTGATGTTCTATCATGATTGGATTGATTTTTGGATTATCTTATTGGTTTATTAGAGCCTCTTATGATGTTTTTGTATGGGTCCATGTAGAGGGAGTGGGCTTCCTTGTGATGACTGGGGTTATGAGAGATGGGCCTTTATGAGGTTTATTGTAAGGAGACATGAAGCCTGGACCACCTGGGCACATGGGAGTTTATCTTGCATTTAAACAAGTGATAACTAAATAATGAACAAGGGATGGGTAGCTAGATAATTAATAATATAATAAACTGATATGTGCCTCTTGACTTAGTCCTAGGGAGGATGTTTTAGGATAAGCATGAGAAGGCCGTGAAGATGGTAAGATAATCTCCCTTGGTCTCTCATAGGTTGAGATGGCTCCACATGACCATTAGGCTAGTCCCTTGTTATTGTTGTTATGAGGATGGCATGTAATGACACTCCCCTCCTACATGTGTCCCTTTGAGATTTGCATTTGCAATTATGCGATGTTGTATGTGATGATGTTTGATTCATGTATGTGAGAGTCCTTATTGATGTTAGTCTCTTTGGTCTTGAGTGTCAGCCTAGATGTAGAGTGTGTGTTGGGACCTTACCTCATATCCTAGAACAAAGGGTTGTTCCTTGTAGGTTAACCACATCTGGTTGGGTGGTTGGTGCTTTTTACCATTAGGGTTTTTCCTTCTTGTTAGTATTCATCTTCATGCATGGATTTTGGATCTTCATCATGATGGTATTGAATGATATGGCAACAGATTTATGTAATTGTAATTCATGGATTATGAGTTGTAATTTCTATGTATTAGTGGTAGGAACTACTTGTAATGATTGAGCTATGCTCACGATGTAGAGATTATGCAATTGTAATTAACATTGTAATCTTGACTATGCCTTAGAATTGGGCAAATGATGTAATTAGCTTATGTCATTGTTATGTAATGGATTGAGATGTAATATATATATATATATGTGTGTTTGTGTGTGTGTGTGGTTTATATTTGTAATGAAAAGGAAATGTTGCCTTAGAATAGATTCTATTATGTTATGCCTTATGAATGAAGAATATGGTTAAATCTACATTAAGGCTAGCGAATGATACTATTCTATGATTTCCTAGTTAGAATGGTTGCATAGATTCTTATCATAGATAAAGAGACAATATTATTTCCATAGCTCTTCTGTCCTATAGCAAGTTTTTATTGCATAAAAGATAAAGATTTAAGGATGAGACTTAGACTTTGTATTGTGCATATAGGTAGCATGGAAGGAAATAGTCATGTTAAACTTAGGAACTCATATGAATCATGCATATGGTAGGAAATAATGCATTCCATGTTATTTACTTAGTAGTGATTAATCACGGTAGTTGCATTATGCTCATATGGATAATGAATGGATAAGGGGTTAATAATATTTGGATTTAGTAATTAAAATGAATATTAGATTTAAGGGGTTAATCTTGCATATTGAAATCATGTAGTCAAGAATGCATCATGGAAGATAGAGTAAGGTGTTATGCATACATGCATAGTTGGAAAACGGAAGCATTATGGTTGTATATCCTTGGTGAGGAAATTAATGATAGATATAGAGTGCATTATTAATAATGTAGCTGCACTATAGGAATGGATAAGTATGTAGAATGCATGTGTATATGTGTGGTATCAATAGTATAGTAATGATGTTAAATAGCAATAGAGGTTATTTCTGAAATTAAGTAATGACACTAATGTACCCTAGAGAGATGGATGTGATTATGTTATGTTGATTCTAATTGTGTAATGAGCTTAGTAGATAGATTATGTGTTATGATGTTAAGATCATGTTGTAATTAAACTAATGAATGCTTATTCATGTAGTTGGATAACATTAAGAGTAACATTAGTGTTTAAAAAAAGAAAAAAAAATTTACTCCTTTGGAAGTTAGATTAGTGTACATTCTCTAGGGTATTTTTAGCAGGTGTTACAAGATAACACAAGAAACGAATTTATAGTGGTTTGGCAATCACCTGCATCTACTCTCAAGCAAGAAAATCTCATCTATTAACTAATATCCAATACATGGGTATACACATCTATTTATACATTTATTCAGCATGAAACAAAGAGTCTCAGGAAGACAAACAACCGTTTGACTGTTGGGCTTCATATACCCAAAAATCTCCCCCGTGAAGTCCAAACAACACAACCATGCACTGTGGCATCCCTTGCTTTGATTTCAAAACTTATATAACTAGACCCATAGAAGATTTTAACTTCACTAGATTTTTTTCGCAAACACTTCAAATTAATCTTCTACAAATCAAATCAGAATTAATAAAACTTAATAATTGTCCAAGCACTTCAATGACTCTCTGCACATGCTTGATAGTTTCAACATCAAATCTCTCAGGAAACTTTCTAATTGCACACAAATCCAATCCTATATCTTTGTCTTCTAGCAAACTCAATCTCAATGACACCAGTCCTAGGAAGAATATGACTATCCCTGCACATATCATCATCAATTTCTCTCTTACGATCATCCAATATACTAACAGCCAAGTTTCCACCTTGTTCATTTTTCATATTAGTTTCTCTGGCACCACGAGACACCCAACATCCATTGGAGAAAACTTAGTGAACACTAAAAGTGTGCCTTCATTGGGCCTATCACAATAAGGCCAAAGCCCCTATGCCAAATAAAAACCTATATGTTGTTTGGCCATATCAGAACCAATGTCATGACTACCCTATTTCAAGCAACTCATGTTGAAAAGAGCGTCTTCTTCTTATAGGGTTTTAGTAGAGTGTTTTGACCCCTCTGCAACATCTTCATTTGTAGTTGTTGAGCCATTCTTCCCATCCACATCTCTCACCAATCCCTCCATCAATGAACTGATAGGATTGGAAACAACTTCATTTTCCAAATCATTTTGGGCACTCAGTGGGGCAGAGCTCTTAGACTATACCTTCTCCAATTATAAGGGCTGATTTTGAATGTTTTCTTTGGCCAAAATCACACCCTCAACCATGGAGACCTCAAAAGGGGCTCTAGGAGAAGCTATTATTGAATCAAGCATGAATGTTTTCTTGCAAGTTGTTCCTTCAATTAACTCATAATATATCTATTCACAATAATTATGTATAATAATTGTTAGAATCGTTTCGACACACTCCTAGCCAATAACAAACTTGTCAAATATCTAACGAACCCAACTTTCCTTTCTCACACTTCGCCTGCCCCACCGGTATGCCTACCATCATTCATAATTATTACCTCATTACTATCATTGAGTATATATGGTTGTTCCAAGTCATTGGATGATTCAATGTTTTCATGGATATGGGAAACATAATGCTTCACATCCTTCATCTCTTCATATTCCTCAATAGATTTAATTTCTACATATCCTTAGTGAGCCTGTGCAAGAGCCATGTCCTTCTCTTTGTCTCCTCTGTTCCCTAATGAACTCATTGTCAATGAATCTATAAGTGACTCCTCTAACACCGTAGACACAATAGTTACTGTATACACATAAAATTGGCTATGAGCAATTAAATAAATATTTTATATTTTTTTAATAATTATTCTTCTATTAAATAGTTAATTTGAAAAGATTAATTTATTTAATTCATTTTCATGTCTATATATTAATTAATTAATTTATCCTATTCCTCTAATTAATTATGCATTCGGTGAAAATGGATAACAATAATATTGAAAGACTAAGTAGATTCAACCACAAAACCCTATCCTAACAACAACAAAGATCCACCATAATATATGAAGATTACCTAAGACAATGCGAATCAAAATAAATCACAAAGATTATACCATCACATGTCCAATAGGGTTTGAATCTCCATTCTTACTATCTCCATTGATCTTGCTTGATATATTTGCTCTTAGATTTTATGTGTGCATAAGAGCTTAACAAAGAACGAAAATGTGGTTGCAAGTAGGCTTGATCGCATATGAAAGTTCAAAAGCATAGTTGGGAAGTCAACTGATCAGGGTTGATAATGAAGAAATCATCTCCTTATATAGAAGACACTATATGAAAAGGAGGGATAAGATTGAGAGGTGTAAAAAATAAATGGTCGGCTATGATTAGAGGGTAGGTAGAGGAAATAATAAAATAATGAGAGGGTAGGTAGTGTAGGAATTAAGAGATGAATGACATGTGTCATGGGTAGAAAAGGCTAATGAATTAATTAAATAAATAAAGATTTATTTAATTAATAGAAGAATTAGGCTAAAGTAATTAAATAAATAAAGATATGTATTTAATTAGACTGGACAATTTTAGGTGTCTACATTTTGCCCCTCTTTGAGACAATGCAGCTTGTCACATTGTTTCAAAGAAGATAAGATGAACTGATACAAAGTTGCCCCAAGATGGGAAGGATATGCCCCCTCGAGAGATTGGATGAAAATGTTTGAAAAGATCGTAGACAATCTCTCAATAAAAAAGAAAGGCTAGAATGGACTGACCGGATAGGATGGAGTGACAGAGTCATGGGATAAAGAAGACTGACTTGGGAGACTAGGGCTAGGGATAGGGCTAGGGCAGTCTATAAAATAGACCATGAGGGGAATACATCCTCATTGTCATCCACACATCCAAGAGATCAGAGTGCAGAGAGAGAATAGAGCAGCAATAGTCAGCAGTGATAGCATTGGTTCACAGATTCAATCGCGTTCATCAATTTCGGAGGCCAATAGATGCAGGAGAGACGGTAAGTACCACAAAACCTCCTTATAGTTTGTTGTAATAAATGTTTTCATTAATGCATGATAGGTAGCACAATAAATGCATTCTAGAATATGTCAAACAAGGTAAAAAATAATCTTGAGGTGCGTCTATGTTGGTGCCAGGTGCGTCTGTGTTTGTGCCAAGTGCGTCTATGAATGAAAAGGCGTCTATGTCAAATGCGAGCGCATCTGTGTTGTGCAGGCGCATTTGTGCTATGTGGGCATGCCTATGCAAAGAAGGCACGTCTATGCAGAGCATAGGAACGTCTGTGTTATTTAGGCGTGTCTGTGCAGAGTAGGCACTTTTATGTAGTATGTAAGCACGTTTATGTCATGAAGGCGCGTTTGTGTCTTATAGGTCAAATCGACAGTTTTGTGATGAACATACGCTATCAATTGGATAAGCTACTGAGAGGATACACTCAAGAAGGTCCTCTAGGGAAGACTAGAATAGCAAATAGGGATAGGATTGACAATTTTGTGATAGAACATATGTTGCCAATTAGGAAACTACTCAAGAGGATACACTCAAGAAGAGGCCCTAGGATAGGATAGATTGAGGCACTTTGTGATAAACAGTGAGTACCAAGACATAGTACTTTGTGATGAACAGGAGGTACTAAAAATAGAAGCACTTTATGATGAACAGGGAGTGCAAAACACATAGTACTTTGTGATGAACATGGAGTACCACTAGGATAAACAACAACACTTTGTGATGAACAATGAGTGTCACTAGGATAGAGTATCATAAGCACTTAGGATAATAAGCAGCATTTTGTGATGAATAGGGAATGCCACTTTAACTAGCACACCTAATTTGTTTGACTATCTACCTATGCTGGAGTCACGAGAGAGATTCTCGTCGACTCAGAGCTTACGACTGGAGCTGACATTTGAGGATAGAGTAGCTATTGAGGTTATGGGCTTGCGACATATTCTGTATGTGCCTGAGTTTCGGGTGAACATGGGATTGTTGACTGCTTTAGCTGAGAGATGGCACTTAGAGACTTATACTTTCCATTTGCTAATGGGTGAGATGATAGTCACCTTGGAGGATGTATACAGGATATTATGGATACCGATCGATAGGGATTTGATTCCCTATGATCGAGATGGAGATAGGGATGCCCTGAGATGAGTGTTTCAGGATCTCAGACTGGAGATGAGGGTAGGACACATGGCATGGGATACCATGACATGGATAGGATTGGCACTACCATCAGTACTAGCAGGAGTGATCACTGGGTTCCTGTGTCCAGATAGGGCAACATGAGGGTTAGCTGTGGGCTGGGGGAGCACATTGGAGACACTAGTGACACAACATACTAGATATGCCTGGGGATTGTGTATGCTGGCACATTTGTATTATGAGCTCCATCAGTTTGTATGCCATGGATCCGTAGGATTGGGCTGCGGAGTGACATTATTATAGGTATGGGCTTATGAGCATCTATCGTTGACCTGATCAATACATTTTAGAGGCAGGGGCCATGGGCACACTTTTGTTCACTTATATGACATGATTACCTCACAACCGCAAATCAAGAGACTGGAGCACTGGCGCATGGTCATTGATGAGATTGAAACTATGGTATGGAGGCCATACTGAGAGTGCGAGGAGTGGGAGGATGATGCAGTGGAGCTACCATACAGCTTCAGGAGAAGGTATTTGATTGGGCGGACACCCTATGTACTGAAGAGGCAGTTGGTTGACAAGTTTTGCAGGCAGTTCGATAGGATTTAATGGATGCCACGAGGTTTTGGGATGTATGCTCGGACAGTGATGGATCAGGCACACTTCGAGACATTATTGTCATATGATCATGCAATGATGCAGCTGGTAGAGATGATTCCCTTACCTTGGGATATGTGGCCAGAGATAGAGGATGCAGGGATGGATGCAGAGTATACTACATATTGGTTTGAGCATCCATTTCCTCAACTGACAGATCCAGGGGAGCAGATAGATGGACATGGCAGGCGGGATCAGGATAATGATGGAGATGGAGGAGGTAGAGGCTGATGGAGGAGGTGAGGGGTGATATGGGAGAGGAGAGTGGCTCTACAGAGAGAGGGTGGAGAGGAGAGACAAGCTTGCGTGGTCAGAGGTAGGGGTGGATTGCCATTACAGATGCTAGTAGCACAAGGTCCCAAATAGGTATAGGGACAGGGACAGGGACGAGGACAGGGGCAGGGGCAGCCACAGGAGCAACCATAGGTACAGGGGCATGAACAACCATAGGTACAGGGGGGAAATGAGGAGGATAAGCTATTGGAGTTGAGGGAGATCTACCAGGGATAGGCAGATGAGATCTAGGATCTCGAGTGGGAGAGGGATAGGCTTAGGAGATAGTTGAGCGACACTAAGTAGGAGAGGGATCAGGCTATCCAACATTATATAGAGGCTGAGATAGCACTGAGGGCAGGGAGGTAGGTGGAAAAGGACATAGGAGCTAGATATGCTTATGTTCTACGAGCTGGGGAGGAGATAGGCTACTAGAGAGACATATACTATGGAGTCATGCCACTAGAGCAGCGGGCTAGGAGCTTCCATAGACCATCACAGACAATGACAACCACTGGAGGGAGGGAGGGATAGGAGACAAGCATCCAACGGTTGGGTTATGGGTCCTCCACCACCACCAGATAGAGAGGGCAGGAGAGATGATCCTAGGGTGGGTCCTTCCAAAGCTCAGACTCCGTCGAGGCCAGGTGGCTCCGAGGGAGGTAGTTCATCATAGCCTTAGAGGGCTCCCTATGTATCAGTTTTGTACCATTATGTATTATGATGTAGACACCTTCGGGTGATTTTGTAGCCATATGATTTTTACATCATTGTATCATGACACCTATGATTTTGATATATATGAGATGGTGCATCCTTGCGGCAGCTATATGCATGTGTACCTATGTGATGCTTATGATATGGATGCAAATATGTACATGATGGAATGCAATATTTTTGTTCTTTTATGTTTTTAATATGTTATGCAAATGTGAATATATGAAATGTAGATGAATATGATGAGAATTTAGAATGTGCTAACATGTGTTGTGTGCAGGATGTGATGCAATTGTGATATCTATATGTATGTATGGAATGCTTATATGTGGTAATGCAAGTGCAACTACATGAAATGCAAATATTTTTGGCGTGTCATTATACTCAGTCATGTGATAGTAGGCTACACAGACTCAAGAAGGATGATGGAAGTCAATCAAGAAAGGGGGATGGAAGATAGAAGATATGAAAGTGAAAGAGCTTCTTGTGTGTTATCATCATTGAGCTTTATTATGGCAAGTAGGTTATGACAATCAAGGTATATGTTCGACCCAAAAAGTCATTGTACCTCTTTGCATGGAGATAAGATAGTCTCAAACAAGGAATGCCCCAGTTCATGCTAGACTCACAATGTCCTCATATCGTTAGACAAGTCATAACATTACTAAGAGACAATCCATAGACAGCAAAAGAAAAATAGGTGACGATACCCCATC
Organism: Cryptomeria japonica; assembly: GCF_030272615.1. Lineage (NCBI taxonomy): Eukaryota > Viridiplantae > Streptophyta > Pinopsida > Cupressales > Cupressaceae > Cryptomeria > Cryptomeria japonica. The sequence goes on from NC_081410.1 coordinate 151,146,620, forward strand.
CTCGCCTTTCTAGTCAAAGACATCCTAGAGATAAAATCTCTAGTCAGAGACATCTCAAAAAAGCTAAAAGACATGTCACCAAAAGATAAAATCAAAAGAAAACCAAGACTCGACACCGACATTCACTGTAGTCCTCAAGTTTAGTGTCTCTTGTCATTTGTATAAGTCTATTTGATTGTGGTCACAATGTTTTCGCTCACAAAAGGATAAATAACACTGAACCATTATGTTGTCTGAGTCTGTTGAAAGATTTGATTTGTTGAACCCATTGTTGCTGTTGTGTCTCATCTGAAACTGACTGAATCCATGAAATTGACACTTTATTGTGAAGAATATGAAACTTTATTATGGAGAATACGAAACTTTATTACGGACTGGTGATGCAAATGCTTCTTTATTGCGAATTGTGCACGGATAGACTGAAGAAAACAAGAAGAAACTATACTCCTCAAAACATGTGATGCTTTTAGTTCCATACCCATCACTAGACATAGGATTTGCCTTAGCCACAGATAAGAGCTGATTTATTATGGATGGAAAGGGGTGAAAAGGGAGGTTTATTATGAATGGCTAACCAATCTTGGTTAGATCAATAACAAGCCATGATGGGAATGGGTAAGTTTGTTATGAATGAATTGGTCGTGAGTGTGTGCAAAGTGAAAGGATGAGTTGGAATCCTGAAGGAGGGAGGAGCAATGTCTCTACGCATGGTGTTGGTGACCCATTTTTCACCATGGTACTTGCCTAGGGTGCCATCAAAGTGGTTTTCACCGTTGGATGAAATTTTTTCTATTTTTCAATTTTTTTGTGTGCTACAAGGCACCTATTTGCCAGGTTTTCACCAAGAAACAATTTTTTATTTTTATGATTTTTTTTCTATTTTTTTTTTTTTTGTATTTTTGAATTTTTTGGATTTTTTTGTATTTTTGAATTAGGATACTTTGAAGATATATGTGTAAAACCTGTGAAGGTGCATCTTGTTGATATGATCCTCCAAAGGTTCACCCTCCATGGTTGAGAGCTGATATGCACCAGATCCATATGCTGTTGTGATGATGTAAGGACCAAGGCAGTGTGGTTCGAATTTGCCCTTCTTCTCTCTATCTTGCTGATTTTTAGGATTTTCTCTGAGAACCAAGTCCCCTACCTCAAATGTGTGAGGCTTGACTTTATGATTATAGCTATGACTCATTCATTGTTGATAAGCCTTGAGATGATTAAAAGCAGTTTGTCTTCATTCATCCAATAGTTCAAGTTCTTGTAAGCGAGAGACCCTGTAGTCTTCATCACTGATAATGTTTTGCAAGGAGACTTGTAAAGAGGGTAACTCAACCTCAATAGGCAAGATAGCTTTAGTGTCGTAGACAAGTGAATAGGGTGTAGGTCCTGTAGGTGTGTGGATGCTTGTGCAGTAAGCCCAAAGTGTGAGATTAAGTTGGATATGCCATTTGTGGCTAGCATTGTCGACTACCTTTTTTAGGATTTTAAAGATTGTTTTATTAGACGCCTCAGCTTGACCGTTATCTTGGGGGTAAAAAGGTGTGGAAAAATGATGGGTAATATGGAAGCGGTCACAGAGTTCATGAATATCCTAATTTTTGAAGGGAAGCCTATTATCGGTGATGATAGAAATAGGAATACCATATCAACAAATGATATAGTTGAGAATGAATATAGCAATTTGTTTTCTAGTGACTTGTGTAAGAGGCACCCCTTCGATCAATTTCGTGAAATACTCTATGGCAATGATGATGAATTTATGACCATTGGAAGAAGGAGGGTGAATCTTGCCTATGAGATCGAGTCCCCATTGACAAAAGGGCCAAGGAGTCACAATTGGTTGATGTTCTTGCACTGGTGCATGAATGAGGTCTCCATGAATTTGACACTGCTAACATTTCTTGACAAACTGATATGAGTCTTTTTCCATATTGGGCTAGTAATATCCAGTCCAAATGAGTTTCTTGGCTAAGGTGGGACCACTAGAATGTGGACCACATATCCCTTCATGAACTTCATGTAACGCAATCTGAGTTTCATCCCTTTCTAAACATCTAAGAAGAGTTCCATCTAGACCTTGACAATATAGGATATCGGCTAAAATAATGTATCGAGAAGATTGGCGAATGAAAGTATGATGTTGGTTATTGGATAGGTTAGGAGGAAGGGTATTGTCACGAAGGTATGTGAAAATGGAACCATATAACTGGGACTCAGGATTGACGATACATATCATCTCAGTAGGAGTGATCTCATATGAGGGAACCAAAAGGTTATCCACCAAGAACTCATAGAAGGTTTCATTTTGTGGTAGATCAATTAGTGAAGAAATTGTAGCCATGGCATCAATGGCTCAATTATGCTCTCTTGGTATCTACTCAAAGTCTAATTTCATGAAATGTTGTTTCAGGTCATCCACCATTCTTTTGTAAGGAATTAATTTCTCATCCTTTGTTTGGTAGTTATTAGTTGCTTGATGAATTACAAGTTGAGAGTCCCCAAAAACATGAAGTTCCTAGATCTTCCATTGAACTACAATGCATAATCTAGTTGTTAGTACCTTGTATTCTGTTATGTTATTAGTGCAGGGAAATGATAATCGATATGATTTTGGTATGGAAAGCTCCTACCCCATGCTGTGTGTATGAGCCGTCAAAGTATAGCTGCCAAGGCTTTGCATGTGACACTGTCAAGATGGATTCATCTGGAAATTATGAAGTTAGAGGAACATCATCTATCATGGGAGCATCTGCTAACTGATCTGCTATAGCTTGTCCTTTTATTGCTTTTCTATCCACATACTCAATGTTGAATTCACTCAGGAGCATCACCCATTTGGCTATTCGACCAATAAGTGTTGCTTTATTGAGAAGGTATTTCAATGGATCGATCCTTGCAACCAACTTATTTTTATGAGTTAGCATGTAATGTCATAATTTTTGCAAAGCAAAGACCACAATGAGACATGCATGCTCAATTGGTGTGCAGTTTAGCTCATATCCCACCAATGTGCGACTGATGTAGTAGACTGCCTTTTCTTTGCCCTCAACAACTTGTTGTGCTAAGAGTGCCCCCAGTGTTGTTGAAGTAACTGATATGTATAGTAGTAGAGGTTGATTTGGAATTGGTGGCATCAAAACTGGCATATTTAGAAGATAATCTTTGAGTATCTGGAAAGCCTGTTGGCAGTTATCATCCCATTTGAATTTGATGTTTTTATGTAGCAAGTGCTGAAAAGGATTACATTTATTTACAATTTGTGCTATGAATCTTCGTATGGACTGGAGTCTCCCTTGCAAAGATCAAAGTTGACTGATATTTCTTGGTAGTTGCATCTCTAGGATGGCCTTAACTTTTGTTGGATCGGCTTCGATTCCTCTTTTTGAGACAATGAATCCCAGGAGCTTCCCGGAGGTTACTCCAAAGACACATTTCTTGGGGTTTAATCTTACTTTATATTTTTCCAATTGATCAAAAATGACTGAAAGTATGTCCAAATGTGTATCTCTATCTATTGATTTGCCCAAGAGGTCATCAACATAATCTTCCACAGTAACGTGCATGAGATCATGAAAGATAGTAGTCATGGCTCTTTGATATGTAGCGCCTGCATTTTTTAGCCCAAAGGGCACGACATTCTAGCAGAAAATTCCCCAAGGACAAGTGAATGTTGTTTTGTGCTGATCCTCAGATGTGATTTTTATTTGATTATAACTAGACAATCTATCCATCAAAGATAACATTGCATGACCTACTATGAGATCTACAATCAAGTCAATATTTGGTAATGGAAAATCATCATTCGGACAAGCTTTGTTGATGTCTCTGAAGTCTGTACATATTCTGATGCTATGATCTGGTTTACTAATAGGCACTAAGTTGGAGATCCATTCAGGATAATCAGTTGGGCGTATGAATCCGACATCCAATAATTTTTCAAGCTCTTCTTTGACTAATAATTCCACTTGTGGATGCATCTTTCTTAATTTCTGTTTTATTGCTTTTGCCCCCGGTTTAACTATCAAATGATGTATTACCAAATCTAGATCCAATCTAGGCATATCAGCGTATGACCATGCAAAATTGATTTTTTGCTCTATGAAGGAATGTATGAACTTTGATCTTTCTATCTCTATCAGAGATTGAGCCAGGAATATGTTATGTGGACTTTCTTCTATACCAATTTTTGTTTTGATGGTCTCCTCTACCAACATAGATGATTTTTCCTTGTATGATGCTGGGAGAATGTTGAGTCTTCCATCCTTAGGTGCCTCAGAGAGGTTTTCACCCTCAGATACATCTTTTCTTTTTAGTTTTTTGGGGTCAGACAATGCCACAATGTGGTTTTCACTGTAAGACCCTTGATTTGTTTTTATTTTAATATTTTTGTGACTGGAAGGCCCGACACCCTCACCAAAATATGCCATGCTGTTGAGTTCTATAGTGTATCCTACTTTATGGTCCCCAAGGGGAAGATCATCTCGTATGCCTAGATAGTCAATAAAGGCTTCATCATTTTGGAATGTGTCAAACTGTGCAGGTCCTTCACGGTCCTAGTCAATAAGTTGGTGGTGAACAAGGGGAAGGCCTTTGATGTCTTCAAAGGTAGCGGGGCTAAGGGTGAAGATGCAGTTATACCTAGGTATGTCGAGGTAGTTATTGAGGTCATCGTTGGCACTCTCCTCATCTATCTCGATCATGAATGAATCCAAATTGTCATTACTAGTAGCGCATTCCGGGATAGGTATCCTCATTCTATGTGATTTCGATCTAAAACCTAGAGGTAAGGACTATGTGGGATCCTCAGGGGTTGTTTCTTGACCAACTTTGAATTTTCTATAAAATTCCTCTTCTTTTGTGGGTTTACCTAGTTCTCTAAATGTCTTGGTGAGTTCATAGTCACTGGAGGATTTGTCTGAATCTCATTCCCATTCATTGGAGTCTATGGAATAGTGATTCTTTTGTTGAATTTTGGTAGCTTTGATTTGTAATGCTTCTCCTATCTATTGAGTGTTTACCTTGGAAGTCATGAAACCATGTCCTTTTGAGCATTCTTTTTTGAATGTCAATTCAGGTTGTAAAGGTTCAATGATGCCTTCCTTTCTCAAGCCAAGAGGACTTTTGCCATCATACCCAAATTTTTGTAGGATCTTGAACCCTTTGCCATATTTCTCACATGGTATGCTGATGTGGTCTTGTGTATCATTTTCAGGGTCTTTGTAAAGAATTTTGTATAAGTCTTCTTCTTCCTATCCACCCCACTTTTGGAAGATTGTAGGATCCCATTTGAGTGTAATGATAGATACCCACTTATTAGGATGTGGTCATCCATATTATTTTGGTGAACTCGTAACTTGTTGTAAACACATGGTTTGATTCAAAGTGTATTCACCCATGCCCTTATCTTGATATTTCTCTTTAATCTCACCTTGTTTTGATGTCGAAGGTTTTAATGATTCAGGATCAATGTATGCAGAAGAAGGGACAACTTCCCTATTACTTGGAATGATCATCTTAGTTTTGGGTCTCAAGTTATTGCAGTATATGAATGGATTAGGATCACCATTAACTGTTATTTCAACTCCATTGTGAGGAAACTTAATGCATTGGTGATATGTAGATGGGACTACCCTCATTTCATGAATCCAAGGACATCCTAGTAATATATTGTATGTGAGATCTAGGTCTAGGACTTGACAAACCACATCCTTTATAATTGGCCCAACTCTGGGAGGCAAGGTGACTGTACCTTTGGATGAACACTCTTCATCATCATATTCCTTGATGGTAATTTTGTTTGTAGAATTCACAGCTTTATCTGAATATCCCAATTGTTTAATAGTGCTCAATGTGCAAATGTTTAGACCTGCTCCTCCATCTATCAGGACTCATTTTATTCGATATTTGTGTAGGAAGGCTTCAATATGTAATGGTGCATTATGTGGCTGACTTACAGAGGTGTCATCGGCTTCTATGAATGTAAGGGAGTGTGGAATGGAAAGATATCCCACCATGGCTTAAAACTAGTCCACATTCAGATCAGTAGGGACAATAGTGTCTCTCAAGATTTTGTCAAGAATAGCTTTATGTGCGGGGGATATGCGTAAGAGCTCAAGGATTGAGATAAGTGCAGGTGTCTTCCCCAACTATTCTACAAGGTCATACTCAGGCTTGGTTGATGAGGAAGTAGTGTTTTTAGCTGGAGCACCTTGCAAGGTGAATTTACCTCAACAAGTTGTGAAATTACATTCAGAGGTAGGTTCGGAAGAAGATCCAATGCCTTTTAGGACAATCTTGGGTCTTTGGGTAGAATTCTCAGGCATTTTGTCCTTGATGATAATGGTAGAGACATAATTGTCCATCAAAATGTGATTGATAGTTGAATCATAGTTATAGGATGCTCTGGTATAGTTGGTTTGGTCATCTATGGCTTTAACTTTCCCTTTTCATGCTTTGGGAATGGTTCCTTAAACATCTCATGTTCTTGATTGGATGAGTGTCCTTCAATTTCAATGTCACCTCTATCAATAAGATCTTGTATGATGTTCTTCAGTTGATGGCAATTTCTTGTTTTATGTCCTTTGCTCTTATGAAATTCACAATACTCATCATCATTCCACCAATTTGGTTTGACCTTTGGCTCATATGGAGGCAAATCTGGAATTGTTATTATCTTGTTTGCCACTAGCTTCTTGAAAAGTGACTCAAGTGGTTCTCCCAATGGAGTGTACTTCCTTCGTGACTTTGAAGTTGTTTGAGTATTCACTTGATTGTTTGTAGAGCTTGATCTAGAAAAAATGATTTTGGGTCATACTGTATTGGCATCCACAACACCATCATTGACTGTGTTCTTATTTTTATTCTAAAATCTTGGCTTATCTTTTCTTTTAAAGTCATCTTTGTTTTCCTTGAATATCTTAATGACTCCTTGTTCAATTAGGACCTTCTCTATTGCTAAGCCTTTTTCAAAAATGTCCTTGAAGGTGGACAAACAAGCTTTTCTCAATTCATAACCAATGTCTTTGTTAACATTCTGAGTGAACATCTCTACCATTTGTTTTTGTGGAATTTCACAAGAGCATCTGCTGGCTAGATTTCTCCATCCTTTTGTTTGGTGTTGTACAAAGTGGTGACTGATATGTCTATCTCTATGTTGTATGAGAAATGTTGGATAAATGCCTCTACTAAGTCACCCCATGAATTAATTCCAAGTGGGAGTTGGGAGATCCATTCCATAGCTTGATCACCTAAGCTTTATGGGAATAATCTCATCAAATATGTCTCTTCTACTGCTACCTCAATGCAGGCTATGAAAAATTGTCTTATATGTGCCTTAGGATCCCCTTTTCCTCTATACTTATCAAACTTAGGTGTCACAAAGTGTGTAGGAAATGGAGGCATTGGAATGCTTTTTTCAAATGGATACAGACATATGTCTTTCATTGTGTAAGCTAGCTTTGGTGTATTTATGTCCTCCATTTTCTTTTGTAAGTCCTTTATTTGTTGTTCCAAATTGTTCTTAGGTGGAGACCAACTTCTTGGACCATACCCCATGCCTGAACCACTGGGTGGAGGAGGAGCATATTGCATATATGTATGGTATTAATCATACACATGTTCATATGGAAGAGGTCTATAATGATGCTGCGTATATGGACCACTTGGTATAGAGTCATGGTGAGGAATGGAATATCTACTTTGTCCATGTATACCATACTCTAGAGGAATGTCATGAGTTTGTTCTAGTGTTTTTCCCCCAAATTTGACATGGGGTTTCCTTGTGTCCAAATTTTGAACATGCCTTTGAATATCCAATTGCTTTGGTGGTTGATCCTTAGCATTGGTATGTGATTGAGTATATTTTTGTGCATAAGACTTCCATAATGGTCTGCAAAGGTGAGTATCATATGCTTGACCATGTGTGTATGGGACCTCAGGTTTTTGAAACAAAGATAATGGTGATTCAGGCACAAGATGTGGCGCTATATTGCCTCCACTATTAGGCCTCCTTTGATCCATGTTGAGGTGAGGTTGTTGCAAAGGTCAATTTTCCACTATTTAAGACATGTCAAAATCATGAGGGATCTTGGCTCCACTTTGTGCCATCAATTGTAAGAAGTATTGTCTATCTCTCCTCATTATTTCCTCAACCAATCGATTGAATTGGGGATCCATAATGGAGTCTTCCACTTTTGCTGAATGTACTAAAATGTTGTCCGTATTATCATTGTGTGTATCATTGTTGTTTATAGTGTCCATGTTCTCAACATTTGGAATCTTTCTATAGGCATCCATGTCAGGTAATGTGGTATGATCAGAATTTAAAAAGACATCATTATCATATGTTTGTGGACTCATGAGCATCTTTATCTTCTCTCCTAGATTTTTGGGAATGGATTTCAACCATGAACTAGGTCTTGACCAAGGTGTTTGAGACTAGATGAAAATGGAAAGAGTATAGAAGACCAAGAGTTTGGATGCAATGTAAATGAATCTAAGGTGTACTTGCAATGTCCAAAGTGTAAGATGGAGTATGTATGTAGTAGAGTAGGTGTGACTTCCAAAGAGATGATAGTTTCTCTTGATGAGGTAAGTTGACCTTGACTCTAAGTAAGACCAAATGAGACCCAAAGGTGATAGACCTTGATGAGGGACCACTTAGCAAAATGTTGTTGTATGTAGTGTGTTGACAAAGTATGATGAGGACAAGCAAGTGACCTAAGTTTGACTCAAGTTTAGACAAATGTGAATGTAATGTAGGGTGTAAAGTAATGATAGACTTTGTGAGACCCAAAGATAGGTTGAATTCTAGATGAAAAACCAGAGAGATACCTACGAAGCTCAATAATTCTAAAACTGGTTGTTCTTGTTTGTTGAACTGTAAAAGTTTTTCAATTCTGAACGCAGACGTGCCTGTATACTTCACAAATGCACTTAAATGACACAAACGCTATTCTGTCAGACACATACGCATTTCTGAGTTTTTGTAAATGCAATATTGCTCAAAAGACATAGATGTGTTTCTACCCTTCACAGATGCATTTAGATGACACATACATGGTTTTGTCAGATACAGACTCATTTCTGAAAACTTTGTGCAATTTTTCCAATCTGTGAAGTGACTTGTTGTGACCAAATCTGAATTTTTGACTATTTTTCATGACAAGAGGACACAATGTTGATGAGGACTCAATGTTTGCAAGTGTTTAGACTCAAAATGACTCAAAGAAAAGTGTGTTGTTTGATGTAAAATTGTTTTGCATACACTTGAAGACACAAAAGACACAATGTTTTTATGTTTGGTCTAGAATGTTTGATTGTTCAAAATAAGATACGCACAAGTCTTATGGTTGGCCAAGATAATAGTTGTTGATTCTCACATGAGGCTATGCTATTCAGAGTGGATACTTAGATGCTTGACCCTATTGGATCCACTCTCAGCACTCACTTCTCAAGGTAGCCAAGCATCAGTCCCCACGAAAACTCCTTGTGGCAAACTTTGTATCTCTACTAAGAACCATATGTGTGTGGGCCGCTCTAGAGGTCTGACCTCCTACCCCAACAACTAGGAGTTTGGCTTCTAAAACAAAAAGGTGCTAGTAAGGGCATCCGCTCATGTGGCCATACATGCGGCACTTTCAGCTTTGTAAATACAGAAGGCTCCCAGCCGGTAGGGGTTACACCGTACAAATGATCAAATAAATTTGATCAAACGGGTTTATGGGGAGACATAGTGTCATTATGAACTAATCAACAGACATTATCCATAGTTTTCACCATGAATACAATTGTTTATAGTGGTTCAGAAGAGGTGGGTTTTCCTTTCTACCACTTGGGTCGTTCTCTCCTCAATAGTAGTCCTAATGACCACACGGGGAGATAGGCCCTCTAAAGATGAAACAAAAAGGGCCTATTGCCCAAGACACAAAAGACACTAGTTCAATTTTAGTGCACCAATTTAAGTGCTTGCTAATCTATGAAAACAAGGCACACAATGAAAGATCAAAAACCCTTGCCAAGGTCTTGCAACAAAGATTTGTTAGTAGTTTGGATTGTTTCAAATGATCACCCCTTCCTACAAGCACACAAGTTAGGTAAATTTTTAGATCCAAAAGAATGTGAAATAGGGGCCTTCAACAAAATGATTTTGCTTTCAAAACAAGCTACACCAATTTTATGAGATCTAAAGATGTTAGCTTAATATAAACCAGATCTGAAATCCAAATGTGAATCAAAGAAGTCAAAATGCAACAACTAAACACAGACATGGTTCTAAGTAACACAAACACTATATAAATACACAAACATGGCTGGATCTATCACAGACGTAGTTTCTGAACACAAAGGCATCTGACAACCTCACAAACGCGAATAGGGAACACAAATGCATTCCCTAGAATCTACAAAGGAAAAATAAAATACTGTCAAAATGCAGACGTGATTCCAGATGTCACAGATGCGACAAAAAATCAAAAACGTGATCTGAATGTACGCAGACATGAAAATATCAAAATGTTGTCAGAAATGTCAGATCTACAACTTAAAAACACAAAATCTGCAACAAAAGATGTTAAATGCAAAAGGGACAAGAGTCCCACCAGGTGTGCCAAAATGTATTAGGTGAAAATGGATAACAACAATATTGAAAGACTAAATAGATTCAACCACAAAACCCTAGCCTAACAACAACAAAGATCCACCATAACATATGAAGATTACCTAAGACAATGTGAATCAAAAGAAATCACAAAGATTATACTATCACATGTCCAATAGGGTTTGAATCTCCATTATTCCTATCTCCATTGATCTTGCTTCATATATTTGCTCTCATATTTTATGTGTGCACAAGAGCTCAACAAAGAAAGAAAATGTGGTTACAAGTAGGCTTGATTGCATATGAAAGTTCAAAATCCTAGTTGGGAAGTCAACTGATCAGGGTTGATAATGAAGAAAGCATCTCCTTATATAGAAGACACTATATGAAATGGAGGGATAAGATTGAGAGGTGTAAAAGATAAATGGTCAGCTATGATTAGAGGGTAGGTAGAGGAAATAATAAAATAATGAGAGGGTAGGTAGTGTAGGAATTAAGAGATGAATGACATGTGTCATGGGTAGAAAAGGCTAATGAATTAATTAAATAAATAAAGACTTATTTAATTAATAGAGGAAGTGGGATCAATTAAATAAATAAGATATTTATTTAATTTAGGAAAAGGGGAATTTAAATAAATAAATGTATTTATTTAAATGAGAAATAAGCCTAGAAGAGGATAAATGAATTAATTAAATAAATAAAGATTTATTTAATTAATAAAATAATTAGGCTAAAGTAATTAAATAAATAAAGATATTTATTTAATTAGACTAGACAATTTTAGGTGTCTACAAATTAAATATCTAATATTTAATTATTCCTCTAACCAAGTTTATTAAATATCTAAATATTTAATTATCTTCTCCAAACAATTAAATATCTAATATTTAATAGTTATTCTCCTATCCTATAGTCTCAAATATTAAATAAATTCTTAAATTATTTAACCTTTCTTATCCAACTCAGCTTCCATCTCCACTTCATCTTCCCTTCACCAACTCATCCATCATGTGGCTAAGGAAATTAATATTTCTTAAATATTAATTCATCATTTATCTTCAACTTCCAAAATTCAATGAATATTGTGTACGTACATATATTTCATAACCATTTCCTATATTCTCTCCAACACCCTCTACATCTTAAGAAAGACTTGACTCCACTTGTCCTCTCATGCCTAAATTTCCTCCAACCATCCCTAGATTCTCTTAGTCAACAACCCAGTCAAGGTGAGATGAGTGGCACTTGTCTTCTCCTTCCCCCTTTCTCTCAACCTTCACATTTGCTCACAGCCATCCAAATCTATAGATCTCATTAGGACCGTTGATCTGAGCCACATCATCTAATCCTCTCAAAGTCTAGAAAATCAAGAGCTTCAGTTGAGAGAGAGTTATTCTTCAAATTGATCATATGCATCTGTGAGTTTTTGAAACAAATAGCAATAGCAATTATCATATTTCTTTAAAAAGGTTAAAAACCATAGGACTTAGCCAAACAAATTTCTTTAAAAAGGTTAAAAACAACAAAAAAATGCTTGTATTTCATATCTCGAAAGTGGTAGGTATATGCTCTCCCCTTAATTGGGTGATCAAAAAGCCAAACCCACTCTTTTACACTTTCTTTACTTTCAAGCAATTAAATCCTTTAGAGGGCCTGCCTTCCTGAGCTGCCTTAAGGGGGGCAGTGAGAGGGGAACAACCTAAAGTGGAAACGGGCTAATACCGAGTCCTTCCAATCCACTATAAATAAATCATGTTTGTGACAAAAGTCCCAAACAACATGTGCTGATAAGTTCATACTGACACTATGTTTCCCCATAAACCCTATGGAGTGTAACCTCTATAGGCTAGGAACCTTCTATATTTACAGAGCTGAAAGTGTTGCATGTATGACCACATGACCGTAAGCCTTTACTAAAAACCACTTGTACTAGTTGTCAAAATCCTTCTAGTTGTTGGCACAAGAGGTCAGACCTCTGAAGCAGCTCACATACATACAATTTTTAGTAGAGATATAAAGTTTGCCATGGGGCTTTTTCATGGAAACTGGTGTTTGGCTGCCCCAAAGAAGTGAGTGTCAAGGGTGGAGCCAGTGGGGTCAAGCATCTAAATATCCGCTTTGAATAGCGTAGCCTTGGGGGAAACCCCACGTGAGATTCACCAACTATTGTCTTAGTCTGCCATAGGGATTTGTACTTGCTTGGGCATTTTGTTTATTAAACATTGTGTCTTCTATGTCTATAACATGTTCCAAATGGTCAAAAATTGAAGAAAATTATCATCTACAAGTGAGCAAAAGTCCAACAAATTGCTGGAAAAGTTTAATCAAAAAGAGTAATACAAAAAACTTTTCAGCTCTTGAAACACCAAATCAAAATCGAAGTGTCAAAACATCAATATCAGAATAATTCTTGAAGTAAGATTGTCTCTATACCATCACATATTGTCAAAAACTAGCTCAAACAACTAGGTCACTAATCCTACAGGTTATTCTCAAAAGGTTCTATAAACATCAACATTTAACAAGCTATCGATTCAACCATCTTAAATGCAAAAAAATCAACATATTTGTCAAGTTTCTCATCAGGATAATCAAATCCTCTATCATGAAGCTTGATCAAATCTATACTAGGTTCCTAATCTTGGATATATCTTTCCTATTTTGAACCTAGGTTATATCAAAACCAAAATTGCACCAACATTGGAATTAGAGAAACTTGTGAATTGTCAAATGCTTATATGAATTTTAAGTATCACCCTAAGAAAAGAAAACCTAGTTATAAAGCTACTCAGAAAAGGGTAAGATTCTTATATATCAATCATGAGATCTTATTGAAACATAGGACATTCCTACACCATTTTCATCACTACTTACATGGCTATGGTACAGAATTTGATGGTGAAACTCTACAAAGACATGCCTTTCAACAAAGAGATGCTTTATCCCAATGAACAAACAATAGTGGTAAGATCAACAAAGCATATCTTCCTAAACCAATAATCACCTTATTGACTTTGTCCTTTGGAACTTTCAACAACTTTCAAATAATCAAATGCCAGTTTGGACTAGAGCACAACACGAACAACTTAGAAAACAAAAACAAATGGAGGAAGAAGATATTCCCATATTCCACACTCTTGGATATACCACTGTTGATGAAGAAGCAATCAATAGCACCATTAGAGACCTTGAGAAAGATTTCAAATTTGATAGACTAATGAAAAAATTGTTAGCAAAACAAAAAGAAAAATATCTCTTGATGTTGGCAAAATCTGGAGCTAAACTACCTTTAACATAGAAAGCTTGAAACAAGATGTGGAGGCAAGTAACGCCCAAAACACAAATGAGCCAAATAACAAGATGTGAAAAAAGAAAGCAATGAAGAAACAAGGAAAGAGAGGGATGACAAAAGAAAAGAGTGTAGTGATAAGAGAGCTCACGAAGAAACAAGGAGAAACTATGTGGATAATCCATTATCAAGCCTTACTCAACAAATACAAACTCTACAACAACAGATAGAAGACATGCAAAATGGGACAAGCTCCAAGAAATATTCATTAGAAGATATATGCCCATATCCTTTTGATAAAAATCTGAATATGATACCATTTCTGCAACATTGCGAGATTCCTAAATATGACAAATACGATGGAAAATCTGATCCTCAAGATCACATTAGGGAGTTTTGTACTATGATCATGGAATTTCCTCATGATGAAACTTACCTTATGCATCTTTTTCCTAGGAGTTTAAATGGACAATCAATGGAGTGGTTTTCAATATTACCGTCCAGAATCAAATCCTTTGAAGAACTTGTGAATAGGTTTGTTTCACAATACTCCTACAATATAAGGAATGAAATAACAATGTTAGATCTTTGCAATGTTAAACAAAAGAATGGTGAATCCTTTATGATTTTCTTACAATGATGGAAATGCATGTTTAGCAGGTATCCCCGAGATATACCTGATCAAGAAAAAATGGACGTATTCATTGATAATCTTATCAGTGAAATGAGTTATCAACTAAGGATGCAATGTCCTCCCTCTTTTGCCAAAATGATCGAGAATGGTCTGACAATAGAGAATGCAATGGTAAAGAAAGGAGAACTAAAACTTTACAATAATTCATACAACAACAACAACAACAACAATGACAAACCCAAGTTCTGGTCAAAGAATAGGAATGTCAGCAATGAAGGGAATGATGATAATAGTACTATAAAATAACAACAACCAATTTTCAATCTATCAAGTCAAATCCCAAGCAATAAAAATCCAAAAAATAATAAAGCCAAGTCCTTTTTCTCCAATCCATGGAGGAAATTCGCAAACATTGGAGAATCTTTGGAATCAGCTCTAAAAACTTTGCTTGCTAACAAATTGATTGTTTTGCCAAAAGCAAGAAGTTATGAACCACCAGTCAAGCCCAATTGGTGGAATGACAATCATTTTTGCAATTACCATCGAAATAAAGTACACCTAACAAATGATTGTTAGAGATTGAAACACCTTATCCAAGATCTAATCAGTAATGAAACCATTACAGTGGATAGCCATAAGACAAATGAATCACACTTGGCTTTCAAAACTCCACTTCCAAATTATCACAAAAGTGAATCGTCCAAATTAAAAGATGACAAAGGAAAAACCAAGGTGAATTACACTTATACATATGATGATGTGGTAAATGTGATCATTGTTAACAAAAATTCATCTTCAAATCCAATAAATGTTATCACAAGAAGCAAAGAAGAGGTTACCTTTCCAGGTATAGCAAAAGACCCAACACCTAATCCACAACAATATAATTTAGTGGAGCAATTACAACGAATACCCACTCAAATTTCAATTTAGGAACTTCTCAAGGTTTCACCTATGCATAAAGAAATTTTGGAGAAAGCTTTAGTGGAAACAATAGTTTCAAAATATTTGGATGTAGATCAGTTCCAAAACATGGTAGGACACCTTATAGATCCTCATTGCTTATCATTTTTTGAAAATGATGACACATACTTACAACATCCTCACAATGCTCCTTTACATGTTGAATTCTCCAGAAATAAAACTCGTGTCAAATGTGTGCTCATAGATGGAGAAGTTGGCTTAAACATTTGTGCATTAAGTTTGATATAAGCTTTGGGATGCTCAGAGAATGTAGTAGACTCGAAAAGGAAAATAACCATCAAGGGTTATGATGAAGTAGAACGTTCTTCTAAAGGAACTGTTGTGCTACCAATAAGGATAGGACCTGTGGAAAAGGATACATTGTATCAGGTTTTAGATTTGAACCTCTCTTACAACATTCTTCTAGGAAGGCCATGGATCAACAAGATGCAAGCAGTTCCTTCTACATATCATCAATGTGTGAAATTTCCTTAGGAAGGAAAATAAATCATTATAATTGCAGATTCTAGTCAATATTGCAATAATTTGAAGCCAACACAAGATACAAGAGTTCCACATAACAAAGAATCAATATATCCTACCAAAGAAATTCAAGCAAAGTTTTGGGAAACTTTTGAAGAAAAGCTCAAGTTAAATGATGAAGGAATGGGAAAGTATTCTTTGCAAAATTTTCCACTTTCCCCTAAGTCATATGGAAAGCCTACAAATATTCAATCAAAGCCATTAGAAAGATCAAAACATATGTTTAAAGGAACATTTGTTAGTGCTGGAACTGTTGAAGAAGAAAATGAAGACAAAGACATTCTTGGTTGGTTGTACAAGCATGAAGATAAAACTATAGCAACAGCGACAGAAGTTAATATTCCCATAAAATAATATGGCAAAGGATATGAAATCATGCAAAAGATGGGATATGAAGGAAAAGGACCAATTGGTAAGCAACATCAAGGTATTTCAAAACCTATTTGTTTGTACTCACAATCCACAGAAGATAAATCTGGGCTTGGATAACTGAAGTCAAATCAAAAGCAACATAATCATCAACAACAAAAATGGAGAAAGAAATCAGTTTCTAAAGAAGAAAATTGGCAAGAAAAGCTACATCAAGTGACCGAAATAGTAACGAATAAACAAAAGAAGAAAGAAGAACATGAAAAGAAAGAGGAGGACATCATCATCCAAGGTGAAGAAAAATCTTGTCAACAAGTTCTAAAAATACAAACAAAGACAAAATTTGAACAAGATATTCCAGAAGTAGTAAAAATAGAGATGACAGAAATCAGAGGACTTTTTGCACCATACGACATTCTAGTATGGTATAGTGGAGTAATCTTAGATCAAGATTCAGAGACAGATTCCAATGAATATGAATGGAGTCCAAATGCCTTATCCACTACATCAAGTAAAGAACACAATGAAGATCAAGCAGCTATCACAAAAGAAGACTTGTCTATTGCAGAACAAAATATGAAGTTAGAAAGAAAACAAGAGAAACTCTGAACTCAGAGAAAAGAGGCATATGCAAAAAGAAAAGGGAATTAAAAAGACAAAGAAGCAATGCCACAAGAAGCGCAAACACGGATCAGATATGGAAGAACCATAGAAGAACTAAGAGATAGTCAAGTTGGACTAACTATTAGTCCAGAAGAAGTTGAGTTTGAAAAGAGACAAAATCTATTAAAAGAATCCACTTTACCATATGGACAAATATGTCAACCTCTAAATGCAAATGAGGTCAATCAAGAAGGGATTTGTAGTATCAAAGATGTGCGTGCGGATATAATCCATTCGTTTAAGGGACAAACATCAATTGAAGAACCACTTGAGTGTGAACTACAAAATGTTATACAAATTTTGTTAAGACTAATTCAGAAATGCTTGAGAAAGACAATTCTCAAATATATTTAATCTATGATAGTACCTATTCTACGCTAAGTTATGATCATTATGTCATGAACATTGAAACACCTAATGATGACAGTGATTATGATTTACCCCTTCTGCATCCTAAACTAATTGATTGGGATAATTTAGACAACCCTGAACTGAATGTCTTTTCCAATGATCATGACTTAGTTGTGTACCTTAACATCATTGAACCCATCCATCCTAAGATATCTTCCATTGCAGAAACAAGTGATGTTTCTCATAGTCAAGAAAATGTCACAGATTACCGGAACTATTAGAAATTTAAACTTTAATACTCAAACCCAAAACATTAATACCGAAATAGTTGTTAAACCAATTAAGCATAAACAATAATTACAAAATAAATACCATCCACATGATACCAAGATTTATACGTGAAAAACCCGATAAAGGGAAAAACCATGGTGAGAAGCCTACCCACAGTCAGATTGTTAGGACTCGAAGGCAACTAAGAGGGGGGGGGGTGTGAATCAGTTGTCTATTAATTTCAACCTAAATATAACTTAATCAAACTTGATGCATAATATTAGTGAACCAAACTTAATGCTGGTTGACAGTTTAACAGTTAATAACAATACCGATGAAGCTTAATGCATGAAACAGAAAGGGAAATAAATCCACAACACATAACACAGATATTTGTATGTGGAAACCCTATAAGGGGAAAAACCATAGTGGGAAACCTTACCCACAATCAGATGATACTACTATAGATAGTATGTGTATACAAATGGGGTCTGCACATGCAGAAAGGCCAACTACCTAGAGCTCAGTGTTCATAACACAAAATGAGAGTCACACTAACTACAATTGGATGATTAAATCCAATGATAATGTACTACTCAAAATAGCATCTTCATATGCTAGATTCAGTACTGGTTAAGCTCTGATTGTCTCCTTCAAACCTTCCTTGAATCTTCAAATGATGTCTGCGTAAGTAGCTCTGCTTGTATTCACATATACCAAATATCACAACCTTAATGTACCTTATGTCATTCCTCTACCACATAATCTCAGAAATGAGATCTTACATATATACCAGAACCTAAGACCAAATGTGTAGGTCGGCTCACTAAGAATATTACAATAGAATCAATTACAAATGAATCAATATGTGATGCATCATGTCAGCTCAATGCATTTACAATAATAACCAATCAATAAATCATCTCCATAACGTGTCGTACTGATTTGGAATAGATAACGCATGCCAGTCCATAACCTAGGCCAATTTGCTGGTAACAACAAATATGCCAACTCGACTAGACCAATAACCAAATCACCAAAACCAAGTGTCCAAACCATTTCTTTGACATAACCAAGTAATCTCCAGATGATAATAGATCATCCTCAGTGTTGATGAACAATATAACCTATCAGTGACCCAAAGATCGGTGACTATGCATAAGTCATTGAACATGCCAATGAACATAACCAAATATCTTTAGAAAGATAAGTGCTGAAAAGTGTTGAAAAGTGTTGACATCAATGAAAAAACCAATGTAACACATCCATAATACCAACAATCTCCCCCTTTGGCATTGATGGCAACACAAGATGGAAAAACCATCTAAGTGCCAAAGTCAGAATGCCAAAAACCCAAAACCAACAATCTCCCAAAGAGATCAATTACCAGAAATCAAAATACAAGTGCAGAGAGTAACAATCTCTCCCCCAATGAATAACCTCTCCCCAAAAAATAATGATTCCTAAATACAAAGTTTTTCCATAGATATCTCTCCCCCTTTGACATCAAATGCCAAAGCAATACAAAAACTAGATACAACCAGTTCATAGAACTAATTACAAATACCAACTACTCCCCTTGAGAAGTAGCTCTCCTTCATCAAAGCCGAAAAAAGGTTTCTCTATAAATTCTATTGGTCTAATGCCAAGCATCAATTGTCTAAGTATCTACCGGTGAGGGTATAACCCCAAGCTACTCTCTGAGATATTCAAAAGTTTCCTTAAGCAAAAGCTTAGTAAAAATGTCTGCAATCTGCTCTTTAGTATTCACATAAACCAATTTCACTTCTTTTTCTTCAACATTCTCTTTCAGAAAATTGAATTTGATAGAAACATGTTTAGTTTTAGAGTGAAATACAAGATTATTAGATATATCAATTGCTGCCATATTATCATAGTATTTAAATAAGTATAGGCTCTTTTCATTTTACCTTTATGTCCTTCAACATTTTCTTAATCCATAATACCTAAGTAAAATTAGTTGCTGCTATAACATATTCTAATTCTGTTGTTGATAATGATGTACAACTCTGTTTCTTGCTTAACCATGAAATCAATCTGCTATCAAGAAAGAATGCTCTGCTAGTGGTTCTCTTTTTGTCATGTACATCTCCTTCCCAATTAGCATCGATGTATGCACATAAATCAAAATTTTCATCTTTAGGATACCATAAACCAAGATTTTTTGTGCCTTGTAAATACTGGAAAATCCTTTTAACTGCGGATTCATGATTTTCCTTAGGATTACTCTGAAATGTTGAAACAATACATATTGCATTCATAATATCAAGTCTTTTTTGTGTCAAATATAGTAAACCTCCAATCATAGATTTAGATCTTGTCAGATTAACAGGAGCTGAATCATCCTTCAATTATAGTTTATCAGTTTTTGTCATAGGAATACTTACCAGTTTAGAGTTTTCCATACCAAATTTCTTTAGTAGTTCCTTCCATTACTTTGACTGACATATGAATATACCTTTATCAGTCTGTGAAATCTGCAATCCTAAAAATAATTTTATCTCCCCAATCA
The DNA here is from genome assembly GCF_030272615.1 of Cryptomeria japonica. Taxonomy (NCBI): domain Eukaryota; kingdom Viridiplantae; phylum Streptophyta; class Pinopsida; order Cupressales; family Cupressaceae; genus Cryptomeria; species Cryptomeria japonica. Next base: position 151,166,835 of record NC_081410.1, read on the forward strand.
TAGACATTTCAAATTCTTCCTGCATCTTATTAGAAAATTCTTTACACAATCCATCTTCTCCTCCAAAATGATATCATCAACAAAAACTTCAATAACCAAGATTTCATCATTAGTCACTTTGAAATATAAGTTGTTTTCTGTAGTACCTTTAGTGTAACCAAGCTTCAAAAGATATTTATCCAATCTAGCATACCAAGCTCTAGGAACTTGCTTCAATCCATATAAAGCTTTCCTTAAACTGCAAACCATATCTTTGTCATTTGGAAAAAAAAATCCATCAGGTTGTTCAATGTAAACTTCCTCTTCAAGATCACCATTCAGAAATGCACATTTAACATCCATTTGATATACTTTATAGTTCTTGTGTGCTGCAAATGCTAGAAATAGTCTAACTACCTCAATTCTAGCTACCAGTGCAAAGGTTTCATTGTAATCAATTCCCTCTCTCTGTAAATATCCCTTACACACTAATCTTGCTTTGTTTTTGATTACCTTACCATCTTCATTAAGTTTATTTCTGAATACCCATTTAGTTCCAATTACATTTTTGTTTTTAGGTCGGGGAACCAATGTCCATGTGTTATTCTTTTCAATTTGTTCCATTTCATCTTCCATAGCTTCAATCCAATGTTTATCTTCACATGCCTCATTAACTGATGCTGGTTCAATTTGAGAAATTAAACATACCTCTTCATTTTCTAGTTTTCCTCTTGTTATAACTCCTTGATACTTATTCCCAATTATCTGACTTTCAAAGTGATTCAGTCTTACATACCTGGGTGCATTCACTTGCTGCTGTTCTTCAGTCACTGTGGAATTCTCGGATGATGTCGGTGTGACTGGATCAACATTCTGTACTGGTGCACTCAGAGTAGGTTCATTTATGATCATCTCAACTCCCAGTTTAGAGTCCATAAACCTTGAATCTCTTCTAAACTATTCATCAATCTTCACATTTGCACTCTCAATTATTTTCTACAATCTTTTATTAAAACATCTATATGCCTTACTCTTAGATGAATAACCAAGAAATATTCCTTCATCACTTCTAGGATGAAATTTACCAATATACTCATCTCTCCTAATATAACATTTGCTTCCAAATATTTTAAAATATTTAAGAGTAGGAGTATTACCAAACCACAGTTAATGAGGGGTCTTACCAGTTTCACTGCTTCTCTCGAATACACATGAGGTAGATTTGCTTCTGATATCATGCTTCTAGCTACATCCAAAATAGTTGTGTTCTTCCTTTCCACAAATACATTTTGCTGGGGTGTCCGAGGTGCTGATAGCTATCTTCTGATTCCATTCACTTCACAGAATGTATTAAATTCCTTAGATGTGAACTCACCTCCTTGATCTAACTTAAACATTTGATTTTCTTACCGGTTTCATTCTCTACCATTGCGTTGAATAGTTTAAATTTCCCAAAAGCTTCTGATTTCTCCCTAAGAAAAGTAACCCAACACATTCTAGAATAATTATCAATGATTAGCATAAAATATCTATCTCCTTGTAGACTTCTAGTTCTTGTTGGACCACATAAACCAATATGAATTAAATCAAGAACATTATTGGATTTTTCTGGAATACTCTTAAAGGTTGTTCTAACTTGCTTTCCAAATTGACATTTCTTACATACCAATTGTGAGGTTTTACAATCTTAGGTAAATCCCTTACTGCCTTAGTTGTATTGATCTTTACAATGCAATGAAAATTCACATGACAAATTCTCTTATGGAATAACCAACTTTCATCAATATGTGCAATCAAGCATGTCTTCTCATTGTTATTCAAATGAAAGATATTACCTCTAGTTTGATTGCCGGTTGCAATTTCCAAACCAGTTTTGTTCAAGATTTTTCATTTACCATTCTTGAATTGTAACTGAAATCCCTTTTCAACTAATTGACCAACACTCAAAATATTATGCTTCAAACCTTTAACATAATAAATGTTGTCAGTATTGTGCTTACCATCAAAAGATATGGTGCCTTTTTCTTTGATCAAACAAGCTTTGTCATCTCCAAACCTTACTAGACCTCCATTGTATTCCTGAAAAAGTTAAGAATTTGCTTTTATCACCAGTCATATGATGTGAACATCTGGAATCAATGATCCATTCATCCTTTTCTTCAATTTTAGCTACCAGGGCCTTCTCTACCGGTTGTACAGTAGGTGTCGATTTATCTTCTGTTATTGCAACAAAAGCCCATCCATTGTCTATTGGTTCCTCATCAGAATCATCAGTAACTCCTTCATCAGCATAGTAACATGATTTGTCTCTAATCTTCTTAAATCTCTATCTCTGATATTCAGGGTTAGGCTTGTATGTTCTTTTAGCTTCTTCTCTTAATATTGCATGTCTATCAGGACACCTAGATGCCACATGACTAATTTTATTGCAGTTAAAACCTTTAAAAGGTGCTTTACCTTCATACTTACTTCCAACTGGACCTTTAGGCATTTTTCTTGTGAATAGTGCTTCAAGTTCTTCTAGTTCTTCATTTTCCTTTCTGATGTCTTCAAGTTCTCTTGCATAAAGTGCTTTCCAATCAGATTTCTCAGATGACGATGATGATGTTGCAGATGATGATGATGCTTTGAAAGATAAACCTATCTTAATTGAAAGTTTAATAGTTAATAACAATACCAGTGAAGCTTAATGCATGAAATAGAAAGAGAAATAAAATCCACAACACATAACAGATATTTGTACGTGGAAACCCTATAAGGGGAAAAAACATGGTGGGAAACCTTACCCACAATCAGATGATACTACTACAGATAGTATGTGTGTACAAATGGGGTCTGCACATGTAGAAAGGCCAACTGCCTAGAGCTCACTGCTCAAAACACAAAATGAGAGTCACACTGACTACAATTGGATGATTAAATCCAATGATAATGTACTGCTCAAAATAGCATCTTCATATGCTGGATTCAGTAACGGTTAAGATTTGATTGTCTTCTTCAAACCTACCTTGAATCTTGAAATGATGTCTACATGAGTAGCTCTACTTATATTCACATATACCAAATATCAGAACCTTATAATACCTTATGTCATTCCTCTACCACATAATCTCACAAATGAGATCTTACATATATACTAAAACCTAAGACCAAATGTGTAGGTTGGTTCCCTAAGAATATTACAGTAGAATCAATTACAAATGAATCAATATGTGATGCATCATGTCAGCTCAATGCATTTACAATAATAACCAATCAATAAATCATCTACATTATGTGTCGTGCTGATCTAGAATAGATAACGCATGTTGGTCCATAACCTAGACCAATTTGACAGTAACAACAAATATACCAACTCGATTAGACCAATAACCAAATCACCAAAACCAAGTGTCCAAACCATGTCTTTGACATAACCAAGTAATCTCCAAATGATAATAGATCATCCTCAGTGCTGGTGAACAATATAACCTATCGATGAACCAAATATCAGTGACTGTGCATAAGTCACCGAACATACTGTTGAACATAACCAAAGATCTCTAGAAAGATATGTGCTGATAATTGTTGACAAGTGTTGAAATCAATGACAAAACCAATACAACACATCCATAATATCAACATAGATAATAATTATGCAGTAAGTATGTCAAGAAGGCCAACAGCCTAGAGTGTACTGCTCATCACAAAAGGAGCCTCACTGACTACATATAAATCCATATTACAATCCGGAGAAGTGTTGAACTGCAAAAGATAGCATCTCATATGCCTGAGTACAGTTCTGGTTAAGATCAATCCCAGAGGACTAAATCCTCTAAAATAAACCCAATTCAATCTCAAATGATCGACTAGCTCCTTTGCTTGAATGATATTACATTATTCACACATTACATTCCTATGATCTCTCCCATATAATCTACAATGAGATCTTACATCTATATATACAAACCCTCAACCATAAAAAATTAGGTCAGCCACAAGATAATAAACCAATTACATAATTAAAAACCATGTCGGCCTTAGACCAAAAAAATAATATCCAACACATAAGATATCCCAGAAATACATTGAGAGGTCCAATCCTCACATTACATTAAAGTCGGTCCATAACCTAGATCAACCGGGACCCAGTATAGGTCCAACGCTACAACAATGATCTCCATCCACCAAGTCTCAAACATGATCATCAATAGCATCCTAAAACTCCACCAAAACCTACACCAACACCACTTATGCAATTCACCAAAGATCTTCATCAAAAGCTCTGCCAGTGAAACCCTTGCCAGAACTAGAAGCCAAGCTTCCAAGAAAACAGGATAGCATCCGATTACCAGACAAAACCAACTGACCAAATATGAGCATGAGTATCATGAACAAGCCAATTCCATCACCAAACCATACCAGATCATGTCAGATCCAAATCAACTAGAAACCACTCAACCTACCAGTACCAGAAGGGTGCCGGTAAAGCATCCAAATAACTAGTGTTGGCATCAATGACAAAACATCAATGCAACACATAATCATTTCCACCAAATGGACAACAAAATCATGTGGATAATCCTCTCACATCTCTTACGTACACAACAAATACAAACATTGAAAACATAGATTCAAGATATGCAGAGAGGAACTGTTAGAAGATATTCGCTTCAAGAAATCTATGCTTACCCATTCAACATAAATAGAAACATGATGCCATTTCCTACAGGTTGTGAAACTCCTAGATATGATAAATATAATGGAAGCATGGATCCCCAAGATCATATATGATAGTTTTGCATGATGAGTATGGAGTTTGCACATGAGGATACATACCTGATGATATTATTTCCAAAGAGCTTAAGTGGACTAGCTATGGAATGGTTCTCCAAACTTCCACTTGGAATTAGATCATTTGCAGAATTGGTGGATAAGTTTATTTCACAATACTCTTAAAAAATACAACATGAGGTCATAATGCTAGACCTATGTAATACTAAATAAAAGAGTGGATAACCTTTCATGACATTTCTATAGAGATGGAGATGGTTAGCTTTATGATATCCCCATATGGTGCCAGAATACTAGAAAATGGGCATATTCATCAACAAACTAAATGAGAAAATGAGTTATCGTCTAAAAATACAATGTCATCAAAATTATAAAAAGATGATTGATAATGGAATCAGGATGGAGGAATCCATGATAAGGAAGGGCAAGTTGAAGCTATACAAAAAAGGAGTTCATCCTCCTAACAACAATGCTAACAACAAAAATGATAAGCCCAAATTTTGGAATAGAAATCAAAATGTTGCCAATGATGGGATTGTGGATAACTGTTAGGAATCCCACAGATGTTGAGAGGGGGGGGGGGTGAATCAGTATCTGACCAATATATAGAATTTCTTAACTTAAAACATGCAGAACATAATATAACAGTGTATCGGTATGCAAGAAATAATGCAATAAATAGAATCAAGAACACCCACATGAAAAGCATGCCATAACACAAGGTTTTAATGAGGAAACCTGGTGTGGGAAAAACCTCAGTGGGATTTGTGACCCACATTATTCACTCACTAGCCAATAAGAGAATATTACTTACAATAGGGGCCTGCACATGCAGGAAGGCCAACTACCTAGAGCTTACTGCTCAGTGGGAAGTCTCACTAACTTACAATGAGGATTATACAAATCCAATAACCTGTACTACTTTACAATAGCATCTTCAATGCCTAATTCAGTACCGGTTGCTTCTCTACTGCTTACATAAACCCCTTAACCTATATTTCACATAATAGGTCTACCTAATATTTTTCCTTAATGCTTACATCTCCTATATCAAATGTTTACAATGATCTCTTTTATATATAAGAGTCATTTTACAATTTTCCAACTCGGCTTACAAAGTTTTCCAATAATAAACAAAATATAATATAACAAAATCCTATCAGCCTCTATGTCGGTATACTTCATTTCTTCTGTGCCGGTGCCAGTGTGTAGAGTTTCGGTGTAGAGTGTGATATGTTGATGCTAGTATAATGCCTTTGTCGGTGCCATAGGATTGCAAGGTTTCCATCAATGACAAAACCTTCAATCACATACAATGTCTCATTGGAGTGTGCATATGCCAACAATAACAACCATGTGAAACCAAAGCAACCAGTTTTCAATTTATCCAATCACTTAGCATCAGCTCAACAAAACAAAATCACCAAAAATAAACTCTCAATAATTTCTTTTGAAGGAGATTTACAAACATTGGCGAACCACTTGGGTCAACATTAAAGACGCTTCTCACAAACAAGTTGATTACTTTTCCAGAAGGAAGAAACTTTGAACCTCAAATGAAACCCTCTTGGTGGAACAACAACCATTATTATGATTTTCATCAAAACAAGGGACACCAAATAGATAATTGTCAGCGGTTGAAACATGTCATCCAAGATTTGATTGATAATGGAATGATAATGGACTGATAACTATGGATGGACATGCGACAAACAAATCTCATACAATTTTCAAAACTCCACTTCCTAACTATGAGAAGGGTGAATCATCAACAACACATAATGGTAAGGGTGAATCAAAGGTGAACTATGGTCATGCATATGACAATGTGTTAAATGTGATTGTGGTTAAAGAGAAACAACATCAGGAACCTACTCATGCTATCACAAGAAGCAAAGCCAAAGTTGTTTTTTTGGGTCCTACAACTAACACGTCATCCACTTCAAAACAATACAGTCTAGTGGATCAACTACAAAAAAATCCCGCTCAAATATCCATCTTATAACTTTTAAGGCTTTCACCTACACACAAATAAATTCTAGAAAGAGAATTAGTAGATACGATAGTGTCCAAATATCTTGATGTAGATTAATTCCAAACCATGGTGGGACACTTCATAACCCCTCACTTCTTATCATTCACTAAAGAAGATGACATGTCCTTGCAACATCCCCATAATGCTCCCTTGCATATTGAAGTCCTCATTCATAAAACACACATTAAACTTGTCCTAATAGATGGGGGAGCTGGCCTAAATATTTCCTCATTAAGTTTTGTTCATGCTCTAGGTTATTCTTGAAGATGCAGTTGATCCCCAGAAAAATATCACAATCAAAGCATATGATGAAGAAGAGCATTCCTCCAAAGGAATTGTGGTATTACCCATCAGAGAGGGACCTTTCCCCAAAGACATAGTATGCCAAGTTCTAGACTTGGACTTATCATACAACATACTTTTGGTAATACCATGGATACATGACATACAAGATATTCCATTAACATATCATTAGTGCCTGAAATTTCCATACAATGGATAGGAAATCATAATCTCAGCAGATTCAAATCCATTCCAGTACTGTAGTAATCTAAAACCAACTCAAGAGGTCACTGTTCCTCATAATAGGGAGGCATCGTCTTCAAACACAAAATCCAAGGAAAATAATGCATCGTCTTCAAACACAAAATCCAAGGAAAAATTATTTTCCTCAATTTTGTCAAGTACGGAAAATCAAATGCAGCTAAGAGATCAAGGGAATGAAGAATATTCACTATCATAGTTACCATTTTCTCCTAAATATTATGGAAAACCATCAAACTCTAAACATCAACCAATTATGAAATATCTTCCAATATTTGATGAAGCATTTGTTAGTGTTGGGACCTTATTAGAGGAAACATAAGACAAAGATGTGCTACAATGGCTATACATGGATGAAGAAGTTCAACAAAAAATTAACAATGTCAGAATACCCATTGAAAAATATGGAAAAGGATTTAGCATCATTCAAAAAATCGGATACACTAGAACGTGACCTGTAGGAAAATGAAAAGAAGGTGTCTCAAAACCTATACAACCTCATACTTAGCAAGCTACAGATAAATCAAGCTTAGGGTATGGACAAGTTACTCTACAAGAGGACACATCTTCTAGACAACAAAAGGATGGACATGAGAACAAACAAGAACAACTTGCAATTGAAAGGGAAGAAACATTTTCCAAACAACGAGAATAGGCAAACATAAAATGGTAAAAGAAGAAAGCTTCTAGTCAATAGGAAAAACAAACTAAAGGCACTTCCAAAGTAGAGTTAACTCCTAATCAAAATAGACAAGAAGCTAGTACAAATTGAGGAGAGCTAATAGCAAGGTTGACAAAACTCAATATCAGCCCAGAGGAAGCTGAATATGAGAGAAGAAAATATATAGCAAGAAAAATAGAAGAAACAAATCAAACACTACATTAACAAATCTGCAGATTGCAAGCTGCAAGTGAGATAAATTCTAATGAATGAGAATGGGATTCCTATCATTTTGAACAATCACCTAAAGAAACTTGATTTGAAGAAGATGTAGGTGTCGATGTAGTTCATGCGTATGTAGGACAAACATTAGGAACTAGCCCACTTGAATTAGAATCACATTCAGTTGACTTGGACTTAATCAAGGACAATTAGGAGCTACTAGTGAGAGGTCATTCTGATGAGAGTATCGTTCTAGACATTGAAACACATATCAAAAAATTTGACATCTCTATCATGACCCTTAATACCTTTGAAGCATCTCAACCCAAGCACCCCTTACCTCTAATCCACCCTGAACTTATTGACTGGGAAAATGAAAGACATACTTCCATTGATACCTTTCCTAATGACCATGCCATATCCTTATATCTTAATGCAATCAAACCTGCAACAACTTTCACCAGGGATTTCAATAATGCATCTTCCAGTTAAGTGGGTGCCAAATCTCCCAGTCATAAAAGTGAAAACAAAGAAAATAATATCAGGTCTCATGTTGAAAACCATTTATTGGCAACATTAGACCAAGGAAAAGTAAAAATAAAGGACACATCTAATGATGAAAACCTCCTCGAGGCGCTGAAAGATGGGAGATTTGACACCTTACCTGAATATTATCAAGAAAGGTCATCCATATTGATCGAACCAACAAAGGTAGTTAACATTGGGACAACACAGTAACCAAAGATTATACATCCAACAACCTCTCTATCAGAACAAAAAATGCAACAATATATGGAATTCTTCAAAAGATGGAAAATCAATTTTGCTTGGTCATATGCAGACATACCAGGGTTGGATCCAAACCTTATTATGCATCACTTAAATGTTAGTCTAGGAGCCAAAAAAGTTAAACAGAAATTGAGAAAGATGCATCCTCATGCAACTCTTCTTGTCAAAGCAAAACTAAAGAAATTACTGGACATGGGATTCATCGGACTTGTAGCATATCCTAAATAGGTATCAAACATAGTTTCTATTTCTAAACCAAATAAAAGTATCAAAGTACAGACTTTGGAGATCTCAATAATGCATGTCCAAAGGATGACTTTCCTTTGCCTAATATGGACATCATTATGGATTTAATTGTTGGAGATTCCATGTTTTCTCTAATGGACAGTTTCTCAAGATATAATCAGATTAAAATAGCTCCAGAAGATCAAGAAAACACAACTTTTACATGTCCATGGGGTAATTTTTGCTGGAATGTCATGCCATTTGGACTAAAGAATGCAGGTGCTACATATTAGAGAGCCATGACAATGATATTCCATGACATGATGCATGCATTCATGGAAGACTATGTGGATGACATATTGGCAAAATCATATGACAAAGAAGAACATTTTGAAATACTAGAAAATATCTTTGACCGGTTAGAACAATACAAGCTACGACACAATCCCAAGAAATGTACCTTTGATGTTACTTCAAGTAAGCTATTGGGATACATTGTTTTAGCTAGGGGTATCGAAGTGGATCTGGTCAAGGTCAAAGAAATAATGGAAATGGCATCTCCCTAGAATATTAGTCAACTCAGATCACTCCAAGGAAGAATGCAATCAATCAAAAGATTTGTTACTCAGCTAGTAGATAAATGTCAACCATTTACACATCTATTATACAAGAATGTCCATTTCAAGTTGGAAAATCAATGTGAAGAAACATTCAACAAAATCAAGGAATGTCTCATGCAACCACTAGTCCTAATGTTACCAATTCAAGGAAATTTGTTACTATATGTATCAACCACAAAAGTGTCATTAGGAGTTCTGCTCGCACAACAAGATAATGAAGGAAAAGGAGCTTAATACATCAGCAGAACATTAGTGGGTTACAAGCTCAACTATTCATCAACAAAAAAAGCATGCTTGGCTGTAGTGTTTGCATCTCAAAAATTGAGACACTATCTACTATCTCACTCTATCAATTTGATTGCTAAAATTTATCCATTGAAGTATTTTCTCAGCAAGGCGACATTAACAAGAAGATTAGCAAAATGGATCATGATCTTGAGCGAGTTTGATATTGAGTATGTGGACATAAAAGCTATCAAGGAGCAAGTCATTGTAGATCAACTAGCAAAGGCACCACTTCAAGATGATTGCCCTTTACACATTGAATTTCCAAATGCTGATATCCTAATGGTCACCGCAAAAATATGGCAATTGTAGTTTGATGGTTCATATACACAACATGGATCATGAGTAGGCATTCTATTCATCACACCACAAGGTCAAACAATTCTAAAGGCATACAAATTAATCTTTCCATGTACCAATAATATAGAAAAATATGAAGGTTTGGTCACAAGAATCAAAATGGCCATAGAATGGAACATTACACAACTTCAAGTTTTTGGGGACTCTTAGCTCATCATCAATCAAATCAATGACAATTATCAAACAAAGGATGAAAAGATAATGCCTTATAAGAAGATGGTTGACGATGTCAAGAAGTACTTCTTTGAAATAACTTTTGAGAAGATTTTGAGGAATGACAACAAAGCAGCAGATGCCATGGCAACATTTGCTTCTCTACTTCAGACATAGGAAAATCAAGAGCATTACAAATTCCTAGTGGAAGAGTTGTTTTACCCTGCTCATAATTGTCTTGATTCCCAAACTATTTGTCACCTTGTTGGGCATGATTCCTCCTACTATGGGCAAACTTATACATACTTGAAAGATAATACCTTCCCTCTTGACTTTTCAAAGAACCAAAAGAGAAACTTTATTCCCCAATCCTCCCATTATATTCTTATCACGGATACCCTTTTTAAATGAGGTCTAAACGATACTATTTTAAGATATCTTGAGCAAGAAGAATCTGAGAAAGCCTTAAATGAAGTCCATAATGGCATTTGTTCAACTAATTCAAATGGTCTTACCCTTTCAAAAAAGCTCATACGCTCCGGCTATTATTGGCCAGCTATGGAACGAGAGATAGCTAAAACATGCAAACAATGTCATATCTATGGAAATTTAATTTATGCACTAGCACAAGAGCTTCAAGCTTTGGCAACCTCTTGGCCTTTTTGCCAATGGGGTCTTGATCTAGTAGGAAAGATAAATCCCCATTCATCCAATGGTCACAAATTCATCCTTGTAGCTACAAAATATTTCACAAAATGGATTGATGCGGTACTGCTCACAAATATCACAGGAAAACAAATTGCTGCATTTATCTTGAACTACATCATATGTTGCTATGATATACCCATGACCATTATCACTGATAATTGGCGACCGTTCAAGAATCAGAATGTACAAGAGCTATGTGAGAAATTCAAGATCCAACATAGATTCTCCACACCCTACTATCCACAAGGGAATGGACAAGTAGAAGCATCAAACAAAACTATTCTAAAAAATCCTCAAAAAGATAGTAAATGATGTTGGCAGAGATTAGCATATTCAATTAAACCCTTCTCTATGGGCCTACTGTACCAGTATCCACACACCAATAGGTACCACACCTTTCTCTCTTGTCTATGGATTAGAAGAAATGCTACCAATAGAAGTAGAGATACCTTCTCTATGAGTATCATTAAAAGGCCTTATCCCAAATGAAGAACAATGAGTATCTAGACTGCAAGAGTTAGAATTGATACATGAACGAAGAAAAAATGCCTTTGATCATTTAAAGGTGTATCAACAAAGAATGTGCCAAAGTTATAATCACAACATCAAACCAAGAGCCTTTCAAGTTGGAGAACTAGTACTAAAGGAAAATCCACACAACCAGGCAGATTGAGAAAAGAAAGGGAAGTTTGAACCAAACTAGTTGGGTTCGTTTGTGGTCACAACAGTATTTAGGTCAGAAGCCTATCAACTATCAATGACAGATGGGGATCAACTTGAAGAACCCATCAATAGCATGCATCTGAAGAAGTTTTATGTCTGAAAAAGCAAAAAATCCAAAAACAATGGAAAAACATAAAAAATAAAAAAATAGTGAAAAATAAGAAAAAGCTAAAAGCAGTGAAAAAGTAGAAAAATCCAAAAATAGTGAAAAAGCAGAAAAATTAAAAACAGTGAAAAAGCAGAAAAATTAAAAACATTGAAAAAGCAGAAAAATAAAAAACAGTGGAAAAGAAGAAAATACAAAAAAAACAAAAACAAAGAAAAAAATCAAATATGAGAAAAGTGCAATAAAAATAGATGATGAAAACCTAGCAACAAGCATTATCTGTCAGCTATCTCTTCCATCTATTAGTTCATTCATCCTTCCATTTGTATTTCATTTTCCATCGGCATTTTGTTCATATCCACAAATAAGACTTTGTACATATGCTAGCATTGTAGCTTATATCTCACCATGGTTTGGATCATTGGGTATATCATAATAAATTTGTTTCTAGGCTTGGGGCAAAATCCTGCACCTAGCTGGGGGCAAAATTTTCCATCGTTTTGAGCATAATCAAACAGGTAGAACAACAGTTAGCCACCGCTTGTTGAGCAAAAACTGAGACACATCCAGCATTGCACACACGATCAAATTATCAACCATCAAACTATCACATATCAGTCCAAACACATCACACACATATCAATGGATGGTATCTTTTGACTAATGATTTTAGCACTTTAATCTATGATTGTTCAACTTTTCTATCTTTGATTTTCGCTATCATGATTTCTAAGTGACTCCAGGATGTCTTTGACTAGAAGAAAAAGGAAGGAAAATGATATTTTTCTTGTTTGTTGTTTGTAAATTAATCATTAATATGTACAAATTTGTCTCAGGACATGATCATTGGAGTATCACCAAAGATATTTCCGATTTTCATATAGAAATGGTTAATACTGCCCATTTTAAGCAAGCAACATGGAAAATCAAAAAAGTGATTTCCACATTTCCTACCTCACATTAATTGGTGAACCCAATGTGAACTAACCCCCTAATTATGCTTTTGAGATGTTTTACAGGTCAAAAACCCAAGAAACAGGGTAATGCAGGGCATTCTGGGGACTTCTGCGTCTGTGTGAGATAACCTGTGCCTATGTTATGCATTCTGCACTTGTGTTAATGACATTTTGTACTTGTGTCATGCATTCTGCACCAGTGTCATGAGTTCTACGTCTGTGTAAAGTCCAGAAATAGAGGTAAAAGGGCAATGTTTTGCTTAAAAATTGGTTTGTTTTGCTTACTGTTTCTGCTTTTTTGGTTTTTGGTATTGATTATCTATGCAGCATCTTGGCATACACATGGAAAAGACAACAAATGAAACTACTAACATGTTTTATGCAGGTTCGATAGTCAAAGAATAAGCATATCAAACTTTTGACTTGGGTTTTGCAAGTTGCCTTGGACATACAACTAAACTTTGTGTTTGCAATTAATATTTAGGCACCTAGTATGATTTCTAAATAGGTTGGAATGAACATGTGTTTTCTTTGATTGTTGAGTTTGACATTGGAGTAGGAGAGTATGCTCTCATCCTTCTTAGGGTGATCAAAAATCTAGATCTTCGATACCATGCTCATTGTTTGGATTGTGTGTCACCTTTAGAGGGCCTGCCTTCCCGACCATTTGATTTTGCAAGCAAGTGACAATCGTGAGAAGGGAACAACCCAAAGTGAGTATGGCTAGAATACCTTGGCATTCTAACTCACTATAAACAAATACCTGATGAGTGAAAGCTTTGAAGGAAGGGTTACGTGGGAATTGTAGTTACTTGGGAAGTGATGACCCTTGGACTCTTTCTCATATCAACATCTAAGTAGGGCCTCACGGTCTAAATCATGCTTGCGCGACTACATTTTTTTGGTATCTTGGTGGGCTTAATTTCTCAATCACACTTGCATGACATCAAGGAGTAACACTTAACAGAAATCCTTACTAAACACCTTGTTTTTAGAGGCCAAAAACCCTTCTAGTTGCTTGAGAAGGACAAGTTCGGATACTTGGAAGAGATACTAAGTTTGCCTTGGGGAGATTTCCATGGGGACTGATGCTTGGCTGCCTTGAGAAGTGAGTGCCATGGAGGGGAGCCTGTGGGGTCAAGCATCTATGTATTCTCCTTGAATCCCATAATGAGTCTACCTCTCAAGTACCTAATGTCCTTGCCTACCATAAGAAATGTGTGAATGAGCATGATTGTCTTGATTTTAAGTGGAAATATCTTGTCTTCTTTGCTTGTCAAAAGTTGAATTGCATCTCATTTCAAAACAAGACAAATTGATTCAAAACAAGGTTAAACACAAGAACATTTCATCCAATAAAGTTCAAAACACCTTCAAACATGGTTGTCAAACATTCTTCAAAATCTTGTCTCAACATTCATGTCACTTAGATTTAGGTTCATCCTAGGTTTTCATTTTGCAAAAGTCATTGTTAACTACCAAGGTTAAGTTTCATCTAAGTCATACTCCTTTGCATATCAATAAGGGTCATCCATTTGCATATGTCCTCTTGCATTAGAGTAATACCATTCTCATCCATTTGCATTTGCATCCTTGTCTTCATAACATTAGGTCACATTTTCATACCCTAGGTCTCTTCATTAACCTTAGGTCATTATCATATCATATTAGGGTCATTTGCATACTAATTGTCCCTTTGCATATAGTGTCAAAACTAGGTTTTGTCATACTGGAGTAATCCAAATCTTTGATAAACCCTAAGTTATTGTTAGGAAGTCTAGACCTTATCAAACCTTTTGTCCTTTTGTCATCAATATCATTTCGTCAAACCTAGCTTAGTATCCAAGCATATAGGGGAGACATTGTCATCTTGTCCTTTTGTCACTTGGTCCTTTTGTCCTTTGAGGTCTAGACATCATTTCAATTTCCTAAGGGTCTCTTTTAGATTTGCATTAAAAAGTTTGTCAAAATCTTCAAAAACAACCAAAAACATAGGTTGCATTCTTGCCATAGATTTGCATCTTCATTTATTTAGTTTGCATTTAGTTGCATATCATACATTATCCTTGAAAAATTCCAAAAATAAAACATTGCATAGTGACATGTCTATTGAAACAAGGTTCCAAGCACCATTGATGCAACAAAGTTTGACATATCAACCGACAATGCAATCACAATTCTATTCAACCCAACAACAAAGCAACATTGATCAAACTTTTTATGATGAAACAAGTCTCCAAATACAAAAACTAGAGGAGAAACTAGCTCAAGAAAATGAGATTTTGGAACAAAGAGTGAAAAACATTGAGAAGAATAGATCACAAATGTCCAAAATGTTTCAAAAATTTCCAGGTTGAAATCCAAAGATTGAGCCAATTGATGTAAGATCTCTTCTTGAACGATCAGACATACCAGCTCTCCTCTCCCAAATAGAGATGATGAAACAATTGCAAGAAAAGAGACAACATCAATTTCAACATTATGTGCCTCCACAACAAGAACAAGAACAAGGTGTTTACTATCAATCAGATTTTCAACCAATACAACCAATGGTTCAACCAATGGTCCAACATATTCAACCAACACAACCAATGGTCCAATTTCAACAATATGTCCAACCAACTATACAATGTCAACAAATAGTTCAACCAATGGTGGAATATCAACAAGTTCAATAAACATATCAATGTCAACAACCACAACCAAACATTCAAAAACAAAGGTTGCAGCACACACCAAGCCAAATTTTGAACATGTCAAACCAATTTGAGCAACATCTAGTTCAAAATCAAAACATGACATCAGATCAGAACCAAATTCTTGCCAAACAAGTTCAAATTCCAGATACAACCATGTCAAAACCTCGAAAGAAAGGTGGCTTTATTGCAATGATCTTAAGGAAATTACCAAGTGAGTTCTTTGAGGAAAATCAAAATAATACACTTATGTCTAGCAATGCCTCATCCCCTCGCAAACAAATTGACTCTCCAGTGGCATCTATCCCTACACCTTTAGAAGTTCCACAAGAACCTTCTATATTGTCCTCATCAAACAATACACCCAAGGATGCAATTATCCAAGGACCATCCATAATTGATTGCCAAAATAATCCAATTTGTGATGCACATCCTTGTCATGTTTCATAAATACAAGATCCAATTCCACCATGCACTTTATTGCCATTACCTATTTTAGAGGACCCTATTCGAAGTCCCTCTTCCTCATGTTCAAGCATTGATTCCTTGCCAGAATCCATCACAAATGTTCAAAGTGCATTTCCTTCATGCCAAAACATTGATTCCTTGTCAGAATCCTCCATGCATATCCAAAGTCCAACCCCATGTCAAGAGGATAATTTAGAGCATGAAGAAATGAGTCCTAAAGAAAATCAAGATCAAGATCCTGAAACCTTATCATCCCATCCAATTGTTGACCAAGACCCCATGTTCCCAGACTCTCATGATGATTCCATTATTCCTGTCCATTCTATCCAAGAACACAATATCCTTTCAAATCCTATTGACACTCCATTCCCCAAGCAAGATCAAGATATCCTAGTCCATCCAATCCCAAATGATCCCCTTCCATTTCATGAAAAAAATGTCCTTTCAAATCCCATTGACATTCCACTTCTCGAGCAAGATCAAGATATCCCAGTCCATCCAATCCCAAACGATCCCCTTCCATTCCAAGAACACAATGTCCTTTCAAATCCCATTGACATTCCACTTCCTAAGAAAGATCAAGATATCCCTTCTATCCTTTCTGATGATCCCATTAAAAGTCAAGAGCAAAGCACCTTTAAAGAGGATTCCAATGATCTTCCTCCTTGTCAAGATCAAATTATTCCTTTAGATCCTCCACAAGATCCACTTGTTCCTCCATCTCCACGTCTTAATCCTCCATACACACTCCAAGATCACATTTCTTTTGATGATCCCATTATTTCTCCCATTCCATCTCTTGAAGAGCTTGTCATTGAACCATGTCCACTACACAATCCTAGCCCCCCTCATGATCCTAATCTCCCTCGTGATTCTAACGTGTCAGTGCAAGATGTTCATGAACCCTCGACATGCATAATGGGTTCTTCCACTTTGGTGCAATCCGATCCACTTCAAGATCTCATTATTTCTCTCATATCATATCCACCTCATAATGGACTCGCATCTTCTTCCCAAACAAAAGAGTATCCTACAAGTCAAGATATTCATCAAGGCAAAGGAGTCGATCTTCATAAGCAAGAATCTCTCCATATCAAAGAAGATCTTAAGGGTAATGTCTACACAACTTACTCTCAAGATGTTGGTATCCCTCCATCACAATCAAAACATATCCTTTCCCCATCACACTTTCCATCCATCTTAGGTCCTTATATCCCTTCATCCTCTATGCAAGGTCAGCAAAGGCACACATCCTTGAGTAAATTTCATCAATCCAAAAGAACTCCATTTCATTCATATCCATCCATGCATTCCTTTCCCCCTCCAAGCAATTTGGATGCCAAGTATAAAGGTCATAAGTCTAGCAATCCACATGTATTCAAGGATCAACATGTCCAATATAATCGACATGTCAAAACAAAGAACAATATGATCTATAAAGAAAAAGAAATATTCAAAAGGCCACAAAGGCCCACTAAGAAAAATAAAGAAAAGTCAAAATATATATGGGTTCCTAAATCCCTTGTGCAAGCAATGCACTCCAAGGAACCACAAAAGTATGAAAAATCAAAAACCATGTGGGTTCCTAAGCGGCTCCTTGAAGCACAAAAGCCTAAAGAAACATCCAACTTGGCATCCAAAGTTGCTATTCCTCCATCCAAACCTTCCAAGTCTATTCCTCCACCACCTTCTTCATCCGTTTTGGGCCCTTATGTCCCAAAATCCCAAGCTATTCCTCCATCCAAATCTCAATATCCAAAATACATTTTTCCTCCATCAGTCCATCACCCCTCAAGGTGTGTGCCATTGTCGATCTTGCCAACATTTCCATCCAATGAATCCTGATTCTTCCAATACCCTACCTATTATCCGATGCATATTTTCCATCCTTCGATCCCTTTGATCCAATCCTTTGCATAAATCCTTGCCTTAGTTTCATCTTATTTTCCATGTCCTTCTCCTACCAACGTCTTTGAGCATGCTTTTAAAGGTCATGGTCCTTTTTTTTTTTTCAAGGCTACTATCCAAAAAAAAAAAATAGATGCTTGAGTCCTTCTTCCACCCCCTATCATGTGTCCATCTTCTATTGAGAAAGTCAAAATACCAAAAAAAAAAAAAAAAAGTGAAAAAAAAAAAGACAAAAGAAAAAATAAAGAAAACTAATTCATCCACTGGTGAAAACCTGACAAACAGGCACCTTGGGGAAGTACCATGATGAAAACCTGGCAAACAGGTGTCATGCGTAATCTATGAACTTCTTGCATACCGTACTTGGGGGCAGGTTTCCTCCTTCATATCTTATTACCCTTCATTATCCTATCGAACCCCTATCATTACCCTTCATATCCTATTGTCCCTCATGTCCAGTTTCCCTTTCCACCTTTGATCTTGACAAGGTTGAGGATCTTCATGAGCATCATGTATCTTGTTTGCAGCTTTTAGTCCATCATAGCTTTTGGTCATTTATCCATTTGCTTATTACAACCTTTTATCCATATTCCCTGGCTTATTGCAACTTTCTGCCACTATCCCATATCCCATCCCGACCTTCAGTCCATGTCCCTTATCCATTCTTGGTCTTGCTTATCCTATCCATATCTTATCACTATCCATACACTTTTTCTGTCCCTTGATCTTGATCTAACATAAGGATGCAAAATTTAAACATGGTTTCAAAAAACCTCTTGAAATGTCCCTCATGCCATGTCACTGCTTTAGATTGTCATATCCTGTCTCTTGTCCCATCACACAATAGCCCTTGGAAATTGCATCTGTATTGTCTCCATGATAAAAGGCCTTTGTCTTCCCTTTATCCACCAACATTTCAGCCAGCCTATTTATTCACCTGTCATATTCCTTGCCTTGCTAGACACTGGGGGCAAAATCAAAAAAATTGAAAAATGTCCTGAAATAATCCACAAAAAATGAAAAATGTCCTGAAATAATCCAAAAAAATCAAAATAATGTCCGGAAAAAATCCCTAAAAAATCAAATAATGTCCTGAAAAAATGAACACAAAAAAATTGTAAAAACTCGAAAAACAAAAACAAAAAAACAAGTTGCAACAGACACATTGCAGACAAAAACAATCACAACAAAAAAAAGAAAGAGACCAAGAACCATCCCGGTCACTCTAAATCACTCAGTGACATCATCAAGCAACATAGGAACATGATAGAAGCCAAAGATAAATCAAAAAAGATAAGATGCACAAATTCAAACAAATCAAACAAACATCTTGATCTTCATTATCAAAAGTTGAAAGTGCTGATAAGACAATCATGCTGTCTCGTTTCAGGACATGTGGTACCCCATCTAAGATAGGATATAGTCTAGTTTTGAGTATACCACACCCTGTATAAGACCCATGATAGTGGTGCCAAGAACAAATGATTGGTGTTGATTGATTGATATGACAATTTTGATCAGTTTGAATGCCTGGTTTGATTGAAAAATTCATCTATTAACGCATGATTTCATTAAAGCATAGTGTTTGATTGATTGTCATTGGATGTATGCTCAACAATCTATCTATGCACAATATATCACAATAATATCAGAGTACAAAATCAGACTGTCTCTCCTAAGTATGGCCCGCAGGCTGACTACATAATATCAAGCTACATATGTCATCTGTCTATGTCCTAAGGAGTACGTTCCTCTGTCATTGGGTGCTCCCTCTATCCTCCTCATCCCTGCCATGTCTCATGGATGACGTACCTCCTGCCCCTGGTCCTGGCTGTGGTGGTCTCATAGGTCCACTCACCCCCATGCTGCTCAATGATCTCCGAGAGCGTGCCTTGCTCTCTATCCTCGATCATGCCCGATATGAAGCTACTCTCTACTCTGGTGGAACTGCACTCTCATATAGTGTCCTCCAATGGCGTATCTCCTCTCTAATCTCTACCAGCATCTATGCCATCTCCCATGCACTGGCATCCCTAATCGACCCAATGTACTCAGTGACTCTCTATTCCTCTTGCTCTGCCTGAGCTATTGCTGTATCTCAAGCTGCTATGAGTCTGGCTATCTTTTCTCTGAACTGATCCCGCTGTCTCTCCAATGTCGCAATATGATCCCGTTGACTTGCTATAGTAACCCTGCACATCTCCATCTCCTCCATCCTAGCTGTCTTCGGCTCTATGGGAATATCTTGTAATGTCTCCTGATCAGCTGAGTCTGTCTCATCATCGTCATCCCCACCATCATCTCTGTCCTTGTCATTCCCCTCATCCTCATCCCCACCCTCATCCTCCTCGTCATCCTCATCTTCCTCCTCTTCTGTGACTGGGAAGTCCTCCTGTCTCCTCGATACTGGAATATCAGGATCAGTCAATGGCACTGACTGTCGTTGTGCAAACCATATCTCATACTCCTCTGTCATCCCAGCATCCACCACATCTCACCTCCAATCCCACTGTCTCTATTGTAGCTGTGCAAAGTTGGCATATGCTATGTGTGGCTGAATCATACTCCCCCAGTAACTCATCTCTCTGTGAGATCGGGCAAAGTGAGCAGTCCTCCTAGGTACATCCTGCCTCTCTCCAAACTGTCGTGTGACTCTCTCTAGCAGGTACATCTCAATCACTCTCTGGTGATTCACTAGTCACCCAATCAAGTATCTCTCCTGTCTGCAATACGATAGCTCATCATGATCATCTGACCATCTAGAGCAATCAAGATATGGCCTCCATGTGAACTCTCTCAATCTGTCTAGCTCATGTCACCAATACAATATGTATCCAAACAGACCCTGTCTCAGTGCTCCCCCATAGCAGTATACATATGGTTGATGTGGTACTACCTGTCTCTTAGTAATTGGTTGACATATGGCTATGTGCTCAAATGCCCATACCTGTAACAATGTGACTCCACAGCTCAAAGTCTGCACTCCCTAATATGCTATCTGATGTAACTGAAAATATAGCATAGCAAGCACACATGGTCCCCATGCATACACTGTACCCTCTATCACCATCCACTCTAGCACTCTTCCCCATCCAATAGGGAATCCATGTCCTCATCTGTCCCCTGCTTGTAGGCATGCTATCACCACTGCTATCACCACATATCGCCGATCATACTTTGATGCCATGCTCTCCCAGCTGATCTCCCTCTTGATGATATCCAGATCATCTGTGTCACACTCAAATAACCTGCATAATGCATCTCTCCCTGTCACTGGGTCATACTCTACCATCTCACCATGAATCAGAATGCGGAGGATGCACCATACATCCTCTAGTGTCATAGTCGCCTCTCTAGTCGCCAGATGGAAGGAGGAAGTCTCTGAATGCCATCGCTCTGCCAATGCGGTAAGCAATCCTATGTTTGCCCTAATCTCAGGCATGAATATGATATAATATATCCCAAGTCCTGCTAATGTATCTTTGTCTGTGCTCCTAAGTCTATGTCGTAGCATGAAGCAGTCTGGTCGGTTCTCCTGCGTGATTAATGGATATTATCGACTTTGCATCACAATTGGGACACATTTTGTCAGTATTAGGGTTTGCTCCTACGGGCTACATTTCCTTGTTTCATGGCCAAATCAGGGTGTTCTCTATCTATTTTGACCTATCCTACCCTTATCCCCCCTTTTTAGATCATTTGCATGCCGTTTCGGACCAAAATTGAGTTGCCCATGCACAACTGTGCCTGTGTCATGCATCCTGCACCTGTGTCATGCAACCTGTGCCTATGTACCCTACACAAGCATAGAAGACCCTACACAAGCGCAGAATTCACCCTACACAAGCGCAGGAGTCAGTTTCTGCATTCCCTGTGGGCCCCGCAATGCCCTGCTAGCAAGTCAAATTCATCAAATTGAAAATATGGGTTTTTGAGATACATACCACTGCTCCCACATCATCTGATCATCTGTAAGTGCGTACACATTCTCTGAGGTGATTTTCCATTGGAATGTTCGCCATCTCTCTACAAGTGTTCTTTTCCAGAGCAACAAATTCTCCTTTTTGGCTAGTGCAAATGAGCTCTTTTCACTCTCTTTGTCTCATTTATAGATCTTTGTCAGTGCATAGATGGACATGCACCCTCTCCATCTTATGCTGGTTGTGGTCTTTTGCACCATCATTTGTTTTTCCTTCATGCATCCGATCTCCAATTGTCAGTCTGTTCGATCCTATCATTTTTATCGATCAATTGGCCTCTTTTCTACATGTTTCCGGCCAATTCCTCGAGGGGGCATGCATATGTCATTGTAAGTTGTCTGGGGCATCTTCATTATTGTTCTTTGAAACAATGCTTAAACTCGCATTGTCTCAAAGAGGGGCAAAATGTAGACACCTAAAAATGGTCAACGCTTGCGGAGTCATACTTTAACATTGGCGCATTGCCTCATTTTAGGTTTTTGCATCGCATTAACATTTCTCCTATGATTCACACTTGGTTTTTATCATTTGTGAGCATCAAGTCATTCTTCTACATTCTTCATTTGTCTCACTTTTGAAATTGGTCTTGTCGACAACGATCTTCAATCATGATTTTGGTCAATCTTATCCTGTCGCATCAATGTGCGTGCTCATTTGTCATCATTTTGGACATCGTCAATCCTAATTAGGGTTTTGTCCTGTTTTCAATTTTTTCATTATGCGATCGACTTGTCATCGATCCTTGTCCTCATTTTCAATCTTGTCATCTTGTGATCGATTCGTCATCGATCCTTGTCCTCATTTTCAATTTTGTCATTTTGCGATCGATTTGTCATCAATCATTGCCGTCTTTCTCAATCATGTCAATTTGGATCAATTTGTCATTTTTCCTCATCAATTGGTGCATTTATCAATCAAATCATTTATCACATTGGTCATTTCAAAATCATGATCGAATCAGCATCAAATCAATCAAGACCTAATTGTCATTCTCGCATTGCTAATTCATCTTCTAGGGTTTCATGATTTAATCATTTAACCTTGTTTGTCATTTCTTCCTCTAGGATTAATAAATTATTTATTTATCCTAAGTCTTTGTGTCACAATTAAATGTTCATTTAATTGGCTAATCATTCCTCTTTTTGTGAATTAATTAATAAATGACAAATTATTAGTTAATTTACCTAATTTCCTAATTTTCATCAATTTCTAATTCCTAATTTCCTCAATTTCTAATTTCCTAATTTCTATTTCATCTAATTTCAATTCTCTCCTATTTTCTCCTAATTTCATGGGAGTGACATTTCAATTTGTCATAATTTGTCATAATTGACAATCAATCAATTTTGATATAGAAATGTGTCATAATTTTGTCATAAATTATCAATCAATCAATTTTGCATAGCAAGTGCAAAATTTGTCATAATTGACATGTTTGATTTGCAATTTCCATTCGAATTGAATCATGCTAATTTGGTCTTTTTCTCCAATTTCTCTATAAATTGGATGAATTTCTTCAATCCCAACTAATGAGAATAATCAGGTTATCGAATTTCTAATCAATCACGCTTTGAGTACTCTTGTGCCAATATCCATCTTGCTTTCACATTAGGTGTGTGCACTTGAAGGTGAGATCCACAAACAAAGGCTATTTGGAGAAGAAAGAAGGACAATGGAGCCGCATTCAAATCTACATCTGGTTTGCATAGTCTTTAGTTTTGTATGCTTTGTTTTCATGTCTCTATTGATTGTGTTTTAGGATAGATCATTACATTGTAGTTTTCGTGATTGGGCTAGTTTAGTATTTTGATATTGCTTGTGATGATTCCTAATTTCCTAACATACAAGGTCAACTTGGTTCAATTATACCTCGATGCTTGTGCTAACTTGCAGTATAAAAATCCAGGAAAGTAGTGTTTAAGTCATCATGGTTTAATTATACCATCAATGTTTGCACTCACTTCCCACATTTAAAAAAAAATCTCAATGATGACACAAAGCAATAACATAGTGGCTGGTCTGATCGCAACATTGCATTTCATTTGCATTAATCTTGCATTTCATTCTTGCATAGGATCACAAAAGATCATCTTATCCAAGGCCAAATCTATCACAAGAATCATCAATGTATCATCATAGGTGTATACACAATCAAATCGATGATTCATCTCTCTCGAGATGTTGTTGACCCAAAGTGAATCTTATGCTTTTCCACTAAATGCACCAACATCAGCACATCTGACTCTTCCTGCAACAGGATATCAACAAAATGTCAGTTCTTTATCCAATCGATCTTATCAATTCTATCAATCCATCTCATCTAATTCATTCTATCTTGTCTTATATAACATGTATCTTTCCTAGAACCAGACATTTTGATCAAGTCTTATACAGGATATATTATTCTTGACACCACATGCTTTGATCATCTTTGTCTTATATATGAGGTGTCATTCCTGAATCCAGATTTGATATCAATCTTATCAGTTTTGATCAATCTCATTAATCTAATCAATCTTATCAATTCAATCAAACTTCTATCAATCATCACATCAAGAATCATATGATAATGATCGAAGAACTCACACTTTCATCATCCACAGTTGTAGAAATCAACCAATAATCTATCGGGAAATCAATTTTGCAAAGATCCAAACACTCCAAATGTCAATTATCTCAATTGATCTCCCAAGGGGGCATCATTGTATCACAATTTATCAATCAATGTTTAAGGCATCCTATCGAATCAATATCACATCAACATCATCAAATTGATATTATTCTTTGAATCAACGTGTCATCACACCTCGCTTCAAAGGGGAAAAATGTATACATCTAAAAAAGGTTTGAAGATAATTAATTAACTAAGCAATTATTTAATTAATCCCCCTTCCCAATTTAATTGAATTCATTAGCAATTTGATTAAATTCCCTATTCACCTACTTATTAATATAACTAAGGATTTATTTAATAAGTTCATTTCAATAGTCCCCTTTAATTATTTAATCTAAATTAGTTAATCCTCCCCCCATTAAATTCATTTCTTCTAATCCCCTAATTAATTAAAACAAATCAATTTATGAGTTCTTGAAAGTTAATTAGCCTTTTCTTATTATTTAAATTTTTAAATTAAAATTTCTCACATGCCTCCTAACTTCTAACCACCTAACCTAACCACCCCCTAACCTAACCCTATCCTACCTTGCACATCCTAACCTCCTATGGGTTGGATATTCTCCCCTTGCGACACATGGAACTTATGTCGCATGTCTCCTCCCTTGGACACTTGCCCTCTTGTGAGAAAATTTCCTTGACACTTGTCACCATAGAGATGTCAAGTGTCCCTCCCTCCAACCTCTTCTCCAACCTCCTCCAATTTGACCCTTGATATCTTTAGATTCAATCTTGACCATTGATTCCTGTCACCTCACCCTTGGCCTTGGAAATCCAATAAATATTCCCCATTTTGGAGCACAATGGATCCCATCTCAAGCATTGTTATTATAGGCATATCATTTCTAGCATTCTAGTTTAGCATTGCTATCATTTATTGCATCTTAGATCTAGCTTAATTTGATCATCTTCTAGCATAATCACTTAATCATATAGCATAATCAATCTCTCATATAGCTTAATTCCATCTATCATTTAGCATAACCATTCACATCATTAGCATAATTAGCTTCTTGGATCAATCTACTTGCACATCATATCATTTTAAATCCTCCGTCTTGGTGTAGTCAAGTCACTAGGATTTCTCATCTAGATCTAAGAGAAAATCCACACTCGCATCTCTTAGGAGGCGATATGTTTCTTTGCCATGGTTTATCTTTCATTTGATTTCAATTTTCTAATCATGCTTGTAATGATCTATTGAGTGTTTGTGTTGTAGTTGCATGTATCTTACTTCACACTCACGACACAAGGTATAAGGAACTAGGGTGGAATTTCATAGACAATGCATGGACTGACACATATATACAGACACACAAGCTAATCTAGCACACCATAGAGTTACAAAGACCCTGCAGACAATGGTGCTAGAAGAACCCCAAGCAGAAGATATGACCCAAATGTAACATGAGATGACAGATACCTCATGAGAGTACAATAAGGGACACATCCAAAAGACATGCAAAGAAAAGCCAAAAGGAACAAGATCACATTCTTAGCCTTGTTATTCCTAGCACACCATGATATAAGGGATCGTGGTGACCAAGAGGAAATAGAGTCCTCAGGAGCTTAAAAAGATAAACAAAGATAAAAAAGAATCAAAGCCAACACAAGTATCTTAGATGTCTTTTGTCAAAAAGATAACCAAGGGGATGAGGATTGGATAATGTCTGACTTGAGGAAGGTTACATCCTATGCAGACTGACGATGGGTCTTGGTGAGAAGGATAAATATAAGAACAACACCAGGATAAAAGATTGATGATGGGATGACAAAAGATACCTGATATGATCATGATGACAAAGATGCTCTAGGATGATTATTGAATAACCAGCTAATAGGATATGATCTTAGAGGAAATGACCGATGCAAAGGATGAGACCTAAGGAAACCTATATACAAGATAGATGGATGATGGAAGAAGACCCAAGGATAGGAATGATCCTACCCCAGTCAAGATGAAAATCCATGAGAGAATGATGATGAATGGGGTGTTGTAGATGTGTGAATGATATATCTCGAAACAACACAAGGATTGGGAAGGATGCATCCTGATTATGATGATTGGATTGTGATCAAGGCTTGCAACAATACTAGGAACAAGACCATGGATGTGATTCGATGATTGGATTGGTGCTTGAACTTTGATAGCTGAGGAAGATGGATAAGATTGAAATGCAATGGTGGATTGTGAGGAGTAGATAGATGCAAGAGGAATGTGAGTACCATGGGATACCACATTGAAAAGATGCAGATGTAATGGAGATGAAGAAAGGTTGAATGAATGGAATGGAATTGGATTGTGTGGGGGTATCCTAGAGCTAGATACCAATGAAAAGGGATGAAAGAGGCAATGGAATGATAGGAGCAGAGGGATGAAAGGATGGAAGAAATGATGAAAAGGATCTTGAGATGGAAGCATTATGGATGTGGCTAGGAGATGAAAGGATGAGGGACAAAGGGATGAAGGTAAAAGAGGATTGGAAGAGGAACTAGTTATGGATGAAGGGATGGAGGAACTCAAAGATAAGAATAGTGGATGGACCAGGTTATGGATGAAGAGATGGGGGAACAAGGAGGTAAGGATAGGTGGATGAATGGATATGGTAAGATAACTGACAGGAGGATGGGAATCTCAATGGAAATGAATGGAAAGTAGGGAGATGGGTGGATAAGGACTATGAAGGAAAAGTGTGATAGGGAAGTGGAATCTGATGAATACTAAGAGGGGGGGTGAACTAGTATGCCAAAAATCAATGTACTTAAACAATTTACTAGTCTAGCAATAAACCAGTAAAATAGTTTAGTAGAAAAACTGGTTACTACACATGTAAACCAAATAGGAAATAATGCATTCACCCATAGAAGCACAAACACCATAACACAAGAGATTTTGACGTGGAAACCCAAATCGAAAAAACCATGGTGAGATGAAACTCACAAGTAACTATCTGCAGAATAGGAACCAGACTGGTTAAGGTCATACAATGTTCTTTACCATAACAAATCCTTTTAGGAATCTTAATATCTATTAGGAGATAAGTCTGATTAAAGACTACCTTGCTAGAGGATTTAAAATCCATAGACATGAACCACCTTGTTAGAGGATTTACAAAAGGCTTTTTGGGCCTACCCGGTTAAGAGCTTCAGACTTGTCAAAGATGTGAGTAATCAATAAGTGAGTGATCTAGAAAATAGCATAGATTGCTTGGTTAGATCCTTAATAGCTCGTTCCTAATGCATTCCAGCATTACTTCAGTCCTCAACACATTCACACTCTGTCTTCTCTCACAGACCTGAACTTCTCTTCTATGATCTCTCTTACAAAAAAATCTTCAACCACCTTAAACCCTAGCAACAACCTAAAACCCTAAACATGATGTCATTATAAAGGAATCTGATTTCATGTCAGTCCAACAGGATTACAATACAATTTCCTAGGTTCAATGCATCTAGACATCTTCTGTAACATGACACAAAAAGCACTGTTAAAGTGTCGGCACTGCCAAACAATCGGTGGATGGTAACTCATCATAAAATGCTAGTTGGTAACTCATCACAAAGTATTATCGGTTCATACAGAATACTAGTTTAAGCAAAATACCGGTTGCCGGTTTGACAAAATGAAGACTAGGAAATATGAGTTGTGTCGCTTTGTTCCTTCATACCGCTTGTGATCCTCGAACCACTTGGGGTCTTCATACCGCTTTAGATCAGTAAACACTTTTTGCAAAACACTGATAGTCTAAAGACTATAATACATCATATCGGTTGGAACAAATAGTGGTTGAGCTTTAACTCATACATACAAAACATGATCTCATAGCAAGTGTGTGTCCATCAATGACAATCACAACATAATCATCAAAAATGCCAATAATCTCCCCCTTTGGCATTGATGGCAACACTTAGGAAAATTTTGACATCTAAGTGTTTTACAATAAAGAATATGCCATAATCAAAATTACTCCCCCTAAGCATATACACTATCCCTTTTGCAAAAAATGCAATGTGTACTACTCCTTAATAGAAATAACATAAAAGTATACATCAAAGCATCAAAATTTATATACTTCTCCCCATTTGCCAACAATGACAAAAAAATATTGCTGACTAACCCCTATTTTATTAGTATAAAATAATAAGTGTTTATGATAGTAATGAGTAAAACTTGTCAAAAACTGATTTAAAGTCCTGCAAAAATTGCTTCATGGATAAGGACCATGAGTCAAGTAGGGATGTAGCCACTTCTTTCTTTGTCTACATATGGGAGACCTATTCTTCCATGGCATCTATCATGCTCATTTCTTGAGTGACCGTTAGGGCATCAAGATTTAGATAGCACTTTTGGAGAATTTGTAGTCTTGGCAGTAGGACTAGTTGAAGTTCCTACAAATTTTGTGTCTGGTTGCTTATCTCTGCCTCTAGTCTTGCAAACTATAGTTCAAGCTAGTGAATAGTTTGTCCATATGTGGAAAAGCAATCATATGGCATCTTGAAGGTGCTAATAAATGATTGCATATCAGTTTGCAGTTTGTCCTTTTGAGTGAGCACATCATCACAAAATAACTAAAGGTTGGCAAATCTTGCTGAGTAGAAGATTTCCCTCATTCATTACATCTCTAATGTTCTTCTGTGCCTTCTAGAGATCAGACCAGAGCTCTATTAATTTTCTCACCAAGGCAGTGTCCAAAGCCTTTTGATGTTCCTTCTTGGTATTTGCTTCTGCGACCTCTTCTAGGCTTTGGACCTGGTCTTCTATAACTGTACATAGGAGCTTCAATTGAGAAAGTGAGGAATTGGTACTGGGAAGGTTTGTACCAAGTATCAAACTGGTAAGTGTCTCCACCACAGTTTGGATAACATCTTCCTCCTTTTTCCTCCTTAGAACAACCACTCCCTCTTGAGAAAGCTTAATTCTCTACAACAGCTCTGATTCATTTGCAGACTGGAGGTCAATAGGACAAGTAATTGCAGCCAGTTTAGCCTGACTACCAGTTTCCATTGGAGTCTCCACATGTGTGCTCTTTTCCGCTACTTCCTTGTCCTTGGCTTTTTGATTATCTTCTTTAGCCTTCCTTTGCTCCTCTTCTTATTTCTTTCTTTTCTATTCTTCTTGTCTCTTCTCTTCATCTTTTCGCTTCTTCTCTTCTTCATCCTTCTTCTTCTCATCTTCCTTTTTCTTCTCTTCCTCTTTCCGCTTCTCTTCTTCTTTCTTTTCCTCTTCCTTTTTCTTCTCTTCCTCTTTCTGCTTCTCCTCTTCTTTCTTTTCCTCTTCCTTCTTCCTCTTCTCCACTTCTTGTTTCTTCTTTTCTTCTTTGTTTCTCTTCTTCTCCTCTTCTTTTCGCTTGTCCTCTTCCTCTTTCTTCTTTTCCTCTTCTTTTCTCTTATCCTCTTCATCTACTAGTTTCTTCTTTTCTGCTTCCTGTTGCTTCTTTTCTTCTTCAGCCTTCTTTTCCTATCCTATTCCTTCTGAAGGTGTGCTCTGAGTAACATTTTCACCATCTAAGGCATCAACATCAATGGGGTCCATTTGGTCTGTGACCGGTTCTTCTTCACTGTTATACACCTCATCCAGTTTGCTAGTTTCTGGTTCTTGCTTAGCTTTTTTGTTGGCTTC
This sequence comes from Cryptomeria japonica, assembly GCF_030272615.1. NCBI lineage: Eukaryota > Viridiplantae > Streptophyta > Pinopsida > Cupressales > Cupressaceae > Cryptomeria > Cryptomeria japonica. Next base: position 151,197,319 of record NC_081410.1, read on the forward strand.
AGCCACTTGATGCATCTTAAGAGCTTCTTGAGCATGAGTATGTGTATCCTTGATCACTTCATGACCCTTTCCTTCTAGTAAGAGGAGTCTTCTTCTTCTCATGAAGAAGAGGCCTTTGTATTTATTCATAACTTCGAAAAGTTTTGAATTTGATACATCAGGAAAATGTTGAGCAAATATTTCTTCCTTGATTTCCTGTTCCTTTTCTATGGCAATGCACCATTTATTGTCTAAAGAATTATACAAAGAATCAGGTGTCTCATATCTAATTTCTGAAGGTGATCGGTCATTAACACACAAATACTTAATGATTTCCTATTCAACTTCTTCCTTTTCTTCATCATTGAAATCATCAAAACAATCAATTAAATCATTCAGCACTTTTCTCCTAATATTCTTTATAGTTCTTTGACAATGTGTCAAAGGTTTGTAAGAAAAAATATCAATATTTACCAGTGCAGATGATGTCGGTTCATTCTTTGTCTTTTTTTTTTGTTTGCCTAGTCTTCTTCTTAGGTGGTTCTTCTGACATAGTTTCTTCTGAGTCAGATGTATTTCTTTTTGTCTTCCGCTTCCTCTCAAATACTTTTGCAGGTGCCACTTCTAGTTTCTTCTTAACTGGTGACCGCTTGGTCAGTTTGGGACTAGCTGCAGTAACCTGTGTCGATGCTAAAGGCACTACCTTTCCTTTCTTTTCTGAGGGTTCTACAACCGGTGTAACCCTTTCCAAATAGGTTTCAGTTCTTTTTGCCTTAGGATCAAGGGATGAGGCAATTAGGGTAGAAGCATACCCGTCCAACATATCATTCATTACTTCATAGCCCATAGGCTCTACTTCTTCCTGCCTAGGCTCAATGGCCTCCATTATGCATTCATCCACTTTGATGGTGAAGTAGATGTCTTCCTCATACTTTTTGACTAAATCACTAGATATTCTTATCCTTTGGCTCATCTTGTGTCTGAACTCACCAAAGTATTTGTTCAATGCTTCCGAATAGCCGGTTCCAACCGCTTGTAGACTTTCCTTGATTCGTTTTGTTACCAGTTGGTTGGCAGACCACTGAATATCACCGACTCCTGGAAAGTAGCCTTGAAAGTAAAAGAACAAACCAGCCAGTAGTTGTCCAAACTTAAATCTCAGTGCATTGTCCTATTTGATTGACTTAAGATTCAACATAAGTTGTCTTTGCATACAAGTGCACAGATCAAATGATGCATCTTCCTTGATCATCTTGTAAGTGATATTTACTACTGCAATAGAGACAGAATTAATTCCACTAGCAGAGAATGTCCGGTAACCTATCACCATGCAGACATACTTGACCAGATCGTCCTTGATTGAGTTGATGGTCATACCACGTGAGTCGCTCACTGAACCGGTGAGCTTGGAGATTTTAGTCTTGCTGACCTTCCTTAGGGTTGGCACTTCCCCTGTGTTACAAAAACTAGTGATGGCATGAATTGCTTCTAGTGTGATATCATGCATCTGCTTGAGGTACATCTTGTCACCATGTACCTTGCTTAGAATAATACGAATGTGATCATCCAAAAATTCTTCAAGAAAGTAAACTGCATTTTGAATTTTCTTCTTTTCTAGAATGCTGAATTCTGATTTAATCTTCTTATCCTTTCCACAAAACAAACTCAGCTAGGAATGGATTACAAGGGACCCTAGGTCTTTGATTTTGTAGTCTATGTAATCAGAAATCCCTTCTTCTACTATAACACTAGCCGATACTTGAGACAAGGCATTGTATTTTGACTTTCGCTTAATGAAGTCCATAGAATCAACAGTTGCACTAGAGCTATCATGAGATACGGAAGCCATGATAAATGAAGAATTATGAAAAATACCTTCATAGATTGAAATTTAGGGCTTCACAATTTGAACTTTGCTTCACACTCCTTTGGTTGCAGAGATACCGCTTTTCATTCTACACTCTTCCAATAGATGTTTGCTTCAAATTCTTCTTTGGGAATTTGACAAATTCTTCGATTCATAGTGTAAATCACTTTCCTTCTCTCTGCACTTGAAAAACTTATTTGCTCGAAAAATGATAAGTGAGAAATGATTTCAAAATTCCTTTTAAATAGGTTCTCCAGCTACCATAATAAATGCTCCAATATTAGGGCGTAAACCCTAATTTGCCTTTTACTATTTCCGGTTTTTTGCCAACTGACAGGTATCTCATACCGATTAAGGTCTTTTACTGGTTCTAATCGGGGGTTCGAAGTATTTTTCTGTTTTCTCCCCCTAAGATTTTTTGATGCTTAGTTTGTCGGTTCCGTGATTTCCACACTGGGTGCAAAAACTGATTCCTCTTGCAACTCTCCTGATTTCTTTTTCCAGGTTTTGTTCATATCCGCTTGAACAGTTTCAATATCAATCTTTCCTTCTAGAGTGACAGGTATGTCATGCGATATGTTCTTTCTTATTCAGTAGAATCTGGTAATGTGTCCCAGTTTGTTGCAATGATAGCAAACCATTCTAGGTGCTCTCCAAGGTCCATTATTCATGTTACCATTCTTCCTCCTGCATGTTGCAGCAGTGTGACCATGACCATGACAAAGAAAATAGTTTGCTCTCCATTCAGTTGCCACTTGATAGCCACTGCTTCCTGACTAATAATTAAAGGTATTAAACCGGTTGTGATTCCAGTTCACAAAAGGTTCCGGACCAACTCCTTGAGTCCTTTGCGGATATCTTCTACTGTTTTTCATAACAAACCTGCATTCAGATGCTCTATGCCCAAACTTGTTGCATGCATAACAATTACCATTAAACTTATTAGATCTAGGTGCATTGTTTATAAAGTAAGGAAAATTATTGTAGGCTTTTCTCCTACACACATTAGCAGTATGTCCTTTAAGTCAGTTAAAGCAAACAGGTTTGAACTTTTGCTTACCTTTACCTTTGAATGTCGGTTGCTTCTTTGATGCTTCAACATTTGCACAAGAGGTCTCACCTTCCTCATGACCAGAGTAACCAAGTCCATCAGTATTCCTGATAGGTTTGGCCGATTCAATCTTTTTCTCTAGCTTAATAGTACTCTTGTTGAACTTAGCAAGTATTTCCTTTGACTCAGAGAGTTCTTTGGAAATAGTAGCATTTGTTTCCATCAAGTTTGCATTCTCAGAGATGGCCATGTTCAGTTCTCCTTGCATTTCTTTTTCCACTTTGCTTGCATGGAGTTGAGTGGTTAGGGCACTGATTTCTTGCTTCAGCTTGGAGATTTCATGATCTTTGTCTTTTACCAGATCTTCACCTTTCCTTCGGTTCTCAAGATCTTGGCACATTCGAATAGTCAGTCCTTCCAACTCTTTTCTTAGGTTGGAATTGGATTGATTCATCTTTTCTACTTCTTGAATTAGGGCTTCCATGTTCGCTTCATCATAAGAACTATTTTCAGATAGCTCCATCATTTTTTCAGCATGTTCTCTCCTTTTAACCTGAGAGGCCTTGTATTTGACCATAAGATCATCATAGGCTTGCTCAGACTGAGTGAGCCGATGAGTAAGTTCCCTCATAGTGTATTCCCCCATATCTCTTTCCAAGTAGTTAGACTTATATAAAGGTTGGCTCTGATACCAATTGATGAATACTAAGAGGGGGGGTGAATTAGTATGCCAAAAATCAATGTACTTAAACACTTTACTAATCTAGCAGTAAATCGGTAAAACAGTTTAGCAAACAAACTGGTTACCACACATGTAAACCAAATAGCAAATAATGCATTCACCCATAGAAGCACAAACACCATAACACAAGAGATTTTGATGTGGAAACCCAAATGGGAAAAACCATAGTGAGATGAAACTCACAAGTAACTATCTGCAAAATAGGAACCAGACTGGTTAAGGTCATACAATGTTCTTGACCAGAACAGATCCTATTAGGAATCTCAATTTCTGTTAGGAGATAATTCTGATTAAAGACTACCTTGCTAGAGGATTTTAGATTCACAGATGTGAACCACCTTGTTAGAGGATTTACAAAAGGCTTTTTGGGCCTACACAGTTAAGGGCTTCAAACTTGTCAAAGATGTGAGTAATCAACAAGTGGGTGATATAGAAAATAGCACAAAATGTTTGGTTAGATCCTTGATAGCTCATTCCTAATGCATTCCAACATTACTTCAGTCTTCAACACATTCACATTCTATCTTCTCTCACAGACCTGAACTTCTCTTCTATGATCTCTCTTACAAAGAACTCTTCAACCACCTTAAACCCTAGCAACAACCTAAAACCCTAGACATGATGTCCTTATAAAGGAATATGATTTCATGTCGGTCCAATAGGATTACAATACAATTTCCTAGGTTCAATGCATCTCGACATATTCTGTAACACGACACAAAAAGCATCGTTAAAGTGTCGGCACCGCCAAACAATCGGTGGATGGTAACTCATCATAAAATGCCAGTTGGTAACTCATCATAGAGTATGTATTACCAATTCATACAGTACCAGTTTAAGAAAAATATCGGTTGCTGGTTTGACAAAATGAAGACTAGGAAATATGAGCTGTGCCGCTTTGTTCCTTCGTACCGCTTGAGATCCTTGAACCACTTGGGGTCTTCATACCGCTTCAGATCGGTAAACATTTTCTACAAAACACCGATAGTCTAAATACTATAATACATCATACCGGTTGGAACAAATATCGGTTGAGCTTTAGCTCATACATACAAAACGTGATCTCATAGCAAGTGTGTGTCCATCAATGACAATCATAACATAATCATAAAAAATGCCAACATAATCCAAGAGGTGTCCAAAGCATGTATATGTTGGCATATGGACACTCCAATGAGACATTGTATGTGATTGAAGGTTTTATCATTGATGGCAACCTTGCAATCCTATGGCACCGGCAAGACATCATACCGGCAAAGCATTACACAGGCAAGACAATGCACCGACATCAATTGATCACTCTACACCGGCACCGGCATAAAAGGAAACATGTATACTGGCATAGAGGCTGACAGGATTTTTGTTATGTAATATTTTATTTATTATTGTAAACCAACTTGGCAAATTGTAAAATGACTCTTGTATATAAAGGAGATCATTGTAGACATTTGTAGTAGTGATGCAAGAAGCATAAAAGAAAATTATTAGGTAGACCTAATGTGCGAATTATAGGTCAAGGGTATATGTAAAGAATAGAGTAGGAACCGGTACTAAATCTGGCATTGAAGACACTATTGTAAATTAGTACAAGTCATTGGATTAGTATAATCCTTATTGTAAGTCAGTGTGAATTCCCATTGAGCAGTGAGCTCTAGGTAGTTGGCCTTCCTGCATGTGCAGGCACCTATTGTAAGTAATATTCTCTTATTGGCCAGTGAGTGAATATTGTGGGTCACAAATCCCACCGAATTTTTTTCCACACCGGGTTTCCTGGTTAAACATCTTGTGTTATGGTGTACTTTTCATGTGGATATTCTTGATTCTATTTATTGCATTATTTCTTGCATACTGGTACACTATTATATTATGTTTTTCATGTTTTAAGTTAAGAAATTCTTACTACCGGTCAGATACTAATTCAGCCCCCCCTCTCAGTATCTGTGGGACCCCTAACAATTGGTATCAGAGCCTGGTCCTCTATTTTTAGAAGCCTAACAGCTTGAGGAAGATCTTGACACCGGTAAAGATGGAAAATCTGATGAAGCAACTCGAAGGAGCTCTTACAGACTATGATGCAGAGAAATTGAAAAATATCAAATTAGAAGATGATTTAAGAGCAGCTCAGGATATCATTCAGGCACTTCAAGAAAATTTTACTATTGCAAGAAATAAGAGAAGAGAACACTGTGAAAAAATACAAAATAAGAATGATGAAAAGGAATCACTTAATGATATGATAAGCAAGTTGAAACAAGAGATCATGACAACAAAAAATAAAATGCAGGATATGACTATGAGATTCTGCAAAGAGATTGAGGACAAGAAGAAGAATGAAGAAGAATTAACCAGAAGACTAAGTGATGCAGCAAATGAGAACACAAGACTTAGCTATGAAAATGACATGTTGAAGACATATCTGATGCATACTCAAAATGACTCAAATGAACTAATGAGACAAAAAGAAATCTTAGAAAGAGAACTAGAAACTACAAATCAACACAAAGAAAAATTCAAGAAAAGCTCAGAGGAACTTGGTACCTTGCTGAAGAATCAAAAACCTAAAGGTGACACTTCTAGAATTGGCTTTGAAGTTGGTGAAAGCTCTGGTACTACAAATACTCAGGATCACAGCAAACCGATAAGACAACTTAATGCTTATAAATTCAATGGAAAATGCTTTAACTATAATAAGTATGGTCATAGAGCAAATGAATGTAGATCTAGGAATTATCAGAATATCAATACACCCACTGGTCAATGTTCAAAATGCAACAAAGTTGGTCATAACTCTGAAAACTGCAGAATGAATGTGAGATGTTATGTTTGTGGAAGATTTGGACATTTATCAAATCAATTCAAAACACAAACTGGCATAGGTTGTGGGAAAGCTATTCAGAAGAATAATGTAACTTGTTATGCATGTAACAAGATTGGTCATATTGCTTAATTTTGTAGAAGTAAAGGAACACCAGTAGACAACAAAAGTGCTAGCTTGAAAGGTAAGGAAAAAGTTGAAGAGGTTAAGCAAGAATTCTCAAAGCAATGGATTAGAAAAGCTGATCTAAATATTGGGGATACTTCTCCACCGGTAGAACCAGCCAATGCTTCACTGGTAGGACAAAATGATGCTTCACCGATAGGACAGAGTAGTGCTCCACCAACAAGAAGTTCTTCATCTAATTGAAGAAAATTTCCTTGAGGGTTTGGCAATCAAATGACACAAGTGCTAATTATTCCCTCGATTAGATATAAGAAGTTGAAAGTCACTTATTACCAACAGACAATGTTAATCGACATGTAATAAATGTGGTAGATGGTGAAAAGACATTATAAAAATAAGGTTTTGGCTCCATTTTGTTTCACCGTGATTTCAAATTTTCAGAGAGCGTGAAGTTTCCGAGCTAAGGCATTCCAAGCAAGAAGCAAGCACACTCCAAGCAATCATCCACCCAAGGAAGAAAAAGGTATTTAATCATGGCATCCACCTCTACAATTGAATACATAGAAAACCCTATTGTTGTTGAAGTAATTAAAAGACCTAGGCCCGTATTTCAGTTAGTCCCCGAGATAGAAAAGAAGGATGATACCTTAGGTGCTTTTTCTCAAATCCCTAAAGGTGTTGTATATGCTGAAGACCCTAGAATGTACATTGAAGAGTTAGGAGATGAGGAAATCAAAACCATGTATAAAACTGTAATATGTGATGATACCGGTAATGTTAAAGATGAACACAAGGTTATTGAAACCCTAGGATTCATAGAAATCCTTAGCATTCTTGAATTGCCAAAGGATGTGATTAGGATAGTTCATGGAGAATTTTTCTGGCTAGACGCAATCCATAAGATCACCAAGGAAGATGTGAAAGCTATCACAGGGTTACCGACCACTGGTAAGAGACCAGATAGAACCAAGAAGATTCCAAATGACCTAGTTACAAAACTAACTGGTGCAACATTCAATAAGAGATCTCTAAGGGTTAATGATGTAAAAGATATCAATGTGAGATTCATAAGTATGATATTAGGTTACAAAGCCACTCATGCTAACAGACTTAACTCAATTTCAAGTTTATGCATTAAGAGTGCTTATGATATGCTAACAGACAATGCAAAAATTGACATCTATGAATGGTTAAAGGATGAACTAATAGACAACCTTGGAAAAATAAAAAACGACAAGAAAGGAACTTTCAGATTTGGAAATCTGTTAGTATGCCTAATGCTACACATAACAAAATAGGTTCCCAATATAGGTTATAAAGAACTTGGATATGACATACCGGTAGGAAAGCAATTGATAGAACTGTTCAATACCATGGGTGAGAACAAGGAGAACAATATTCATGACTTTTTCCAAGCATTGAAGACCAAAATGAAGCAAAGAATAAGGTTATCCCAGAAAATAGTAGATAAATACAAAGATGATATATGCTTTGTTATTAAGAAAGATGAAATCTGGATGGAAGCGGTCATCCCAACGACAATTTGGGTAACCGAGATGGGCTATGAGATAGATGATCACATAGTTGAAACTTATGTAAAGCACTTCTGGAAGCCCCCAATGAACCTAAGGAAGAAGTATTTGGTAGTGTTGAGGCCATAGAAATCCAAATACAATCAAAGAAAAGAGTAAAGAAGGTTGAGGTATTTGTAAGGAAAGGATCCAGATAAGCAAAGGCCATTAAGTAAGATGTATTAAAGAAAATTGGCATAATAGATGATGAGTTGGCAGCTCCACAACTTGAAACTCATCTATCACCTGTATCTACTTCTTTGGAAGGTGACATGCCAGCAACTTTTAAAAGAGTTGTTAGAAAAAGAGATCCCTCACTGGCAACCACTCCTTCACCTAGAAGGACAAGGCAAAAGCAACAAGAAGTGAGATCTCCGGTTAGAAAGGCCACACCCAAGAAAAAGCTGACACCAAAGAAAAAGAAAAGAACAAATAGTGACTTGGCACCTCTTGATATATTGTTAAATGAAACCACAGAGGAAGGAAAACTGAAAAACATAGAGAAAATTTATGACACTCTATCTGTTGATGAGAGAGAACAAGTTGAGAACAGTGTTATACTGCATATGGACATGTATAAGAAATTTTTTATGGAAGTAGCAAATGAAATTCTTGATGATTTGTTCAAAAGGTTAGAAGCTAGAAGGCAAGCAGTGATTGAATTAGATAAGAAAATAAAAATAGAGAAACTACTTGCTAAATATCTAGTAAACTCTCCCAAGGAAATTGATGATTTGGTTGCTCCAGCAAACCAGTCAGTATTCTCTACTGCACACCGGCATATTTCATTAATGGCAAGAAGAGTCAATGAAGTCACAGAGGAAACAAAAGATGGTTGGGATATATTCCTAGCTGACAAAGAGAAACAAGAAGAATACAGGAACCCTAAACCTATAAAGCTATATCAGAAGGATAGAGACAAGGGGAAAGGCAAAATTGGTGCACCACCAAGCATAAAAGTTAAAGACAACCTACCCCCACCGATGAAAATTACAACTACTGAAAATCAACCGGTAGCAGAAAGTATGGATGCAGAGGATAGCAATCCTAATTCTGAAGTCCTGTATACTATAAATGTTGATACCCAAAAGATCAACATAATAGTTGATAAAGATACAACTGACAAGTTAGATATGGCTAATGAGCCTCCAGTAGCAGGGAAAATAGAGAAACCGGTACAATATACAGAGAAAAAGGTAGAATCTAAGGCACAGACAGAGACAACACAACATTCAGAGAAATCAATAGAGCCAAAGGCTCCGGAACAATAGGTACATAAGGAAACAGTGCCACCAGTAAGTAGTGAAGTAGGAAAACTAGTGCTAAAAGAAATTTAGACACAAACTGACCTGCCAGAGGTCAATACAAGCATGGTTACTTCCACCAGCACTCAGATTGTTGGATCATCATCAACATTCAAGTCAACAAATGTGACTGAGGTATTACTTGATTCTATTAAGAAAATAACTGACTCCAGTTCACAGGCTTATAAGGCAATTGATGATTCTATACCAATTTTGAAGGCAATAGCTCCAAACTATAATATAGATAATAAAGATTCTTTAGGACAATTGGATACATTGTGTAAATACATTTCTGAAAACATTGAGAAAATAAAGGAAGAATCAGTAAAGGATAAGGTAGAAAAAGAAAAATAGAAATTCTTTGATGAGGAAATAAAGAAGTGTAACAGAGATTTTGACACACTTCTACCGGAACTATGTAGTTTGTTGAAAGAATACAAAAATCTATATAAAGATACATGTAAAACAAACTTTTTGACTGTAGATATTGACAAGAAAATAAGCAAGACATAGGATGAGATAAATAAGCTTGCAGACAATTTTCTCAACTCATCGGATTCATTATCAGTTTTTGAAGAGAAGATAGCAAAATTTGAAGAAGAACTACTCAAACTAGAAAGAGAGAAAGAGAGAATAATAAACAAGGTAAAACATTTGAGATCTAAACTAAGTCCAAGATTGGACTATTTAGCATCTCTACAGAAGGAAATTTCAGAGGCACTAACACAGGGAAGCAAAACACCGGCAGAGCATTTTCAGCATCTCTTCGGTACAGTAAAGAGGATTGAAATAGAAATTAAAGATAGTAAAAAGTTTATGGATAGTATAAACTTAATTTTGGGAGATCTTTTTTAGATAATAACTACCCAGCTACAAGGTTGAGGATATGGATAGATGAACCTACAAACTCTACTAACATCTTGACAACCTTTGTCATTGATGCCAAAGGGGGAGTAGTGGGATGAGAAAGTTCAAAACACATGAATCATATGTTCAAGGGGAGCTCTCATATTTTTGGTAACATTTTTTTTGGACTACACATTTTTGATACTTTTTGAAATTTCTCATGAGTGTTGCCATCAATGCCAAAGGGGGAGATTGTTGGCATATGGACACTCCAATGAGACATTGTATGTGATTGAAGGTTTTGTCATTGATGGCAACCTTGCAATCCTATGGCATCAGCAAGACATCACACTAGCAAACCATTACACAAGCAAGACAGTGCACCGACATCAATAGATCACTCTACACCAGCACCGACACATAAGAAAACATGTATATCAGCATAGAGGCTAACATGATTTTTGTTATGTAATATTTTGTTTACTATTGTAAGCCGACTTGGCAAATTGTAAAATGACTCTTGTATATAAAGGAGATCATTGTAGACATTTGTAGTAGTGATGCAAGAAGCATAAAAGAAAATTATTAGGCAGACCTAATGTGCGAATTATAGGTCGAGGGTATATGTAAAGAACAGAGAAGGAACTGGTACTGAATCTGGCATTGAAGGTGCTATTGTAAAGCAGTACAAGTCATTGGATTAGTATAATCCTTATTGTAAGTCAGTGTGACTTCCCATTGAGTAGTGAGCTCTAGGCAGCTGGCCTTCCTGCATGTGCAGGCACCTATTATAAGTAATATTCTCTTATTGGCCAGTGAGTGAATATTGTGGGTCACAAATCCCACCAAGGTTTTTCCCACATCGGGTTTCCTCGTTAAACATCTTGTGTTATGGTGTACTTTTCATGTGGATATTCTTGATTCTGTTTATTGCATTATTTCTTGCATACTGGTACACTGTTATATTATGTTCTGCATGTTTTAACTTAAGAAATTCTTACTACTGGTCAGATACTGATTCACGCCCCCCTCTCAGTATCTATGGGACCCCTAACAGTATACACAGTGGCCTTTTTCTTTTTTCTTTATCAAGATCCAAGAAGGATGGAGGAAGTAAAATGGATTGGATATGACGACTATGATAGGAAGATGGAGATGGTGGAGGAGATGGTGAGATGAGAAGAAGAACTTCCCCCCTGAGAGAGGAGAGAAAAAGAATGAGGGGAATTATGCATGATGTCTGTTTGCTAGGTTTTCATTATGGTACTTGTCCAAGGCACCTGTTTTCCAAGTTTTCACCAGTGGACAAATTTTTCTCTTTTTGTTTGAGGGGGGTGGATTTTGTAATATTTTTAGAGGAAAATTATGGATAGAGATTGATGAGGATAAATGGATGTGGAGGATAGGGGGATGGAGGACTCAAGAATGAAGTTTCATATCAAGGTATTAGGAGTCCATTTGGAATGATCACTAGATGTTCATACAAATTTATTAGGAAGGAGTGGATTATGCAAATTCTTGGATTAGATGGTTTTGATGAGGAATGCATGTGGTGTAAGGGAGATGGTGGTAGCAAGTGTTTGAATAGAATGAGGGAAAAAGAGTGTGATGGGGGGATGTTGTTAGGACAAACATTGGCACGTGTTTTGGGGGATATGAGATGAGTGGAGGGGAGATGGATGTAGCATGTGGATATGATGGAGGAATTGTGATAGGAAGATTTGAGACAAAGGGACCCAAAATAGACTTAGGAGATGAAGGATGAGAATGTTTGACTTGTGGACTAGCAATTTTGGATGGCATTAGAGATTTTTCTTTTTGATGCACTGCTTGTTTTTGCTTTGGAATCCACATTGTTTCTTCTTTTTCTTTGGTGGGCCTTTGTGGCCATTGGGAGTTGTTGCATTTTTGTATCAGCTTTTGCACTATTGGAACATGTCTTTTTGAGTGGACATGGTCCTGTTTATATTGATGTGGTTGTTTAGCATTATGCTTTTTTAATTTGGCATCCAAATTGCTACGAGTAGCCTTGGAAGGAGTGTGCAAGGGTGTAGGAGATAGAGGAAATGTGGATGAAGTGATGGATATTGGATGGAATGTAATGACATGTGTCTTTGTTGATCTTGACCAGGAATAAAAGGGATAGGATATTTATGATGGATGACAGGCATATGGGATTTTTGCATGGAGGGATGAGTAGGAAAAGATGGAGGAGGGGATTTTGGGATATAAGGGCCCAAAATGGATTTAGTAGGTGGGGGATATATGAAGGTAGATTCTAGTATATATGGACCCAAAATGGATTTAGAGGATGAAGGATGAAGATGGATGGTTTATTTGGATTTAAATGATGGAGGAGGGGGAATGACAATAAATGATTTGGAGGAACGATGGGAAGATGAAATGGTGTGTATGGAAGCATACTTTGATTTTGCATTAGTTGTACCAAAATTTTTGGATGAAGTATCTTTGGATATGTAACCAAGACCATGATATCTTGGATGTGATTTAACATGGATGAGATACAAAGTACCTTTCTCATGTAGTCCTAAGCCTTTTCCTTGATAGTTCATTTTTTTGAGCATTTTATTTAAAGTAGGATACTTGTTTTCTAGGTAACAAGATGTGAGTCCTTTATTAGATGGAGGATAATGGGTGGTGTATATGAGATGTTCTTCTGCTGCAAATGAACTACCATGGATGAATGTAAGTGAACCAAGGGGATAAGATGATAGTGGTGGGGTGGTTTGGATCAGAGGAAATGGAGGATCAAGAGGTGGAGTATATGTGATAGGAGGATCTTGACTTGGAAGATGGGATGATAGGGGATATTGAGATGAAAGGGATGGAATGATAGGATCTTGACTTGGGAGAGGGGATGATAAGGCTTCTTGCGATGGAATGGTAGGATCTTGATTTGGATCAATAATTCTTTCAACATGCTCTGGAACAAGATCTTGATATGAGGGTATTGGTGTAGATAGTGTGACAAGGAGTGAGTGGGTAGACTCTTCAGATCGAATGGATGGAATGATGGAAGGTTCAATGACTTGGGTGGATGGAATCAATGGGAGGATGGGAGATTCAATGACTTGGGTGGATGGACTCAATGGAAGGATGGGAGGATCTTCAGCTGGGGGAGATGGAGTGGATGGAAGGATGGGAGATTCATCAACTAGGAGAGATGGGATGGATGGAAGGATGGAAGATTCATCAAATGGAAGAGATGGAATGTATGGCAGGTTTGTGATGGTGTTAAGTGTTGGGAGAGGTATGATAGGTGCAGGTATTGGAAGGGACACTGGTGGATGGTGAACTGGGATAGGAGGAAGTGCATGGTGGAGGATTCATGTGAGATGAAAGATTGCGATTGGTGCCACATTCTTGTTCATGACTGTTCGTCACAACAATGGATGAAGGTGGTGCCTATAGATAACTAAATCATGGTTTCAAAAGTACAAGTTGTGATGTCACTTGAGACTAATATTGTGGAGCACTAACCACTTGTGGAACTCATTAGATGGGTGGGGGAACAAAGGATAATGGCATTGTGTAATTCATGCCCCCATTCATACCTTGTGTGACAAATAATGATGAATTAGGATTAGATGAAGGATTGAGATAATATGGAAGATTAGAATTGGATGGAGAAGTGAGATAAGATTGCGACGTGACTTGGAGATCTATCTCATCAAGTTGATCAACCATACCTTTGCCATCATTGACATAGGTTGAAGTAGAAGAAAATGAGGGATGACCATACTCATCATAATAGGATTAAGACATGACTTGGATATCTGAGTCACCGGGTTGATCAACCATACCCTCATCATCATCAACAAAGGGTGAACTGGAAAAAAATGAAGGACAACCAAACTCATCATAACAAAATTGCAAAACCCAGAATAGGATAAATGACCAACTCACACTAGGATGGCGGAACAACATCTAAGACTCAGAATATGCAAGAACAGATAATGACTACCGAAAACTGAAGAGATTTCTAATGTAATGTAGACAACATTTTGGCAACGTGACAACTTCTAAAACCAAAGATCACCGAGATAGAACCTAACAACTGAGGAGTCAAGAAAACTTAAATGCTAAATAGACAAAATTCAGAAGCGTGACAACATCTAAGATCAATATTGTTGCAAAAAGATAACTAATAACTGGAGAATCAAGTAATTTCTAAGGCAACGTGGATAGAATAACAACAATGTAATGACGTCTAAAATTGAGATCATGAAAGATAGACCCTAACTATTGATAGGTCAAGAAATGTGTAAAGTAATGCAGACACCATAACGACAACACAATGACATCTAAGTCTGAGGACCATAAAAGATCGATGCTAACTACTGGGGACATGTAAGATTGTAAATCAATGAAACATAAATTTGGCAGCATAATGAGACTAAACTGACAAAATGAGACAAGACAAAGCAAACTCGCTAGGACAAGGGTACAAAATCTGCTAGAAAAAGATAGGCAAGACTGAAAAATGTCTGGACAACATAACGACACCAAAAATGCAAACCAATTGTTTTAGGGTGCAAACCCATTGGAAGAGGGTGCAAACTCACTGGAACAATAGAATAAACAATATCAAAAGTGAACCCACTAGAAAAAGACTAAAAAATAGCCATAGGAAACCCACTAGTTGAGAAAATTATAGTGACTATGCTAAGTATGTCAATTCTGGCTCAAAGTTGATAGCATTCTTGCTAAAATATGACTGCAAACCTATTGTAATAGACCATACACCCGCTAGAACTGACTTCAAACCTACTAGAGTGATATTTCGACAAAAAGATGACACCAAACATAGCAAGCATGAAGATATGACCATAAAACAAATAAAATCGATTAAGTACAACCTTATGGATAATCAAATGACAATATATGTTAAATCTCCTTAACCAAAATACCACATCCAATTAGATAGATAGAAGCCTGACAACACTAGCTCCACCCTCAACACACACTTCTCGAGCATGCCAAGATTCGAATTCCTGGGTAATCACTTCGCAGTGAATTTTCTATCTCGAATTGGGGGGTACATGAGGAGTTTCTCCGGTATGCGTGTATCACAACATCTGAGTCAACACATAGAAGGATTTTTGAATACTAAAGAACAATTGGCTAATATTGGGGGAATTTTTATGGTGAATTAGGTAGTCATACATGTAGTGGCTAGCTCATTTAAGAGATATCCTAACCCATAGAACACAAATTTTACACATCTACCACACAAGCACTAGGGGATTTTGACTTTCTTGAAGACCACAAAGGTATTTGCATAATGATACCAAGGAAAAACCATCGGTATAACACAATATTACCAATTGATTTATTTCTTTCACTAAAATCCCAAATATTTATATAGAAAACCAAAAAAAGTACCGCTTTGGTAGTTCTCTCTTCACCCGACCTTATAGGCTACTCAAGGAGACAGGCCCTCCTACTTAGAAATGAAAAATCAAGTGTTGCTAACACTTTTCTCTTGCACCTACGACCAGGAGAGCCAGATGGAGAGGATAGTGCGTGTTAGCATTAGGACCACTCTATAGATGCACAAGCGTGCAAGACACGAAAGACATGGGGTTCATTCCTTTACTTGAATTGAAGTGTGCCTAATTACTCAAAAGACACACATGGACACCATTTCCTTAGTTGAATTGAAGTGTGCCTAATTAAACAAAAGACACAAATGTGAAAATGAAAGCAATAAAGGAAATTTGTTTTTATGAATCCCCTCTTCCTTTAGCGGCCCTACAAGCAAAAATGTTAGTGTTTAAACATTTAGGGGTCTTCTTATAGCTTGAAATACTGCAAAAATGTTAGCGAAACCACCCAACAACACACAAATTAGCTGATTAGTACTAAAATAACATTCTAGAAAAATCACGAAAATGATAATTAGCGATCCTTCGACTGTGTGGCACAAACCCACTGTTTCAAGGCATAAACCCACTGTTTCAGGGTGCAAACTCATTGTTTTAGGGTGCGAACCTACTGCTATACATACAAAAGCCCATTATCATTTATAAAAACTAGAAACTTAAAATGGAGATTTTACATTGCATATGAAAATGATAATAGCGAACCCACTATTTCAGGGTGAAAACCTACAATTTTAGGGTGCAAATCCGCTATTCTGCAGCAAAATGCCAATTATCATTTACAAAAACTTGAATCTTAAAATAGAGATTTTACTTTCTGTACGAAAATGATAATAGTGAACCCGTTGTTTCAGGTAGTGAACCCATTGTTTCAAGGTGAGAACCCACTATTTTAGGGTGCAAACCTGCTATTTTATGCAAACCCGCTATTCTACAGAAAAATGCCAATTATTATTTACAAAAACTAGAAACTTAAAATGGAGATTTTGTTGGAAATTTGGAGGAATTGATTATGTGTTGCATTGATGTTTTTTCATTTATGGAAACACTGGCTACTCTAGCTTTTTTGGTTGTTTACCGGTATCCGATTGGTCTCGGTAGGATGATTGGTTTTTGGTTGGTAAGATCATGTTGATCCTGTTGGCATTTTTGATGTTCATGTTGTGATTGTCATTGATGGACACACACTTTCATTAAGATTCTCTTTATACATGTGAGTTCAAGCACAACCGATATTTGTTCCAACCGGTATGTTGTATTATAGTCTTTAGAGTATTGATGTCTTGCAGAATGTGTTTATCGGTCTGAAGTGGCATGTCGACCCCAAGCGGCTCGTAGATACTAAGCAGTACAAGGGATTAAAGCGGCATAACACATTTTTACCAGTCTTCATTTTGACAAATCGGCAACTGGTATTTTGTATGAACCAGTAATACTCTGTGATGAGTTACCAATCGACATTTTGTGATGAGTTACCATCCACCGATCATTTGACGGTGCCGACTCTCTGGTGGTACTTTTTGTGTCATGTTACTAGATATGTCTAGATGCATTGAACCTAGGAAATTGTATTATAATCCTATTGGACCTACATGAAATCAGATTCCTTTATAAGGACATCATGTCTAGGGTTCTAAGGTTGTTATTGTTGAGGTTGATGTTGTTGCTAGGGTTCAAGGTAGGTGAAGAGTTAGAGAGAGTTTGAATTTATAGAAGACTGAAGTAATGCTGTAATGCATTAAGATCAAGCTATCAAGGATCTAACCAAGCAACCTGTGCTATTTGATAGATCACTCACTTGTTGATTACTCACATCTTCGACAAGTCTGTAGCCCTTAATCGGGTAGGCCCAAAAGCCTCTTGTAAATCCTCTAATAAGGTGATTCACATCTATGAATCTAAAATCCTCTAGCAAGGTAGTCTCTAATCAGACTTATCTCCCAACAAAGATTGAGATTTTTAATAGGATCTGTTCTGGTAAAGAACATTATAAGACCTTAACTGGTCTGGTTTCTATTTTGTAGGCAGTTACTTGTGAGTTCCATCTCATCGTGGTTTTTCCCATTTGTGTTTCCACATCAAAATATCTTGTGTTATGGTGTTTGTGCTACTGTGGGTGAGCATTATTTTCTATTTGGTTTGCATGTTTGCTAACCGGTTTGTCTGCTAAATTGTTTTACTGGTTTACTGTCAGTCTTGCAAAGTGTTTAAGTGCAAAGATTTTTGGGATACTAATTCACCCCCCCCTCTTAGTATTCATCAATTGGTATCAAAGCCAACCTTTCTATAAGTTTAACCACTTGGAAAGAGATATGGGGGAATACACCTTGAGGGAAATTACTCAATGGCTCACTCAGTCTAAGCAAGCCTATGATGATCTTATGGTCAAATACAAGGCATCTCAAGCAAAAAGGAGAGAACATGCAAAAAAGCTGATGGAGCTATCTGAAAATAGTTTTGCAGATGAAGCAGACATGGAAGCCCTAATTGCAGAAGTAAACAATTTGAATGAATCAAACTCCAACTTGAAAAAGGAGTTGGAAGGACTGACTATTCAGATGTGTCAAGAGCTTGAGAACTGAAGGAAAGCTAAAGATCTGGTGAAAGAAAGAGATCATGAGATCTCCAAGCTGAAACAAGAGATGAGTGCCCTAACTGCTCAAATCCATGCTAGAAAAGTGGAAAAGGATGACATGCAAGGTGAACTGAAAAGTGCCATCTCTGAGAATGAAAACCTGATGGAAGCAAATGCTACTATTTCCAAAGAACTCTCTAAGTCAAAGGAAATACTTGCTAAGTTCAACAAGAGTACTGTCAAGCTTGAGAAAAAGCTTGAATCTGCCAAACTGGTCAAGAATACCAATGGACTTGGCTATTCCAGTCATGAGGAAGGTGAGACCTCTAGTACAAATGTTGGAGCATCAAAGAAACAACCGGCATCAAAGGATAAAGGTAAGAAAAAGTTTAAACCTATTTTCTTTAACTATCTTAAAGAAGGACATACTGCAAATGTGTGTAGGAGTAAGGCTTACAACAATTTTCCTTATTTCCTAAATGATAAGCCTAGATCCTATAGATTCAATGGTAACTGTTATGCATGCAACAAGTATGGGCATAGAGCATTTGAATGCAGGTCTGTCATGAATGACATTGGAAGATATCCTCAGAGGATCCAAGGAGTTGGTCTTGAACCTTTTGTGAACCAGAACCACAACTAGTTTAATGTCTTCAATCATTAGCCAAGAAGCGGTGGCTATCAAGCGGCAACCAGATGGAGAGAAAATTGTATGATCTATCATGGTCATGGTCACACTGCTACAACATGCAGAAGGAAGAATGGAAACATGAACAATGGACCTTGGAGAGCACCTGGATTGGTCTGCTATCACTGCAACAAACCGGGTCACATTGCCAGATTCTATAGATCAAGAAAGAACATATCTGATGATATACCGGTCACTCCAGAAGGAGACATTGATGTTGACACCATTCAAGCGGATATGAACAAAACCTAGAAGAAGAAACCAGTGGTGTTACAAGACGAACCAGTTTCTGCACCTAGTGTGGAAATATCGGAACTGACAAACTAAGCCTCAGAAAAGATTAGGGGGAGAAAACGGCAAAATGCTTCGAACCCCCAGTTTACACTAGTAAAATATCTTAACAAGTATGTGATACATGTCGCTTGGCAGAAGACCAAAAATGGTAAAAAGGCAAATTGGGGTTTATGCCCTAATAGAGGAGCATTAATGGTAGTAGGTGAGAGATATTTTTAAAGGCATTTTTCAAATCATTTCTCACTATATGATTTCAAGTGAAGAAATTTTTTTCAAAGAGCAAAGCGATGAAAAGGCAATTTGAGCTAAGATCTTGAGAAATTGACAAACCAAGAAGGAGATTCAAATTCAAACTACAAGCGGTCAAGTGGAGAACACAAAGTGGTGATTCAGCAACCAACGGAGTGTGGAGTGAAGGAGAATCGGAAAGCCCTAAATTCACGTGTTTTAAAAAGGTATTTCTTGAAGTTCTTAAAGTTTCTATCATAGCTTCTACATCTCATACTAGTTCTAGTGCATCCATTGAGTCTGAAAGTTTTATTCAACGAAAGTCCAAGTATAATTCTCTATCACAAGTTCCAGCTAGTGTGATAGTAGAAGAGGGAATTTCTGACTACATAGACTACAAGATTGAAGACCTAGGGTCTCTAGCTATCCACTGCCAGTTAGGTTTGTTTTGTGGAAAGGATAAGAAAATCAAAATGGAGTATAATATCTTGGAGAAGAAGAAACTCCACAATGTTGTCTACTTCCTGGAAGATTTAACAGAAGATCACATAAGGATCATTTTGAGCAGAGTCCATGATGACAAGATGTACCTAGACAGGATGCATGATATCACACCGTAGGCAATTCATGCAGTCACCAGTTTCTACAACATAGGGGAAGTGCCAGCCCTAAGGACAATAAGCAAAACTGAAATGACAAGGCTCACCGGTTTAGTTAGTGACTCACAAGGCATGACAGTCAACTCCATCAAGGATGATCTGGTTAAGTATGCCTGCATATTGATAGGCTACCAGACATTCTCTGCCAGCAGAATTAACTTTGTATTTGTTGCAGTGGTAAATGCCACTTACCGGATGATTAAGGAGGACGCATTATTTGTCTTGTGCACCGGTATGCAAAGGCAACTCCTGTCAAATCTAAAGTTGATCAAATAGGATAATGCACAAAGGTTTAAGTTTGGACAACTACTGGTCGGGTTGTTCTTTTACTTTCAAGGATACTTTCCAGGAGTAGGAGATGTCCAGCGGTCTCTTGACCAACCGGTAACTAAGCAAATCAAGGAGAGAATTCAAGAAATTGGAACCAGTTACCCTGATGTTCTGAATAAGTATTTTGATGAGTTCAGATGAAAAATGAGCCAAAGGATGAGGATCTCAAGTGATATCATCGAGAAATATGAAGATGATCTCTACTTCACCATCCAAGTAGATAAATGCATAATGGAGGTTGTTGAGCCTAGACAGGAAGAAGTAGAGCCAATGGGCTATGAGGTGATGTACGACATGCTAGAAGGGTATGCCTCTACCCTTATTGCCTCACTGCTTGATCCTAAGGTGAAGAGAACGAGCACCTACCTAGAGAGGATAGCACCAGTTGAGGATCCACCAGCAAAGAAAGGAAAAGAACCTACAGTAAAGAAGGTAAAGGCAGTGCCTGTAGCATCTGCACCGGTTACTGCTGCAACTCCAAAAGTGACCAAGTGGTCACCAGCCAAAAAGAAACCAGAAGTAGCACCAGCTAAAGTCTTCAAGAGGAAACGGAAAACAAAAAGCAACTCTGCGGACTCAAAGGAAAATGTGTCTAAGGAGCAGCCCAAGAAGGCAAGATAGACAAGAAAGAGAACAAAGAATGAACTGGCAGTGTCTGCACCAATAAATATTGATATCTCCTCATATAAACCTTTGACACATTGTCAAAGAACAATAAAGAATATTAGGAGAAAATTATTACATGATTTAGTAGACTACTATGATGATTTTAGTGATGAGGAGAAAGAAGAAGTATTATAGGAGATTATTGTTTATTTGTGTACAAATGACCGGTCACCATCAAAGATTAAATCTCAGACACCGGATTCTTTGTATAAGGCATTAGATAATAAATGGTGCATTGCCATAGAAAAGGAACAGGAAATTAAGGAGAAAGTTTTTGCTCAGTACTTTCCCAGCCCGTCAAATTCTGAATTATTTGATGTTATTGACCAAAATAAAGGACTCTTCTTCACTAGAAGAAGAAGACTCTGGCTGTTAGAAGGAAGACTAGATGATGTCGAAAAGGAAACTCATCAGTATATGGGAACTACTGTCCAGACTCACAAAGCGCATCATGCTAACTGATAAGCTAAGGAAGAACCGGTTATATCCAAACCGGATGAAGCATTTGATGATGAAGGAAATCTGGTTGTAGAACCAATCGACACTATTGACATCGATGCCTTGGATGTAGAAGATGTTACTCAGGACATACCTTCTGAGGGAATAGGACAGGAGCAATAGGCTGAACAGGGTAATGAGCAAGCTGAGGACAGACAGGAAGCGGCTAAGGAATAGGTAGAGAAAAAGAAAAGGGATGAAGATGAGGAAAAGTGAAAAGAGGAGAGAAGAAAAGATGAAGAAGAGAAGAAGAAGGAAGATGAAGAGGAGAAAAAGAAGAACAAAGATGAAGAGGAGAAAAAGAAGAACAAAGATGAAGAGGAGAAAAAGAAGAAAGATGAAGAGGAGAAAAAGAAGAAGAAAGATGAAGAGGAGAAGAAAAAGAAAGATGAAGAGGAGAAAAAGAAGCAAGAAGATGAAAAGAAAAAGAAAGAAGAGGAAGATAAGGAACAAGAGAAAAAGAAGGAAGTAGAGAGGAAAAAGAAGGAAGAGGAAAACAAGGAACAGGAGAAGAAGAAGGAAGCAGAGAAGAAGAAAGTGGAAGAGGACAAGGCAAGAGAAGCGGCGAAGAGCACATAGATGGAGACTACAAAGGCAACTAAGAGTCAAGCCAAACCAGTTGACCTCATTAGTCCTATCGATCTCCAGTCTACAAGTGAATTGAAGCTAATGTAGAGCATCAAGGTATCTCAAGAGTGCCTTGAAAATATATGGAGGAAGAAGGAGCAGGATGTAGTTCAAGTGGCTATGGACACACTTACCGGTTTGATACCCGGTACAAATCTTCCAAACACCGATTCGTCACTAGCTAGACTTAAGCTCCTATGCATAGTAGTAGATGATCAGGTGCAGAGCCTTGAAGAGGCAACATAGGCTAATGTCAAGAAGGAGCCTCAAAAATCTCTCAATATAGCTCTAGTGAAGAAGTTGAATGAGCTCTGAACTAAACTGAAGAAAGAACAAAAGGATATAAGGGATTCTTTGGTTGAGGGAAATCTACTACTTAGCAAAATTTGTCAACCCCATCTGTTCTATGATGATGTGCTAGCTCAGAAGCAAAAGCTTCAAATAGACTTACAGTCCTACATGAGCACATTCAAGGTGCCTTATGATTCCTTTGCAACTTATGGGCAAACCATTCACTGGTTTCACATCCAGTCAACCAAAATGGAGCAAGAGATCAACACTCGATCTAGAGATTTGCAGGAGCTACAACTGGTTCTACTTCCACATCTGCAAATTCTTTAGAAGTGTTATCTGAACCTGGATGCCTTGAAAGTTACATAGGAGATGAGCACAGTTGATGCCATGGAAGAATAGGTCTCCCAGATGTAAATAGAGAAAGAAGTAGCCACCTCCCTACTTGAGTCCTAGTCTCTATCGATAAAACAATTTTTGCAGGACTATAAATCTATTTTTGACAAGTATTATTCCTTGTGTCATAAACTTTTATTATTTTAATATCAAATGGAAACAGGGTTGTTCAGTGGTACTTTGTCATTGTTGGCAAAGGGGGAGAAGTACTCTATCTATTTTGGAGAAGTATAGGGGAGAAGTATCTGGATTTAAAATTTTGCTATATGCTTTGATATATGCTCTGATATCTCAATGTTTATGCTCTATATGCAAAAATGTTATACATCGTATTGTTAGAGGGATAGTGTATATGCTTAGGGGGAGCAATTTTGCTAATGGAATGTTTTTGTTGTAAAACACTTAGATGTCAAAATTTTATTTTCCTAAGTGTTGCCATCAATGCGAAAGGGGGAGATTGTTGGCATTTTTGATGTTCATGTTGTGATTGTCATTGATGGACACACACTTGCATTAAGATTCTCTTTATACGTGTGAGTTAGAGCACAACCGATATTTGTTCCAACCGGTATGTTGTATTATAGTCTTTAGACTATTGATGTCTTGCAGAATGTGTTTACCGGTTTGAAGTAGCATGTCGACCCCAAGCGGTTCATAGATACCAAGCGGTACGAGGGATCAAAGTGACATAACACATTTTTACCAGTCTTGATTTTGACAAACCAACAACCAGTATTTTGTATAAACCGGTAATACTCTGTGATGAGTTACCAATCGACATTTTGTGATGAGTTACCATCCACCGATCATTTGATGGTGCCGAATCTCTAGTGGTTCTTTTTGTGTCATGTTACCAAATATGTCCAGATGCATTGAACCTAGAAAATTGTATTGTAATCCTGTTGGACCTACATGAAATAAGATTCCTTTATAAGGACATCATGTCTAGGTTCTAAGGTTGTTGTTGTTGAGGTTGATGTTGTTGCTAGTTTTCAAGGTAGGTGAAGAGTTAGAGAGAGTTTGAATGTATAGAAGACTGAAGTAATGCTGTAATGCATTAAGATCGAGCTATCAAGGATCTAACCAAGAAATCTGTGCTATTTGATAGATCACTCACTTGTTGATTACTCACATCTTCGACAAGTCTGTAGCCCTTAACTGGGTAGGCCCAAAAGCCTCTTGTAAATCCTCTAACAAGGTGATTTATATCTGTGAATCTAAAATCCTCTAGCAAGGTAGTCTTTAATCGGACTTATCTCCTAATAGAGATTGAGATTCTTAACAGGATCTATTCTGGTAAAGAAATATTGTAAGACCTTAATCGGTCTGACCTTAACTAGTCTAGTTTCTATTTTGCAGATATTTACTTGTGAGTTCCTTCTCACCGTGGTTTTTCCCATTTGGGTTTCCACATCAAAATATCTTATGTTATGGTGTTTGTGCTGCTATGGGTGAATGCATTATTCGCTATTTGGTTTGCATGTTTGTTAACCGATTTGTCTGCTAAATTGTTTTACTAGTTTACTATCAGTCTTGCAAAGTGTTTAAGTGCAAAGATTTTTGGGATACTAATTCACCCCCCCTCTTAGTATTCATCAGATCCGATATGCTCCGGTATGCTTTGGTCTATGGAATTGGTCTAGATTGGTTATTCATGTGTTCTTGATGTGTATCACATTCAGTTGGTTCAGGATTTGAGTATGCGGAAGCTACCACTTGTTCTAGTAAGCCTTTTGGTTACCAGTAAGGCTTTTACTAGCAGAGCTTTGTTGAAGATATGTTGATATTATCCATAAGTGTTGTTGGTACGACTTATAGAAGGTTATCTAGATGTTGATGGTTATCATGTTAGTGTTCCACTTGTTTGTGGTGTTTCATTTGTCTTATGGCGACCTATTATAGGTCCGGTGATTATTCTGCTAGGTTATGGGCCAGTTTATGTAACGTGTGGGTTGATGCTCCCGATGCATTACTGATTGGATTCATTGATTGGATTATGTTGTTTTGGTCTTAGGCTAACTTGGTTGATCATTAGATTGTAGGTTTAAATTATGAATTTATTTTATTATCTTTTAGGTGGCTGACCTAATTGTTTAGGTCATGGGTTAGTATAATTATGACATAAGATCTCTTTGTACAAAGATGAGATCATGTATGGTATGGGTGATGGGATTATCTGTATGCAAATAATGTTGTAATCATATGCAAAGGTTTTTGTTGATCATAGGTGATTGAATTGGGTTTGTGGAAGAGGTTTAAGGCCTCTGGTATTGAGCCTAACCAGAACTGTACTCAAGCATGGGAGATGCTATACTTGCAGTTCAATCTTCATTCTGGATTGTTGTCTGATGTTTTCTGTAGTCAATGAGACTCCTTTTGTGATGAGAAATGTGGTCTAGGCTATTGTCCTTACTGCATGTGGAGGCCCCTTATTATAATATTTATTCATCTGATCAGTGGATAGATATTGTGGGTCTCCAATCCCACCATGGTTTTCCCTCTTTGAGGTTTCCCATGTATAAATCTATGGTGTTATTGTGTTCATATTTGTGGTTGCATTGTTGACTATTTTTATATGCTTTTCTGTTTATCGGTTGCTGAGTTGTTGTATTAATAAGGTTAAATTTCTCCATTCTGGTAGAACACTGCTTCACCCCCCCCCTCTTAGTGTTCTTGGATCCCAACAATTGGTATCAGAGTCTGGCGCCTTGGAGTAAGTCTAATAAATTGAGGAAGATCCTGCATCAAGAATCTATGGAGATAAGTTTAAGGAAGGAACTTCAAGTAGAACTTGAAGACTATGATGCTGAAAGATTGAGGAACATGAAGATGAAAGATGAGTTGAGATCTACAAAGAATTCATTTTTACTCTCCAAGATAGGTTGTTATCTGCCCAAGCTAAAAGGAAGGAACTTTTACAAAATCAGGATGATGAAGAGAAAGCTGCCCTTAAAGAACAATGTCATAAGCTGAGTTAGGAGAATATTATCATGAAGAATGAAATGCAAGCCTTGACTATGAGGATGTCCAAGGAGATTGAAGACCAGAAGAAGAATGAAGAAAATATTTCTATATCTCCGAAAGACATATCTGAGGAATGCATTAGGTTGGCACATGAGAATGATGTGTTGAGAACTGAATTGGTACAATAATAGAACAATGAACAAGAATTGGAATTGGAAAGAATGGTAGCAGTCCTAAGAGGAGATCTGGATGCTGCAAATGAATACAAAGATAAGTTTAAGGTTAGTTCTACTAAGCTTGATGAATTATTGAAGGATGAAAGGGACACCAGAGACACTAGAGGTCTTGGATTTGAGCATGGAGAAATATCTAGTACTATAAATTAGGATAACACATCCAGTCAGAAGGTCAACTGAAATCAAAGGTCACCAATAAGGCAACCCAATGCACATAAATTTAATGGTAGATGCTTTGTTTGCAATAAATTTGGTCATATGGCAAGATATTGTAGAAATAGAGAAAATCAGAATAATAATGCAGTTCCCAGTCAGTGTTCAAATTGTAAGATGTATGGTCATAGAACAAAATATTGTAGAATGAATGTGAAATGTCATGCATGTGGAAAGTTTGGACATATGGCTAATCAATGTAGGTCAAGGAATGGTCAAGGTTATAGTAAGGCAATTCAAAAGAATAATGTCACTTGTTATGCATGCAACAAAGTAGGACATATTCATAAATTTTGCAAAAGAAAGAACCTACCAGAAGGAAGTGATAAATCTAATGAGAAGGGAAAGTAGAAGGTTGAAGAGATTCGGAAGAAGAATGAGAAGAAGTGGGTTATGAAGTTTGAGGCTCAACCATCAGAATCAATTGCCCTAGCTATTCATTTGGATGAAGGATAAACCTAGTTACTCAACCAACTGAGCAAAATGTTCTTGCACCAACAGGAAACTCATCTGGTAACTAAGGCATTCACCTTAGGGGGAGGAAAATTGATGATAGATCTTGCATTGCCCTTGGTAGCTGTCTAAAATCATGTTTTAGATCTTTGGAGAAGTTAGATTGAATGTCAACCGACAAAGATTTGTTGGATCTTGGATCTAGTTTGGTTTACTGATAAGTCACTTTATGAGTTATGGTTTGGTCATACACCAGTTAAGTACTTCAAAATCTTTGGTAGTAAATTTTATATCAAAAGAGATTATTTCATTGGAAGTTTGACCCTAGATGTGATGAAGGGATATTTCTTGGTTGCTCTAATGAAAGAAAAGCATATAGATGTTTATAACAAAAGAATGTTGAGAATTATGGAGAGCTCTAATGTCAAGGTGGATGAGTGGTATAGAGGTCAAATAAGAATTTATGAGAAAAAATAGACAGTGGAAATAGTCTTAACTCAACCGGTAACAGCTTTACTGGAACAAAATGTTGAACCAGTTACCCCGACAGTATTAGAAAACTTAACAGTAACTAAAGATTAGGGAAGAGGAACAGAAAGTCAGAAGACTCCTAGGTATGTAAGGTTGAATCATTCAGAAGATCAAATAATTGGACAAGAAGAAGGTTGGCAGTTGATAAGGTATGCTTAATTTCTTTAATTGTACCAGCATCAGTTATTAAAGCTTGTAAGGATGAATGGTGGATTAAAGCTATGGAAGAGGAATTAGATCAGTTAGAAAAGGACAACACATGGACTTGGATGTTATTGGAACTAGGCTTGATTGATTTGCAATAGATATTTGTCAAAAGGAAGGAATTGGTTATGTTGAATCATTGCTCCAGTAGCTAGGATTTTCAAATATTTTCAAGGATTTTCTGGTATGGTTATTGTTTTATGATGACCTTACCCTATTAGCATGTTTAGATGTGGATTGGGATAAAGATATAGGTAACCAGGTAGGCTCATCTGGTGAAGCTTTCTTTATTGGAAAAAAACTTGTTTCATGGATCAACAAGAAGCAGTCCTGTACTTCCTTGTCTATTGCTGAAGCTGAGTATGTTGTTGTTGCTACTAACTATATAGAAGTTCTATGGATGAAGAAAATGTTAAAGGATATAAAGATGGATTGTAATGTACTGGTAGTTATTCACTATCATAGCTTTGCTCCTATTGACATATCAAAGAATCCAATATTTCTACCGAGAATAATTTTCTGAAGGAGTAGGTGGAAGCAAATAAAGTCAGATTGGTTTGGGGAATCATTTGAGCATTTGAGAGGTGGGTTGAGGTTTTTTGCCCCTCTGGTAGAGACCTGAGTGATGCTAATTGGCATCAGTCCAATATGCATTATCAAAGCTATTATTCATTTTGGATTGATGTGGTGATGCTACCACTCAGGGGGAGTAGTCAGTCATATGGTTCAGAGGATTTATGATTTTTCTTTGATGTTTATGTCATATTTATGGCATTGATGTCAAAGGGGGAGAGATATTAATGTGAAAAACTTAAGGAGTTATATACATTAAGGGGAAAGATATTTATGTGAAAAATAGAGCTTAATAGAGATATCAGTCTAAGGGGGAGATTATTGGCACAAGGAGGAGGAACTGAATTTCAGATTGGTTATATTCCATTGGGGAAGTTTGGTTTAGGTCTATGGATGGTTAAATGGAATAGAGATATTTGGTTATGAACCTCATTGTCATATCAATTTGTTGGAGATTGTTGGTTGTCTTCCATTAGGGGAGACTTGTTTGTCATTTCTTGGCACTTGGATATTTTTCACATCTAGTGTTGCCATCAATGACAAAGGGGGCTATTGTTGGAAATTTGGAGGAATTGATTATGTGTTGCACTGATGTTTTTTCATTGATGGCAACACCGGATGCTCTAGTTGCTTTGGCTATTTACCGATATCCGATTGGTCCTGGCAGGATGATTGGTTTCTGGTTGGTAAGATCATGTTGATCCGGTATGCTCCCGTATGTTTTGGTATGTGGAATTGGTTTAGATTGGTTATTCATGTGTTCCTGATGTGTATCACATTTAGTTGGTTCAAGATTTGATGATCTGGAAGCTATCACTTGTTCTAGTAAGTCTTTTGGTTACTGGTAAAAGTTTTACCGACAGAGCTTTGTTGAAGATCCTTTGATATTATGCATAAGTGGTGTTGGTGTGGATTCTAGAAGGTTATCTAGATGATGATGGTGTTGGCATTATGTGAACCAGCATGAGCCTTATGTAAACTGGCATGAAGACATAATGATATTGTATGTTGTCATTGATGTCAATATGAGACATAGTGTGAATTGGCACATGAGATAAGTGAAGAAAGAGGTACCGACATATGTGTGAACCGGTATATGCCAAAGTGAAGCGGCATGCAGTTATGGGAACCGACACATGGAAGCACTATATGACTACCAGTTGGTAAGGTAGCTTCCAATTTGGGGTTTCCAGTTGGAGTATCTCAAGTCTGTGTGACTCAATTGGTGATCTTTGTGTGATGAGTTAGCAGTATGATGGAGGACAGATCGTGTTGCCACGTAAGCTCTATGCATGTGAAGGATCTTGCATGAAGAAGACTATTCCTATCTACCTCGGGAATGTGCAAAGTCTATCAAATGGTGATAATGCGTGATGGGTTATCAGCCACCATGAAAACGGTGGATAATGGATGATGGAGAATGTCTTGAGATCAACTCAAGACTGGTGCATTTAATGCAGTATGTTTCAATGGTCAGGATTGAACCGTTTGAATTGCTCAACCTAACAGGTTTAGGGTTTAAGGTTTTTGCTACCGACCTGTATGTTCCCTATAAGGTCAATGTTAGGTTTCTGCCTGAAGTTGTTGGCAAAAGTTGTGAGTGTGTATCCAATGAAAGTGATACAAGATTCTTGCCAGACCATAGGAGAGAAGAGATACCTGCAAAGTGTATGTGCAGAAGGAAAAGAGGAGCCTAAATGGATCTGTATTAGTATTAAGTGCTATTAATAGATCATTGTAATACTTGTTGATCTCTAACCACTTCAACAGTTGTAAAATCCCCTAACAGGGTAGCCTTAACTGGCTTGTTTCAAAATCCCTTAAATCGGGTGGTCTTAACCAGCTTGCTGTAAATCCCTTAACTGGGTAACTCGAAGCTAATGAGTTCTGAGAAGCTAGAGAAGCTTAGGAGATCCTTTCAGCTATTGAGTTCTTAAAATCCTCTAACAAGGTGACCCTACTAGGTTTAACCCTTAACTAGGTATCCCTTAATCGGGTGATCCCTAACAGGATTGGTTCCTACCAGAACCTATTGTAATGTTCTTAACCGGACAAGGCTCCTAACATAGTAGACTTCTAAAGAGTTCAAAAAGCAGCTTGTGGGTATTCATGCCCACCGTGGTTTTTCCCAGTTGGGTTTCCACATGAAAAATGTGTGTGTCATGTGAAATACTTTTGTCTTGTGATGCTTTGCTTTATCTGTTATGCACATGAAGGTTCTATGTTTTATGCCTGTCTATAAAACATATTGAACTCACTGTTGTGAAGATTTGATGGTTAAGTCTACTAGTTCATGCATGTGAATATTATGATAATGTGGTATTGAGCTAAGAGAAAAGCTTAGTGAGTGACCGGTTCATGACTGACTGAGCTATACTAGATGTTACCGGTTGCACTCTATTTTACTGGTATATCTATTTATCAGTTATTGTGAATGTTTGCTGACAAACCAGTTTTGGACTATATTTGTGTTTGTACTGATTCACCCCCCCCCCTCTTAGTACCGGTTTGGTACTAGTGGTTCATCATTGAGTTATCAGTTGGTTATCATGTTCATGTTCTAGTTGTTCATGGTGTTTCATTTGGCTTATGGTGACCTATTATAGATCTAGTGGTTATTCTGGTAGGTTATAGACCAATTTATGTAATGTGTAGGTTGATGCTACTGATGTGTTACTAGTTGGATTCATTGATTGGATTATGTTGTTTTGGTCTTAGGCCGACTTGGTTGATCATTAGATTGCTGGTTTAAGTTATGAATTTAATGTATTATCTTTTAGGTGGCCGACTTAATTGTTTAGGTCCTGGGTTAGTATAAATATGATGTAAGATCTCTTTGTAGAGAGATGATGTATGATATTATATGTATGCGAACAATGTTGCAGTCATATGAAAATGTTTTTGTTGATCATAGGTGATCGAATCGGGTTTGTGGAGGAGGTTTAAGGCCTCCATTATTGAGCCTAACTAGAACTGTACTTAGGCATGGGAGATGATATACTTGTAGTTCAATCTTCATTTTAGATTGTTGTCCGATGTTTTCTGTAGTCAATGAGACTCCTTTTGTGATGATCAATGTGCTCTAGGTTGTTGGCCTTCCTACATGTGTAGGCCCCTTATTGTAATATTTATTCATCTGATAAGTGGATAGATATTGTGGGTCTCCAATCCCACCATGGTTTTTCCTATTTGAGGTTTTCCACATATAAATATGTGGTGTTATGGTGTTCATCTTTGTGGTTGCATTGTTGACTATTGTTATATGATTTTATGTTTACCAGTTCCTGAGTTGTTGTATTAATAAGATTAAATTTATCCATTCTAGTAGAAAACTGATTCACCTCCCCTCTCAGTGTTCTTGGATCCCAACAATACTACCTTCTGTACGAAAATGATAATAGCAAACCTATTGCTTCAGGTAGTGAACCCACTATTTCACGGTGCAAAACCGTTGTTCTACAAGAAAATGACAATTATCATTTACAAAAACCCGAAACTTAAAATGGAGATTTTACCTTTCGTATAAAAATGATGATAGTGAACCCGCTACTCTAGGTAATGAACCCATTGTTTCATGAAATCATAGGATTGATAAAATAGGCTTCCCCCTAGGTGGAAATAAGCTTGTAGATCCACTTTTTTGCCTGCAAGTGCTCAAAATCTGTAATAAAATGCACTAAAATAACAAAAAAAATGTTAAAATGACCTGTGAAGTGCATCCCACTGGGCATGCCAAAAAATGTGCAATAAAAAATGTGCATGCTAAATGAAGGGCTAAAAAGAAAGCTAATTAACCGTATAAACACAATGCATCATACACCTCAAGATTAGAATGGTAAGACTAAAATAGAGAACAAAATGATAAACAATGCAAACCATAATTCCCACTTTAATTTGATTATTTCATGATTGGATGTGTGCTCATGATGTAGCTTCAGATGTTTGATATTGCTCCATGATATTTCATGAGATGATAAATTGATTAATGAATGAAAGTGATGAAAGATGGGTTGAGTACTAATTTTGGCAGAGTAACGATATGATGTATGAAAAAGTGGATGATTTGGTCTAAAACGAGGGGGATTAAATAGGAGATAAGAGGAAGGAGAGAGGATGAGAGAATGCAACACTTGTCCTTTAGAAGGACAAGTGGCACACCAAAGAGAGGCAAATGTAATAAGATTCCACACTTGTCCTCAAAGAGGATGAGTGGTTTGAGGACAAGTGGCTCAAAGGGAAAAGACAAGTGTCCGAAAGGAGGGACACATTAATTAGTTAGCCAAATTTAAGCATCTACACTTACATGTAGTGACTATTTATAAATATTTTTTTATATAATATATCATAAGTTACCATCTACTATGCTTGCTAGTTCTTTAAATGATGTACCCATTTGAAAGGGTATCTGAATTATGATCTCTTAATGTTTTTCAATCCTTCTAACATATGTTCTACTCATTAATATTTTTGTGCAGTACTCAATTACATGTTGCAAAAGAAAATCTACCATTTTATTCTCTTCTTATATCAATGTTTTATGATAAAATAAATCATCATGCATTGACCTTGACCCATGCTATTTCCATAAAATTATTGGCTTTCTACTTTGTAGTGAATCAATTCTTTATCTTCTTTAATTTGAGTTCCTAAAAACTTATAAGCCCCACAATCTTGTGAACCTTGAAGAAGTGCTTAGTTCTCCACTTCACCATGTGTTGTAATAGGTAGTTCTTTTAGGTTTTATCTATTATTTTTCTTTCAATTTTTTGTATTACAAAACCTACACATGAATCCTAAATTTCAATCAAGAGCTCCAAAAAAAAATAAAAAAATGTTTTTTGTGAAAAGGAAGAAACCACTTATGATGAAAGAGCTTACATTCAAACAACATTTTATATTGTAAAATAATTTGTGTAGTTTAGATTTCTAAATTAGTTTGCATTTAGATATTTATATGTTAAAGTCACTTCAACATTACAAATAATTTTTACAAATAAATACATTTTTTTACATGTGATAATCCTAATAAATTAAGCATTCTCATAGTAATCAAACTATGTTCTGTTGCTCCCATATATTTAGTAGAATAAGGTTGTCTATGTCATATACATTATATTTGAAAATTTTAATCAATATTTAATATGTTTGCTTGAAATAACTGAATTTTTTTCAATGTTATTTGATATTTAATATTTAAAATCATAATTTTTATTATTTTTTATTTGTCAAATTTAAAGCAAATATCATCATTCCAACAATTAATTGTTATTTTAATCCCAAATAAATTAAAATAAATAAATAATATCTTTTTTTTTTTTAATATACAATTTTCATCATTAAAAGTTCATAATACCAATCTAAGTTCTATTAATAATATATTGTAAAGTTAACAAATTTATTTTTAATTTTTTTATTATTTTGTTACTTTTTTCCAATTTTTTTAAAAACCAAGTCAATTAGAAATATTTAATTATTTAGAGATTTCTTTTTAAAACTTTAAAACAAAATAAAAATAGTAATAACTACCTTTAACAACTGATTTATTAAAAATAGTTATTAATCTTAAAATTCAATTTTTGAATAACTAGTTTTTAAATATACAATTTTCATCTAAGTCGTTAATACATTGGTTAAAATATTGTAAATTTATTGAACTATTTTTAATGATTTCTTTATTATACATATTTATTTTTCTAAAAAATAAAATCAATTTACTTTTTTATTTTTTTAAAACAAATCAATTAATCATATTCATAGTTTTATTTTTTAAATTTTAAAAATAAAATAAAAAATAATATCATTTTTATTTTTATAAAAGTGGTAAAAAACCACTAAATTTGATTAATTAT
Source organism: Cryptomeria japonica (assembly GCF_030272615.1). NCBI lineage: Eukaryota > Viridiplantae > Streptophyta > Pinopsida > Cupressales > Cupressaceae > Cryptomeria > Cryptomeria japonica. The sequence goes on from NC_081410.1 coordinate 151,231,300, forward strand.
ATAATAATTTTTTTACAGTCCTGGTTCAAAGAGCAACAGTAGGAAGAACCAAGCAATGAAAACCTCTCGTCTTTCTCATAAGAAACCTAATAAACTTTTTTGTCTCTAGAAGACAAAATGCATCATTGTAGGCAGATGCAAAAACCCAATCCGAAGAAGAGATCCAAACCCACTGATACATATAATAGAATGAAGATATAAGGAGTGTATGTGACTCAACCCCAAACCCCACCAACCAGACAAAAAAACACCCAATCCCAATCCCAGATACAAAATACAAAAACCAACCCATACAAAAATGATCTAGGGCCAAGTACAAAAGGCTTCTACAAGTAGTATCAAAATGATTGAGCAAAAAAAACCATCAAGGATGAAGAAACCAATCGCTACCTGTCCCTCATCTAGAGGAGACAAAACCACATTAATAGATGAATCATTTGCACCATGACCATCAGGAGAAATCACCTGCAAAAGCACCACCATGCTTGAGAGGGACATAACTGCAACCATAGACTCAAGAAGAAAGTGCAGTCCTGTAAAAAATTCACAATAGAAGAGAAAGTAACTAGCGACACATGATCTAAGAAGAATTCAAAAGAAAGCATAGTATCATCATAGTTATCAGAAATCAACCCTCCTCTAATTATAGAAAGTAATTCACCATGCCAAACATTAGAGGGAAGTTGATGAAGAGATAAAAACCACCATAAGGAATATCACTAAAGTCAAGATGATAAGAAGACAAAGCACTATCCACATCAGGAGCATAATAGAAAGAAGAGAGTAGGAATGTGTCTAATAATTCCTAAACCAAAGCAAAATCGATAAACAAATCCATGCAAATAGTAACAAACTGGGAAGCCACTTTAGCAAGAAAAACATTTGTGTTTTTCACCAGCCACCACCTACCCACCACCTTGCGAATAGAAAGAGAAACATTGAGATGACGCAAATTAAACAACCTACCAAGATTTTCATCATCAAAGGCATGGCTATCCTAAAAAAATCATAGGGTTTAGTAGGTAGAATGATTCGGTAACCTACAGTATAGGCAACCATAAAAAAACATATGTCCACAAAAAATAGTTCATGATATATAGAGCCAAGTAGTGCATGGAAGAGAATTCAAAATGACATATCATAATTTACCAACCTCTTACCACCATAGATCATAAACACCAAACGAGCTTGCAATCACATCAAAATCCAAGTACCAAAAAAAACCACTAAAGACACACAAACCTCAACACATGACCCGTACCACCAACTTACCTCAAACAACCATGCAAACCAAAGCCAAGCATAAGTAATCATGAAAGGATACCAACTTAGACAAAACCAAACAAGGAAATCCCATATCAAGAAGAGAACCATACCAGGAATTTATTGCATAACACCTCAAGAAGCGATAATCATTACACATACCCAAATTGGAAAGGAGACACCAGCTACATCACATCGCCTCACAAACTATAGTCCACCCGACACCTTCCTTTAAATCATAAAAAAGAATGTAACTCTAATAACATCAAGTAAACAACAAGCTCCATACTTAAAATCATTAAATGCACATTATCATTACAAATACCTAATTTGGGAATGAGATGTCTCCTAGAACACATCACATCACAGACTATAGTCCGACCAACACCCTCCTTTAATTCAACAAGAAGAATGTAACTCTAATGGCATCAAGTAAATAGCTAGAATAGGCTCTGTACTCAAAGTCACTAAATGCACATACATATTAATGATCTCAACTAGAGTGCAAGGCCACATCAAAGCCTGAAAGGATGAGAACCCACAACACCAAAACAAACAAACCCATATTCAGACCAAAAATTACCCAAAAATACACTTCATCTAAGATGTTTCGAGAAATGGAGGAAGATCACAAACAACTACATCCAATGATTGGATATTCTCATTTATTGTCTTATTGGCCAAAAAATCTGCAATATAATTAGCCTCTTGTAACAATGATAAATAGAGTATGAGTTAAAAAATTGAAGTTGCAACAAAATTCTATCTAGCCAATATTATAGATGCCAAGAATGAGAAGTTCTATTAGCCACAACATAAAAAATCACCATTGAATTTCCTTCAATCACAACATCTCTAATATTCAAGGAAATCAGCAACTCTAGATCAATAGAGAGTGCATGAAACTCTGCAACATTATTTGTCCCATTCGGGATACATTTGCACCTAGCCTTGACAATATTGAGATCATCATCAGTAACTACCACACTAATGCCAGATTTACCCAAATTGCCTCTCGAGGCACCATCAAAAGTTAATTTGTACATAGATCTAGGGGGTGGCTGCCATTTAGCCTCCATTCTTTTATTTCTAGAAACCAAGCTCCTAGAAATGGCACCCTGAGAGGGGAGTAAATGCAAAGCCTGCCAATGCCTCATAATCCAACTGTCCCAAGAGGAAAAAGAACACCAAGAATCCAAACCTTTATAAATATAAGACAATGCAGTTTCGGAGATGAATTTTTCTATATGAAAAAGAACATCAACCAAGGATTGATATTTTTTCCTAAAAATTCTATTATTCCACTCAAACCAAACATTTCAAATTAGAATAGAAGGGGCAATGTCCCATAAGAAAGCACAAAAAGAGGATGTAAACAAGGAAGACCAACTCCTAAACTGGGATAGAATATCCCCACATAAGGTCATAGACCAGTTTAACTTCCTAAAAATCCAGTACAACAATCCAAAGCAAAAGGATAGCGGACAAAAAGATGATCACCCGATTCCAAAAATACCCATACAACACACAAGGAAAGATAATAGTAATGCCAAATCTATCCAATCTCATACTAGTGAGGACTCTATCTTGGACAACCAACCGGGAAAAACCACCTTCTTTTGGAAGACATGCTACATGCCAAAAAAGCCCTATGAGGCCAGGATTCCCCCATGTGACTAGAAGATAAAAATCTATAACCATTTTTAACCGAATACCCTCCTGACTTAGAGTGAATCTAGAGTAGCTCATCCTCCTTCTCTGAGAAAATAACCTTACGCTTGTTCAATTCCTCAATAGAGGCTGACTTGATCTCTTGCCCCACAGGCAATGATTCAATAGATTTCAATCTTACAGATGAAAAGACCTAGACAAATCAAAATAAAAGTAATCTACCAAATAAATTCCTCAAGAAGATTGCAACTGAGACATAAGAGGTGACTAATCTATAATGCTAGTCAAGGTAGAGTAGCCATTCCACACTTTCTCCTAGTACTTGGCTTTCTTACCATTATGCACAAGCCAAGATAAGCCTAGAAGAATAACAGACCTACAATTGACCATGAAATTCCAAATTGTAGACCTTTTGGGTAGTGAAGAAGCCATGATAAGAGCCTCCCTAGGCCTATTACCTAAGTATTTAGAAAACAAATTAGAGGTCCATTTGGAAGATGGTTCTTTATATAACTTTCATACTAATTTGGCCCCTAATGCCAAATTTTATTTATCTAGATCTGTGATGCCAACCCCTCCCAAATTCTTAGGGAGACACACCTTATCCCATGCCAATAATGGAATTTTAGCCATGTTACCAACATTATCATTCCATAAGACAAATCTCAAAATAGATTGCAAGTTAACAATTATTTTTTAGGAGCCTTCAAGACTAACATCAAATAGATAGGGACCACATTTAAAATAGACTTAATAAGCACTAACTTGCCAGAGAAAGTAAGCCACTTATGGTTCCAAGGGAGAATCCTTGACGATATAGAAGAGGAGACCCTATCCCAGAAATTATGCTTCTCAGAACAAGCAAAAAAAGGAATCCCTAAGTACTTTCAAGGGAAATTCCCAACTTCAAAACCCCAAAATCTAATCAACCAAGATTGTACTAGGGGAGAAGCATTAAGAAAAAAGATCTTATACTTATTACTATTTACCTTTTGACTAGAGAAAGCTAAATAATCCATAATGATCTTATTAATAACCCTAGCTTTAGTCATAGTAACCCACCCAAACAATAAGGTATCATCAACAAAAAGTCAATGAGAATGATTTTCTACCATATTAGGAATATTAATACTTTTCCAAAGACCACCCTCCCTAGCAGCAAGGATAGATCTACTTAAAGCCTCAGCCAAAATGATAAGCAATAATGGAGATAAGGGATCACCTTGTCAAAGACCTCTAGATGAAGAAAAGAATCCACACAAGGGGCCATTCAAAGTAACCAAAAATATAGTAGTAGAAATGCATTTGTATATCCATCTCACCCATTTATCCCCAAAACAAAAATTTCAAAGGATAGAGCATAAAGCTTTCCAATTTACCCTATCATAATCTTTCATCATATCTAACCTGAGTATCATAGCAGGAATAGACAGGTTGGAGATAGAGTGAAGGACCTCATGAGCCACAATAGCACCCTCTATAGTTTCCCTTCTAGGGACAAACCCACTTCGCTAAGGATTGAGCTTAGAAAGTCTCAAAGATATTTCCTTGCTAATTATCTTGTACAACATATTTCACAAAGCAATAGGACGAAAGTCAGCAAAAGACTTAGGGTTCTCAATTTTAGGAATGATGGCAATAAGAGTGGCATTCATCTCCTTCAGTATAGACCTATTCCTTCTGGCCTCTTCCACAACAAGAAAAATATCATCCCCAAGAAAAGACTAGCATTTTTGAAAGAATAATGTAGTGAACCCATCAGGGTCAGGAGCCTTCTCAGGAGCCATAGAAAAAACAACTTCCTTCAACTCTTGACTAGAAAAATGGGCTATAAGCATTTTATTATCCTCCTTAGATATGAGATGAGGTATGGTAGAGGTAAAACTATCATAGACAGAAGAGGACTCTATCGTCAATAAGGATTTAAAGAATCTAATGGCCTTGATGGCAATGTCCTAGATGCAAGAAATCCTATATCTCCGCCTCTTAATATTAGCCGAAGAGTGAAAAAAATTTGTTTTCATGTCCCCCTCCACAAGCCACAAACCTCTAGACTTCTAACGCCAATATATTTCTTCACGGGAAAGAACTTCCTCAAGTTGACTATGCAACAATTGATGTTAAGCAAAGGCAATCGAATACATGCCAACATTCATGACATAATTATTCAAAACCTCTAACTCATTTTGAATTCTAGTTTTTTTGGTAAAAATATTTTTTAAATGTGAGATATTCCAAGCCCTAATCTTCTCCTTCTTGAAAGAGATCTTTTTGACAAACCAAAATATTCTAGTCCTAGAGACAAAGGGAGCCGAAAACCACCACGATTCCAAAAGCATAAAAAAAGAAGGGTCCCTAAACCACATAGGCTCAAAATTAAAAGGAATCTTCCTAGGGGCTCTATCATCCAAGATGGACAGCAAGATCAGAAAATGATCAAACCTTGGATTTGGAAGAAGCATTGAAACAACATCAATATCTGAAGAAAGCCAATTTTCATAAATCATAAAATGGTCAAGTCTCTCAGCTATCTGGGAAAAATCCTTTCACATATTTGTCCAAGTAAAAGGACCATTTAGAGTTTTACAATCCAATAAGCTATTCTTCTTAATAGAAGAGTTGAAATCAACCAAAATACATATATTAGTAAGAATCCCCCTAGTCTTCTCCTCCTCATGATAAATAGCATTAAATACCCCTCCAAAGACCACAAACTTCCCCCAAAGAGGGGATGAAATTAAGGTTAAAGTATCCCAAAGGCCTCTTTTCAGTAGAATACTCATAGGACCATAGATGTAAAAAAGCTAGAACTTAATATTAGACACCCTACTCTTAACCATACCCAACATCCAATTAGGGCAGAAGAGACCAATTATAACTCAGTAGTAGCATCATTCTAGAGAAAAGTCAACCCACCTGAAGCCCCCATAGAGGGGGAAACACAAAATTTCCAAGCTTTCCATTTAGAAAATAAAGAATCAACAACTCGCACATTTAATTTTGTTTCCTGCATAATAAGAACATCACACTTCATTAAGTCCAATTGTGACTTAATCAAGCATCTCTTGTTAGGGGCATTTAAGACCCTAACATTCCAAGAAATGACCTTCATTGGCCTCGAGGGGAGGCATTGTCTCCCCTCTTCTTATTGGCATTATCCCGACCCTCCTTACCCACCACAAAGGCTGCCTGAAGATTCCTTTTGGTGGCAATAGAACTAGTAAGAGGAGGACTAAACTTATATTTCTTTCTCAAAGAACCTGAACCCGAACTAAAAAGAGTTGACTGGATGCCTGCATCTATTTCCAACTGAGTATGAAATGCCTTTGGCTTTCTACCCCACTTAGAAGGAGATATGAATGGAGAACAAAGAAATAAAGATGTTTGTGCTAAAGGCAAATTGGTTCCAAGATCAAAAGCTACCTTATTGCCATCAGACATATCACCCTCATCCACCAAAACTTTAATTGGAGATAGAATCTCAAAAGGATTGTGTGTAGGAGGAATCTCCAAAGATTTATTCAAATTAACAAGGTCTTGATCAATAGAAGTAACAACTTTCTCAATAATATCATGATTCAAAGTGAGATTATTAACAGTTACCAATTTTTGTACTTGAGAAATTAATTTCTCATCTAGGGCAATAATAATCAGCTCAGCCCCCTGAGCCGACAGAGGTGTACTAATCAACCCAGAATCATTTACAAGAAAAGACTCCCCAAGAGGCTTCCCTTCCCCAAGAACCTGATTAGTCATGGTAGTCTTACATTAAATCGTAGTAGAAACTCCATCATTTGGAATCCCTAGAACATAAAGACCCAACCCAACAAGCTTATCAGCAACAGACTGAGTAATCTTCAAAGCATCACAATCCACAACAGGAAACAAAGGAGAAAAATATTTCTCCTTTAAAGAAGTAAACCCTAGGGTCTTATCAATAGAAGAATCAATATTCTTTATGAGGTGAGGGTTAGAAACTAGAGAAGAATTTGACTGTAATAGAATTTGCATATCATCACGGGTGAGAGAATCAAGATTTTCCCTATTCTTACCAACAAACTTAGTATTCTGTACCTACTTATTAACAAATGATAAACCTTTTAAACATGTAAATAGAGTAGCGCCCATAACCACACATGACTTAGTAAGCCAATCAGAATCATGAATAAGTCTTGCCTCTAAATCCCATCAATCAATTTTAAATTACAGATGTGAGGAATAACAAAATTCGGCTTAAGCAAGACACAAATATTTATCTTGAAAACCCCATCCTCAAACAAAGAATGCAAGTGCATTAAATTCCTAAAAGAGTCACCTATCTTTTGCAAAATCTTTGAGTTAGAAAACTCATATAGTATATTAGGTAATGAAAACCAAGTAGGGATGCATTTAAGAATATCTTAAGAAGCCAAAAAAAGGGGTTTCCAACATTCCACAAATACCAAATTTCGGCCAAACCAAAAAAATGGCTTCTCTAGGGATTTAATTTTAGCTTCCTAAGAATAAAAAATGACAATAAAGGAACTCGAGGAATGAACTTGAAAAAATAGTGTACCATACCACATTTCATTAATCTTACTATGCAATTTAGAAAGAAAAATATTTTCCCCCCAAAAATGAATTAAAACTTCCAAGGAGTGCAAATCTCTAGCTTTCTTATCAAATAGAGCCTCAGTTGCAAAGATCAGGGGAATAGGAAGCCATACCTTGTCTGCAACCTTTTCCTTACCAAGGAGCTTGTTTGTGCTCTTATTCAAATCATCCATCAATTTCTGTCACATCTCTGGATTTTGCTTAATCATCACATGCACTTTGCTTGATTTCTCAACCTTTTTAGGGTTAGTCCTAGACAACTCCTCCACCCTTTTAGGGTTAGTCCCAGACCACCCAGCTCATTTACCAGCCCTATTCCTTTGATATCCTGAAGACAGACCCTTATTACCATTAAAACCATTACCACCACGAGGGAGGGTTTTCTACTTACTCCAACCTTCATTTTGTGGACGAAAAAAGCCCCTGAAATAATCTAATTTTGGCTAACCATCAAATCCATAATGCACTTCTTTCCTACTTGAATCAATCACATCCACCCACTTTCCTCCATGAAAAACCCATTGAGGAACATGATCTCCCTGCAAGCCATAAGGATCTGAAGGGGGGGAGGATCCTCGAGGGCATCCTCACCCCAATTGAACCTATGCAAGTGATTGCCTTTTTTGTGAAATTTTGGCACCCCCCATATTATCATTCCTTGAGCCTCCACCCCCCCCAAAAAAATTAAAAAAATATCTATTTTTATTAATATTAATTATTATTAATTATTAAAATTTAAAAAATAAAAATCTAAATGTAATGCTCTCTAACTAAAGGGAAAAATCATAACGTAAAATTTAAAGGAAAAGGTTTCTTTAACATGTTAATTTTTTTTTTCGCATGTTTCATCCATTCTATGAAAGAGTATAATGCTTTGTGTGCAGGCTTATGTAAGTTTTATGATATGCTTTTTCGTGAGTTTTTCTCACTAAAAAAAACTAGGATTAAAATTTGCCACGGTAACACAATGACAACAAATAAAATCATTCCAAGTGGACATGAATGTAATGGTTATTGCAAATGGAAAATGAAAAAAACTCTGATTCAAATGAAAGTCATTTTTTTAAGCATTAAACTTTCTTTTAGTTTAAGCATGCATAATATTGCTTTAAATCCTATGCATTTCTAACAACATTTCCAGCGATTCATTGAGGTCTTTTGCGGCTCTTCATGACACGTTAAAATCTTTTCTGACTGAGAAAATCAGGTGTGAAACACATTTTTGGTGGGGGAGCTCCCCCACAAGGGTGATTCATTGAGGTCTTTTGCAGTTCTTCACGACACGTTAAAATATTTTTCGAATGAGAAAATCAGGCATGAGACACATTTCCGATGGGGGTGCTCCCCCACAAGGGAATAGCCTATCGGCTAACTAAACATATATTTTTTCTATATATCTACATGGCATTTATTTAAACAACCTCCACCACACCAAATCTATGCCATGCCCACTTATTGACACCAATAATTTTGATTTTAAACAATGAGATGTCGTTAATTAATTTTTTCTTCCTTACTATCAAATTAATTCATATAAATGCATCACTTTATCCCAGAGTGATTTTGTCACTTTAGGTAGTGTTAGTACTCTCAAAGTAACTAGTAGGAACTTAAACAAAATATTAAAAAAACTTTGACTTCTTTTCAGACCACACTAATTTGATTTTATAAATGGTAACTTATCGTGTAGAGAGCACTATGCAATATTGTTGCATTTTTCAAGCTATAGTGATAAGTTAAATATAACAATCAATATTTGCTACAATTTTAACTCATTAGTATCAACAATTAAATTCTATATCATGACAAAGTAATTACAAGAATGATGCTATATTATTTTTGTGTCTTCAATATCAATAAATGAATATAACATAAATTCAAACTTAATGAAAATACTCTTCAACAACAACAATATATATTTTTATCTCAATATGAATACACCTTTACTAGGACCAATGGTCGAGTATTGAAAAAAAATATCAAACCTTTAAATTAGAAATGTATCAAATACAGAGGAAGTATGCACACCATTGTGCCAATAATTTCATATCGGTCTTATTTTATTTCTAAAATATTTACACAACCAATCTTATAAAGAGATGAAATGTGTCAAATGCTGTATATTAAAAAATAAAAACATATTGAGATTAAAATAAAATAAAATAAATTATTAAAATAAATAAATAGCAATACATTGCATATTACTTCAATCTCATTTACATTTAAATATTTTTAGTACAAAATAATTATTTTGTTATAATATTTTAAAGATAAGTATTAGTCACTATGTGACAGAATACATACATAAACACATGATTTGCATGAAAAAAAGGGAGTCGTTGGCAACTCAATGTAACATTGTGACATAGCTATTGATTTAAATCATTGATAAATAATCTTTATTACAAATTTAATTTTGCTGAATGTATCTCAATGTAACATTGTGACATAGCTATTAATTTAAATCATTGATAAATAATCTTTATTAAAAATTTAATTTTTATGAAGGTATTTTCTATAAATTAGATTTAAATGGTTAAAATTATAGAGTAAGACAAATGCATTTGAAATTCTCATTACATTTAGTAAATATAAAAAATTTAAATGTATTTTTGATGTGTTAATTTTGAATTTTCAAAATATTTGGTATTATTATTTTCATGAGTGAATGCATACATTTGTAATAAAAAAATATAAATTTATTATTATCTAGAGATTGTGTGAATATCATTTCTAGTTGATTTTATTATATTATGATAATGTGTTATTGTTATCTAATCTTGCTTCATTATTTTATATAAAAATGAATAGAAACAATTCAAGTGATTGCAGTTAATGATGCATAATTTCTATAATAGTGTCTTGTTCGATCCAATGCTCTCTAACCTCTACTTGAAATGAAATTTCAACTATCAAATAATTGATAAGAATCAAACACACTACAATCTAAAATCATATTGCATGGAGTTCACGATCCTAATATTTTTTTTAATTATCACACTTCTCATTTATTTATATAAATAATCAATCGATAAAGATACCTCACTAAGTGTAATGTCCCCCGCGAGGAACCTCATGTTATTAAATAATCATACAAACAATAATAGATAAATGCAATTTTTTTTTAAACATAAATATTTAATGACAAGTATCAATTAAGGTTCATAATACTTAAACTTCCAAGAGGTTCCCCAACATTGATTAACAATTCAGATTGCATGAAACATGAAAGTATAACCATAAGCATTCATACATATTACATACTAACCACATTAATCCATTACATATGATTAACATATCCAAACCATTTTAAGCTCAACATCAACTAAAATAAAAGATAGCTCATAAGAACACAATGGATTGCTGGTACCAACACTGCACAATCTAAAACCACTAAACATAAATTAACATTACATTACATTATCCAATTACATCAAGAGTCCTCCTTAGTGAAATGATACAATTAAAACCATATAAAAGTACACAAAACATTATCATAAATACATCTTCAATGTCAAAACTCTAAACATGAACAAGATGCACATGAGAAGACCACATTCACGCTCTGCAAGGAAACTGACTTCCAAAGGTAGACCATGACCACTTGACCATGTGGTACCCAAAGATCCACCCCACCATGCTAGGGATATAGAAACTAGGTCCTAACAGACATACTAAGGTCAACAAGATGCAACCCTCCCAAGGAAAGTCTAGTACTAACATTAGGGTCTATTATCAGAGGCTCATTATTATAATACTCTGGGTAAAGTGCTAGGATGCATTAGGGAAGGAGTGTCATCACATGGCCCCTCCCAAGATACACATGTGGTATTGACAACCTTTGATGAGGACAAAGTGGTTGACTAGGCTATCTCCAAACATCATATGGATGGAGAAACAATGTTAGCTCCAAACATCTCCTAGACAGACAAGCAATGCCAACTCCACAATGAGTAACCTAGGTGGCCACTTTGAGCCCTGACCCCCATTGCGAGGCACACCTCCTTAAAGATCTAATGCAACCTTTCCATTGGTTAACCCATTCCTAGGGTAGAAACCAAACATAAACAAGACTTAATCAAGCAAAAGATACATCACCCTACAATAAGCCTCAATACCATAACCACATGATCTGACCAATCACAAAGGATATAATAGAGTCACATCTACGATGTCCAAATATAATCAATAAATCACATCCAAATAGGGGTAAAGACATCAGGTTTACCAACCACCCCTATGAGCTTCTAAGTGTAAGGAAGTCAAGTAGCGGAAACAACTTCCTACACTAGCCTTGAGAGGAGGGTAATGCAAAACTTTTTCAGATCATTACAACAGTTACAAAAAATAGAAATAGATATAATAGCAATCATACCACAACTCAGTGATTTACATGGGGAAAACCCTTTCGGGAGAAAAACCCCACCCTCCAAAAGTAGCTCAATATTTTATTCAGCAATCAAAAACAGATTACAACATACTTGCAGAGCAAGCTCTTCGCAGGAGTACCACTAATCAGAGATTCAGAGGCAACTCAATAGCCATAGGACTCTTACACACAACCTCTATCTCACACACCTCATAAATAGGAGATACAATACAAGAAACCGTCAAACGGTATTACAAAACCATGGGCTAAAACCACCAAATAAGGTGTAGCCGACCTTATCTCCCTTCTATGAAATGTTAAAGCATACATCAACACGTGTTGCTCCCTTTTACAGCTCATTTATGTATCCGATACAAATTATTTTTCCTATTTCAGGAGTACAAACTTCCGGAGGCCATAACTTGAGAACCGGGTGTCCGATTGATGAACCGTTTGAAGCGCCGGAAAGCTCGCGAAGTGCTCTATCACCTCATAACCAGCTTTGCCTATTACGGCCACTTTTCAGGGCATTTTTGAGCCTCTAAAGTCCCCAAAATTAAGTTTAAATATTTTATTGCACCCCTCCAAGACAAAAACTTTAATATCTTCAAAACTAGCTGTGACCTTGCGACGAAACTTTACCGGAATGCTTATCTAGCCAACCAGAAGCTTCAGGGAGAGTTTCACACCATTTCGTGCTCAAATGAAAACTTACTATAAATAGTAACCTCGCATAAATGCAAGGTTGAGACACCATTTTTTCCAACAAATCTCCCACTTGTCGAACACCTTGCAAGAGCGGAAGGGAATGTCAACACAATGAATCAATTGCTAGGGGCCATAAGGCCCATAGACTCTGAACACCATCTAAACTTCTCTGTGCTCACAACCTTAGTTAAAGCATCTGCAACATTCATCAAAGTTTCCACCTTAACCAGCTTCACCCTACCATCTTCGACCATATCTCTAACAAAATGATACTGAACATCAATATGTTTGGTCCGGGCATGAAATGTCATATTCTTAGCTAGGCTAATTGCACTCTGACTGTCACAGTAAACTATCACTGTACCTTGTTTTATTCCAATATCTGAACATAGTCTCTTAAGCCAAATGGCCTCTTTACAAGCATGAGTAGCTGCCATATACTCTACTTCAGTAGTGGATAAAGCAACCACAGCCTGTCGCTTACTCATCCAACTAATTGCACCACCAAACAACGTAAACACATAAGCACTGGTGGATCTTTTGCTATCAATATCACCTACCCATTCTGAATCCACATAACCATGGATATCAAGGGAAGTCATGTCTCCAACTGAATTACCATGATAACACAAAGAATACTCTGAAGTACCCTTCAAATATCTGAAGACTCTTTTGACTGCATCCCAATGAACTCTACCAGGATTAGACATATATCTAGAAAGGACTCCCACTGCTTGGGCAATGTCTGGTCTAGTACAGACCATAACATACATCAAGCTTCCAACCGCACTCTGGTAAGGCACTCTGCTCATGTCTTCCATCTCCAATGGGGATGTAGGACAATCTGAAATAGATAGTTTCGTTCCAACTGTAAAAGGAACAGTCAATGGTCTACAATTCTGCATGTTGAACCTCTGTAACACTGAATTCACATACTTACTCTGGCCTAGCCATAGCTTTCTGTTCACCCTATCTCTTCTAATTTCCATCCCAAGAATGTGCTTTGCTGCACCAAGATCTTTCATTTCAAATTTAGCAGCGAGCTGAGACTTCAGTTCTGAAATCATACCTTTCCCTTTACCAATGAATAACATATCATCAACATACAATGCAATGAATAAGAAATGATCACCATAAGATTTATAATAAACACAGTGATCTGATTTAGAATGTTCAAATCCCAAACTCAACACATATGTATCAAATTTCTGGTACCACATCCTAGGACTTTGTTTGAGGCCATACAAAGATTTCTTCAATTTACAGACCAAGTTACTTTTGCCTTTCACCACATAGTGCTCCGGCTGTGTCATATAAATATCTTCCTCCAAATCACCATGAAGGAAAGCAGTTTTCACATCCATTTGCTCAACCTCTAAATCATAAGCAGTAGTAATAGAAAGCAAAAATCTAATGGATGTCATTTTTGCAACAGGAGAAAATATCTCACCGTAATCAACACCCTCAACCTGAGAGTAGCCTTTTGCAACCAACCTTGCTTTATACTTCTCAATGCTTCCATCTGAACCAATCTTTTTCTTGAACACCCATTTACAACCAACAGGTTTTTGTCCTTCAGGCAATGGTACAAGATCCCATGTATCATTCTTTTTCAAAGCTGCCATTTCTTCCTCCATAGCAATCTTCCAGGATTCTGCATCATTCATACCTAATGCCTCTTCTACAGATTTCAGTTCATCCACACTAGTATTCAGAGAAAAAATACATCTCCAATCATCAGGTGAATACCTTTCAGGTGGTTGTCTATGTCTTGTAGATCTTCGAACAAGCTGAGTTGGAGGTTCTTCCTCCTCTTCTGAAGATTCAGATCTAGACGAGCTCTCCTCAAATTCTTGCCTATCTAGGGGTCTCGATTCAACTCTTTCAGGTGTAGAAGGAAGTTGAATCACATCTTCTTTTTTAGTCTGTTATGGCTGCAATGTAACAGAAGGAGACTTAATTTCTCTAAAAATAACACTTCTACTGTGAATTACCTTTTGTGCAACAGGGTCCCAAAGCTTGTATCCTTTCACACCATAACTATACCCGATGAAGATACATTTCACAGCCTTGTTCTCCAACTTTGTTCGCTTCTCCTTTGGCACATGTGCATATGCCTCGCAACCAAAAAATCTAAGATGTCTCAATGAAGGCTTGTGACCTGACCATGCTTCCATAGGCATTTTATCAACAAGAGCTGATGTAGGAGACCTGTTAATCAGGTAGCAAGCAGTGGCAACAGCTTCAGCCCAAAACTTTTGTTCGAGACCAGCACCACTCAACATACTCCTAGCCTTCTCCATCAATGTCCTGTTCATTCTTTCTGCAACTCCATTCTGCTGTGGAGAATACGGAGTTGTCTTCTGCCTGTTAATTCCACATTCTTTACAGAATCTATCAAAATCATTAGAGCAAAACTCACCGCCATTATCAGTTCTCAAACATTTTATTTTCTTTCTAGTCTGCAACTCAACCATTGCTTTAAATTCTTTAAAATGACTAAAAACTTCAGATTTACTCTTTAGAAAATATACCCATGTCCTTCTACTAAAATCATCAATAAATGAAACATAATATGTGGATTTTCCAATCGAAGAGACATCTACTGGACCAAACACATCAGAATGGATAAGATCCAAAACACCACAAGTTTTATGAGAACTCGAGTAAAACTGAACGTGGTTTTGTTTTCCATAAATGCAATGTTCACAGAAATCAAAGTCAAGATTACAATCATTCAAACCTTCAATAAGATTTTTATTTTTCAAGGTCCTTAGACCCTTTTCTCCAATGTGGCCAAGTCTCTGGTGCCATAACATAGTCTTCTCTGCAGGTAACTTTGCTTTAGACGAAAGAGCACCCTTAGGTACCCAAAAACCATTTCCATCTGCTGAAGGTGAAAACTTCAAATCTTCCAGTGAAGTATCTGCAGATTTACTTTTTACAGAAGTGCTATTACACTCAACAGTGTATGCTTCAAGCCTATACAAAGTGCCAAACCTGACACCTCTAGCAACTACCATAGCACCCTTAATCATCTTACATCCTGTTTCAGAAAAGACTACCTGCACACCTGCATCTATCAGTTTGCTCACAGATAACAGGTTTCATTTTAATCCAGGGATATGCAGCACACCATTAATCCTTTTTATTCTACCATCAGAAAACCTGATTCTAACTTTACCTCGACCAACAATGTCTAGAGGTGAATCATCACCCAAGTACACCTTACCT
This sequence comes from Cryptomeria japonica, assembly GCF_030272615.1. Lineage (NCBI taxonomy): Eukaryota > Viridiplantae > Streptophyta > Pinopsida > Cupressales > Cupressaceae > Cryptomeria > Cryptomeria japonica. Next base: position 151,247,138 of record NC_081410.1, read on the forward strand.
CCATTAAATCCTTCATATTTAGAAAACCAATCTCTATTGGAAGTCATATGAAAAGATGCACCTGAGTCAATTAGCCAGGCATCATTACCTGCATGAGTCGCCAAAGCCGCAATAAATGCATCGCCATCTTCCTTGTCAGACTCAGAATCAGAATCAAACTTTTTCTTTTTCTTCTTCTTTTCTTCTTTGCAGTCCTTACAGATGTGACCTGGTTTACCACAATTCCAACAAATGACTTTGGACTTTCCAGGAGATTTTGATCTCCCTTTGGATTTGGACTTGCCGCGCTTCTCATTCTTCTTGCCTTTCTCCTTAGGTCTTCCACGAACGGTTAGGGCTTCCTTTGAACTAATGGATACCTTCCTTCGCATCTCTTCACCGAGTAGGGCACCCACCACGTCTTCAGATTTCAAAACAACAAAAGTACTACCGATAGCCATAACAAGAGAATCCCACGAATCAGGCAAAGAGCAAAGCAAGATCTGACATTTCTCCTCCTCGTCCATCTTAACACCGACAGATACTAATTGAGCCACCAACATATTGAATGCTTCCAGGTGGTCTGCAATTCGTCCACCCTCTTCCATCTTCAAGGAATACAATTTCTTTCTTAAGAAAATTTGATTTAATAAAGATTTCACTTGATACATCTCACCAAGCTTAGTCCATAGCTTCTTTGTAGAGTTTTCTTCATGGACATTGATTAGAACAGAGTCTGCCAGGCACAGTCTGATTAGACCCTTGGCTTTTCAGTCCATAACATCATACTGAGCTGCCGCAGTAGGATTTGAGGGCCTTTGGACATTCGCATCAACAACATCCCAAAGATCTCGATCTATTAGCAGATCTTCCATCTTCAGCTTCCACATCTCAAAATTACTTCCGTTAAATTTCTCCACCTCTATTCTCCCTGATGAACTCGCCATCTGAATATTCCTGCAACAAGATCAAAAAGTGTCGTCTGCACAAGCTCCCACTCAAATCTGGATTAGTTCAAAAAACCCAACTGCCCACAATTGAAACCAAAGGTGATCAGGCTCTGATACCACTTGTAAGGAAGTCAAGTAGTGGAAACAACTTCCTACACTAACCTTGAGAGGAGGGTAATGCAAAACTTTTTCAGATCATTACAACAGTTACAGAAAATAGAAATAGATATAATAGCAATCATACCACAACTCAGTGATTTACGTGGGGAAAACCCTTTCGGGAGAAAAACCCCACCCTCCAAAAGCAGCTCAATATTTTATTCAGCAAACAAAAATAGATTACAACATACTTGCAGAGCAAGCTCTTCGCAGGAGTACCACTAATCAGAGATTCAGAGGCAACTCAATAGCCATAGGACTCTTACACACAACCTCTATCTCACACACCTCATAAATAGGAGATACAATACAAGAAACTGTCAAACGGTATTACAAAACCATGGGCTAAAACCACCCAATAAGGTGTAGCCGACCTTATCTCCCTTCTATGACATGTTAAAGCATACATCAACACGTGTTGCTCCCTTTTACAGCTCATTTATGTATCTGATACAAATTATTTTTCCTATTTCAGGAGTACAAACTTCCGGAGGCCATAACTTGAGAACTGGGTGTCCGATTGACGAACCGTTTGAAGCGCCGGAAAGCTCACGAAGTGCTCTATCACCTCATAACTTTGCCGGTTACAGCCACTTTTCAGGGCATTTCAGAGCCTCTAAAGTCCCCAAAATTAAGTTTAAATATTTTATTGCACCCCTCCAAGACGAAAACTTTAATATCTTCAAAACTAGCTATGACCTTGCGACGAAACTTTACCGGAACGCTTATCTAGCCAACCAGAAGCTTCAGGGAGAGTTTCGCACCATTTCATGCTCAAATAAAAACTTACTATAAATAGTAACCTCTCATAAATGCAAGGTTGAGACACCATTTTTCCCAACACTAAGGATACTACAACTTGATTAAAATAAAAAACCTAAGACGATCTATAGATCAAACTCAATTGAATATTGCCAAGACTTTAGGGTACAACATACATAAAAGGGAGCGACTTTGAATTTGAACTCAGGACAGGGTGGGAAACCTTATAATGTACAGGCAAACCAGGGAGTGGGCGGAAAGGACGGATCTCAGGACTACCATGATTCTTCCGAACTAAATGGAAAGGATCTGATGGCTAGGGAACCACAAGGTGGCGATAGGCCTCTTGATCCCAGTGGGGGGGAAGGATCATGTGCTGGAGGTAGCCCATTGCAGGGACATCGGTTATCAATGGACTTCTTTGTTCAGTGTCAAACTGAGTGGAAAGTCCTCATTCCATGCAGTGCATAATATCTCATAACCAAAAAAGGGCATATTTGCTATTGAAGTTCTCGATCCAGTGATTGAGCACAACATCAACCTTATGGCTTTGACACTGGTAGGCAAATTTTTGGGCCTAAGACCGAATATTGATGTTGTCAGGGTGTTTGCTAAATGTAAATAGGCACTCAAAGGTCAGGTGGAGATCACAACCATGTCCAAAGGTGCGTTGTTTCTGTCTTTTTTTTGTGAAGAAGACATGTAGAGGGTTCTTTGTGATGGCCCTTGTTTGATTGGAAAATCTGTGCTGGCTCTGCAAAAATGGTCACCTTTGATGGACCTAAATGAATCCTTTTCTGTCCAAGCTCTAGTCTGGGTCAGATTCCTTCATCTCCCAATGGAGTTCTAGGTTGAAGATATTTTCAAAGGAATCACTAGTTCCTTTGGGGAGCTCTTATCTATGGATCCTATCACAATGGCTAGAAGAAGACTCACCTTTGCAAGGATTTGTGTGGGAGTCATGCAAGGAATAGATATGCCTTTATCTATTGAGATTAACTCTAGACTATGGAAGTGGGTCCAACCATTGTAATATGAAAGTGTACCTTTTGCATGTTTTCACTGCAAAAACCCAATGCATACTGATAAAAAATGCCCCCTACAGGTTGTCAAAAAGAAAGAAAAGAAAGACAAGATAATGCAATGGAGAGACAAAAATCCTATTAAGCAACCGATTATTAAAGAAGAAAAGAAAATGGTAGAAGAAGAGTGTCATCATCCCTACCACTTTTGAGAAACAGGGGAACATCAATATGGAAAACCTAGAAAGCCATGTGTCTGAAGGTGGAAAAGAGGATCAAATAGGCAAAGATGAGAGAGAACGACAAAACCTCAACCGGGATGAATAACGAAGTGATAACCTAGAAGAAGGAGAAATGCAGGTGGTTTTGCAGACCAAGGAGTTGGCAGCTTCGAATTACACTATGGAAAACATTCACAGGGATTGCCCTCGATCTGACTATGAGGACGCCCAGAGGTGCTTGATTCTTGGAGGGATTTCATCATCAGTATCACAACAGTCAGTTGAGATGGTGAAATCTACTTTCTAGCCATCCCCCATGACTTCATTGCTTAATATAAGTGCAAAATGGGTTGAGGAAGAAGCTTTCAAGCATAAGGCATCCACCCAGAACAACCAAGAGGACGATATACAGAATAATGAAGCTATAGAATGAAAGAAAGGTGGAAAAAAGGGGCCGAATTCAACCCCCCAGGCTACTCCTGTCAAGACCAGAAATAGGACTAAGGCCGACATAGGATTTATCCCCTCACCTTCTGGAAGAATATCAACAAGCCAACTCAGAGATCAAGAGGCCAACAAGAAAATAGCGGATGGGACTCAGATGACCATAGTTGAGGTATGTTCCCCAAAAAGAAAATGAAAATTATTTCGTGGAATATTCATGTATTGAATAGTCCACATAAACAAGATGTTCTAAGAAATTTCATTAGAGAACATAAACCAGATATTGTTCTTATCCAAGAAACCAAAATGACTAAAGAGAAAGTTGAGAAGATTAAGCTTTTTAAGGATGGTGGGGTATTAGGAGGTATCTTTGATGGAGCTTCTGGGGGTATTGTCATTTTTTGGAATCTTAGGCGAGTCACAAGGGTTCCTGTTAAGTAAGATAATAACGTGGCTTTTATAAGGTTTCATCATTTAGGGGATGGTACCTCATGGCTCCTAACTAATATTTATGCTCATAATAATAGACTAGGTAGATGCAAATTTTGGAAGAAGTTGGAGGATGTCAAATCTCCTCTTAAGGATGAATGGTGGCTGGTGATGGGGGACTTCAATACTCCTCTCCATGATAATGAGAAGTTTGGGGGCATTCCGTCTCAATTAGACATGCGAATGGACCTGTTGAACTTAATTAATAACCAGGGCTTGCATGATATTGATCTTAAAGGGGCCAATTTTACCTGGACCAACTAATGGGCAGGGGGGGGGATCTTATTCAAGTCAGATTAGACAGGGCCCTTATCTCAATTGACTTGTTTAGCCATTATCACATCTCCCTTTTGTCTATTTCTTGGATTGGTTCAAACCACTTTCCTGTGGTTTTTGTGGTAGAGAATATAAGTGAAAAAAGAAATTTCCCTTTTAGATTTGAAAGGATGTGGCTAGATCATCCTAACCTTGAGATGGTCATTGAGGATTGGTGGTCGATTGATGTCAAAGGTAGTGCTATGTATAGAATGGAAAATAAATTAAGGCATGTGAAATATAATAATAAGAAATGGAACAAAGAAGTTTTGGGGGATTTATTCGTAGCTAAGTCCAAAACCTAGGTTGAGCTAAAGGAAATCTAGGAAAAAATCTAAGCCAGCGGATATACTGAGGATTCTATCAGAGAGGAAAATGAAGTGCTTGTAAAGTATCATGAGATCATCAGAAGGGAAGAAGATTTTTGGAAACAACAGTCCTGGTCTCTTTGGTCTTTGGGTTAAAGTTGGGGACATAAATACCAGATTCTTCCATATGACTACTCTGAAACACAAGGTTGTTAATAGGATTTCTAAATTGAGGATTGGTGGATCTAAAACAAGGAAGGACGATGAGATTAGGAATGAAGCCAGGAAATTTTTCAACTCTCTTCTCTTTGCGGATAGCAGGCTAGATGATCATTCCCAAAGGACCCTCTTAGAGACCATTCCTTCCCTCATTAATAAAGATTAGAATAATGTCCTAGTTGTCATTCTTTCTAAAGGGGAAGTTAAGAAAGTGGCATTCTCCTTTAATGGTAATAAAGCCCCAGGACTTGATGGGTTCCCCTTGTTCTTCTTTCAAACCTTTTGCAGTATTATAAAAAAGGATCTGGTTAAGGGAGTGCAAGAATTTTTTGGGGCCAGGTTTATCGTAAAGGAACTCATTGCCACTTTTCTGCTTTTGATTCCCAAATGTCCAGGGGCTGACTCGATGGATCAATTCAGACCGATCATCTTGTGTAATTCCTTATATAAGATTATCTCAAAGGTGGTCACTAGTAGATTGCTCACGGTTCTTCCATCCATTATATCGCCCCAACAGAGTGGCTTTGTGCTTGGAAGACAAATCTTAGACTCTATCATCACTATTCATAAAAATATTCACTCACTATTGGAATCGAAGAAATAGGGCTTCTTGATGAAATTGGATTTGTCTAAGGCCTATGATTGGGTGGACAAGGGGTTTTTGGACAATGTGCTTAGAGTTTTTGGTTTTTGTGAAAAGTTTATTCGGCTAGTTGGCCAACTCATTTTGACCCCTTCATTCTCTGTCATCATGAATGGAGCACCCTCCCCTTTCTTGAAATCTTCTAGGGGCATTAGGTAGGGGGACCCCATCTCCCCTTTTCTATTCACTATCTTGGTTGAATGTTTGGGCAGAAATATAAGCAAACTTGTTTCTCAGAGTCTTTTGTTGGGAATCTCTCCTTTTGGATTTAAGGCCTATTCTCACCAACAATTTGTTGATGATACCATTTTAATGGGTTCTTCATCAATTAGAGAAGAAACTAACATGAAGAACCTTCTCAATACGTATAGTGCTCCTTCAGGTCAATCGATTAACTGGGAGAAAAGCTATTTATTCTTCTTCAACACTCTAGAGGACAGATAGACTAGGATGGCCTATATCCTAGGATGCCAAATTGGCCAACCTCCTATTTATTTGGGTCTCCCCTTGGGTACAAAACATACAGATATTTTCTGGAATAATCTTGTTGATAGATTCAGTAGGAAGTTGGCTGGGTGGAAAGGGACCCTTCTTAGCCCAGCAGGTAAAATCAAGCTCTTGAAATCTTCTCTCCAAAGTCTTTTGATTTACACCTTAAGTCTCTTAAAATACCTAGAAAATTTGCAGATGCAATTGAGAAAATTCAAAAATATTTCCTATGGTCTGGGGTCAAGGAGAAGAAGAGAGTTGCCCTCATTGCCTGGGATAAAGTTTGCAAACCAAAGAAGTTTGGGGGGGCTTGGCCTGAGAAACATTAAAACATTGAATAAAACTCTCCTGGCCAAACAAATATGGAGAATCTATTAGGGAACAAGTGAATGGAATGAAATTTCGAAGGTTAAATATTTACATTTGAGTCCTACCATGGATGATTTCCTTGCCTCAGATTATATCTCAATCGGTTCTACCATATGGAATAGTGTTACTCATGTAAAAGGCATTATGCATCTGGGCAATGTGTGGGCCATTAGTAATGGTAGAAGGGTAAATTTCCAGGATGATGCTTGGATTGGAGGTGCTCCTCTCAATGATAAATGGTGGGACCGTCCCCAGGTTTGGGCTGTGCTACAAGCGGCAAAAATGTCAGATTACATCGAAAGAATGCAAGAAAAAAGACCTGAAATCACTAGTATTTTCAAAATGGGGTGGAATTAGGGCACCCTAACCATTGGCAACAGGAAGGTTAAGGTTAATGAGACCATGATCTCTGAGGCAATTGGTCTGCCAATGGATGGATCAAATTCTACAGGGACCGAAAGCTGTCAGAAGCTGCTATGAAGAAATTTGCAAAGGATGAGGTGGAGAAAGAGAAACTAGTCAAGGGAAGCCACACATACTACTCCCCTAAGGTAATCAAGAATCTTTGGCGATGGATTTTGTTTTCTTTCATGGAATTTATAGCTTTAGATGGTAGATATACCAGAGTTTATAGTTACCATTTTGTTATTCTTAATCATTTTTGGTACAAGGAGAAAATCTCCCTCCCCTACTACCTGTTATGTGCCCTATATGCCGAGATTATGAATTCTATCTCTAATCCCAAGACTAATCCTACATTACATGAGGGTCTTATGGTGGTCTTATACAACCATATCAAGAATACCATTGTTCAACAGGCTATATCTGAGGTATTCGAGTCAGATGATGATTTGGGTGATTCAGATGATGAGGATTATGAAGGGTACGACACAAAGGTGGATGTCGAGGTGGACCCCCATACCACCAGGTCGAGAAAGCATAAAAGGAAAGCCAACAAAGAGGAGTAGGGTAAAGGGTCAATCAGTCAAAAAAAGAAGGGGGGGACAATGACAGTTGGTACGAGGAAGAAGAGGTGAGTGAAGACGACATGGAGACAGACAATGAGGAGGTTCAAATTATTTCAAGCCAGAAGAAAAAGGGGAAGATGCTAAGAGGTGAGGAGTTGGAGGCCAAGAACCGTACGCCCCTTCCTACTGACTCCAAGGATAAGAGAAAGGGCTTGGCTGAGGAGAATTCTCCAACAAGGAATTATGACAACTAAGTGGAAGGAGGTGGATTTGGAGGTGAACTTGGACCTTGTGGGAGATGAAGCTTAAGATGGTTCCCCTCTGGAGTTTGACCTTTGTATCAAAAATGTAATGGATTGCTTCAAGAAGGTCTTCTTTTGGGTACAAAAGGAAATTAAAAACATAAAAGATAAACAGGTCCAGGAAGCTAGCAAACTTGAAGCTATGCAATCTATTGGCACTGGCAAGTTCAGCTCTCTTCCTGACTCCTTAAGTGAGCTGACTAAAGCTATCAACAATGCAGAGAAAATTATTAATGCCCAATGCAATAGCTTTAAAGCCCTCGAAGATAGAGAATGAGCAACTGAAAAGAAGATGGAAGGGATTGAGAATACCCTCAAAAAGATTGGGGAGCAAAGTTATAAGATTTTAAAGGTAGCCTCTGATAGTATCAAGGTCCTTATTAGAAAACTTGAATAGGTCCAAGGGGATAAGGCCCTCGGGGACACTACTGAGGAGAAGGTCGAAACCCCTGAAGATAATGAAGATGGTCTTAGAAAAAGAACAAGAGCAAGTACTAGGAAGAAGAAAAACCAAAGTAGGGAAATTGAAGATCTCAAGAGGAGTGTTGTGACAATGGAGCAATTGGAACTGGAAGTTGCCAAATTGCTAAAGAAATTCACCTAGGCTTGGTTGTTTTTCTATGCTTTCTTCGCTGTCTGGTGTTTAGTTTCTTTGTGTTGTGTCTTTTCTATTGCTGGCTTTTTGTTTCTGACCAACTATCCTTTCTGTGGTTGCTATCTTTTGTTTTTCGGGTGGACTTTGATGACTATCTTCAAAACCTGTTTTGCCCTAGTAAAAACCATACATAAAAACACCATCATCAATAACCACCTTCATTAAATTAATATTTCATTTACATCTTTGATCCAAGGTTTATTTATATTTAACAATAATTATGGAACAATTTAAATAGCATTTACATTAATATTGTGGAATGAAGACATAATTTTAAGATATATAAACAAATAGTTTAAGTAACATTTAAATTACTCATTTCCAAATTATACACATATATAAGAACTTATGAAACTATAGGTTCACAAGGGCGATTGAAATTCTGACCTACTGTTCATTGACATAGATTTTAATTCCAATAAGAATGGTTAAAAGGACTCTCTAAAACACGTATATACTTTAGTAATTAAATAGAATTATATTTTAAAATTTCTCTTGAAAATATAAACAAAACATTATAATATACAAATACTAGAACACAAGGTAATACAAACTTAAAAGTTAATCCCTTAATGCACAAGAGAAGGATTATATTAATTTCTAAAACAAATATTATTATATTTTATATAAATATTGGACAAATACTCTGAACTATAATATATGAGATGTTCTACAATTAGGAAATGTGTATTTAGTCGATAGGCTATTTCATTGATCGGAATTAACTTTAATTGGGTCTTGGGTTTTTGCACTAAATTTTATCAAAGCTATTTTTGATAGATATTTCATTAGATATTTTAAAAAAAATTGAAATAAAAAGACTTTAATAAATCTATTTTTAATTTCTACGATCTAAATCAATTCCCATTATTTAGTTGGGTATCGCCTATCCATTAGTGCATATAAGTTTATTTCAATGGGAGGTCTTCAAAAATTGCTATACTTATCTTATCACTTTTGATTGGCAATTCAAAAAGGGAGAATGCCTAGGAAGTTAATATATTTTTAAGGGCTTGTGAGCAAGGTTGTTATGAGAATTTTTTTGTGCAGATTTTGAGTTGTTTAATTTATGCATTTTATTTAATTATTTATTATTTTTAAATAAAAATAAATTATTTATTTGTCATATGTTTTATTTATATTAAAGAGTATTTTTAATATTAAAATCAACAAAACAAGGGTGGTGATCTTATATAAAGACATATTAAAAAGATCACAAACAACTGGTCAAGAATAAATCTTTGACAACAATTATGAATAATTTTGTATTAACCCTTGGATGAATCATTTTGTTGAGTTCCTCTAATAGATTAGTTTGCTTGAGTTTAATGTGCAACAATCATGTTTCTTCCTCAAAAGTAAGTTGTCAAATTTACTTTAATATTTTAACTCAATGTGTCTTAGTTTGTAAATTACATATAATTTTTTCTACTTGTGAATCCATAATTTTTTATTAAAATTAGATATGGTTGAAATACTTTCATCTCTACTCTATGTTTACCCTTTTATTAGAGATAGTAGAGTATCAACTTCAAAGCTAGAATTACAATTTTATTTGTAATCCTAATCCTACTAGTTGTGAAAAGCCTACCTTACTTGAAGCTTGTAAAATTCAAAGTATTTCTACTTTCAAAAAAATCAGCATATTATTTAATATTTTTTTATAATGTCAATTTAAAAAAATAATGTAAGATTATGTACATTATTTGTAATCTTACATTTCTTTTGTTAATTTATTTTTTATGATGAATAATGTAATTTTATATTATACACTTTAAGAAAATATTATTTTTGTTTATTTTATTTATAAATAAGATCTTTGTTACTTTAAAAAATCATCTATAATGAATAAATTCTTACTATTTTTAACAATCAAAATTATTTAAACATTAATGTGATTATTTCGTATATTAATTTATAATTAATATTACATTATTATTATGATAATATAAAAATATTAATATAATAACAAAAAAATAATATAAAATAAGAATATATTAATTATAATATAATCATAATATGATAAAATAATTTAAAAATAGTATTAAATTTTAATAATACTATAACATACTAATATAAGATCTCCCCCTTTTTTAGAATGATGGGCAAGATAGGGAGTGGAAGCAGAAGCGTAGCTAGGGTTTCAAGAAGCCATGGCATAGAAGGGGAGGTTTAAGAAGATAGGGATGGCGAAGATGATGGTGACTGTAAGTGTTGGGAGGACGGTTGTGCTCAGAAACTATTGGAGACGATGCTTGCATGGTAACCCTCCTCCCTTTTGGCTGCTTGCAATGTTCTCCGTAAGAAGGTTGGCATCGGGTTTGGTGCTTCGTTTGGGGCTATTGAGGGTATTTTCCTACTACCCCTTGGCTTGTTTGTTCTCGGTCATTCCCCATTTGGAGGATCAGTTTGCTATTTGGTGGAAGGGCTTGTTGTTTAGCTGGCCTTAACTCTGCTTTGCCCATTGGTCTTATTATGATCGATGGCAGATTTGTTGAGTTGAGGGTCTTTCTAGGTGTGGCTGGGGTTGTGCATGGTGATGGGGATTTTTGTCCTATCCTCTCGGCCTCTCTTTTTGTCACTACTTCCTCTCGTGGAAGTGGGTCCCGCGGCTACTTGGCTCTGGTTATGGTGGATGCGGTGATTGATTTCCTCACTCTTTTCGTAGAATGTGCTTTCTCGATCGAGCCTTGGAGTGAGGGGGTTGTTTGGGATCCAGGTGGAGTTTTAGGAGAATAGTTTTTTTGTGTTTTCCTGGTTTCCCCTTTCCCCATAGGTTGTATTCTTCCCTATGGGAAAGTTCTAGTGTGGATGGGGGCCTCTGTGTGGGAGGTCTCCATTTTTTCTTGGTGTGGCTATTCAGAGTTATCTCTTGCAGACTATGAGGACTTTTATGGATCTATTATTTTCAAGAGATTCTCTGATGTTTTAGAGGCTATCATTTTTCCATTTATCTTAGTCTTTCTTATTGAGGTGGACCATTCTTCTATAGAGGGGAAGAGTTGTGGGTTGAGTTTTGTGGGATGATTCCTGCTGGGGGTTTTGAAACCCATGTTTTTTGAGGCTGGTTGTACTCTTGCTTTTCTCTCTCTGTTGCTTTTTTTTTGCCCTCATCTCTTATAAAGGTGGATATTTTGGTGAAGCTTGCTGGCAGAGAGTCTTTCTAGTGCATGCCTCTCCTTTTGTTCATGGTTTTGGGAGCCTATTCAAAACCCTTCTTTACATCTAAGCATTATGAGGTTAGTTGTTGGTTGCTAGACTTTGTTTTGAGGTTGGAAGCTTGGCTCTTTCTGTTGTTGGTCTCTTTCCTTTTAGCCCCTATTAAGGTGGGTCTTTGTCTTATAGAGGTGGAGAGGTGTTGTGTTGAAAGGCGGGTTCTGATCAGATGCTGGGTGGTTACGAGTTTCTTCCTGCTAGTTATGGGAACCATTTAAAAACCCATCTTGAATATTTGGGATGCCTTTCAATATCCCCCTTTTGACTTAGCTTGTGGGACCCTGGTAAAACCCATAGTTTGGTTTTTTTGTTTGTTTGTGCTTTTTGTCTTTTTGTCTTTTCTATGTGTGTTGGTTGTGGGAGTCTTGTTCTTCCCACAGGCAAGCTGGATGCTAGAAATTTTAATGGGCCCAGTCTGGCCAGTTGTGGTTTTTGGTTAAGGGTTAGTTGTGTTGTTGGCAGGTTGAATACTTTGTTAGAGGTTAAGGGAGCCTAGGAAAACCCTTGTGTGTTGGTTGTGAGAGCCAACTTAAAACTCATGATAAAGGATAGGGGAGCCCTTCAAAACCCCACTTGTCTAGATTGTGAGAATATGTTGATTTATTGTAATCTAGTCTTGTTAAAGGTAATGGGTGCCTGGATACACCCATGTAAACATTTGTAGGTTTAGGGAGCCTTGTAAAACCCTTGTGTATGTTTTAGGGATGAGTTTATGTCTAGTCTTTGGTGTGGCTGCTAGTATGCTGATGCTCTTTTCTTTTAGCAGCGTTGTATTGTGGGTTCCAGATGCTGGTAAAATCTGAGGGTTTCGGGTCCCTTCAAAACCTGTGGGGTTTCGGGTCCCCTCAAAACCTATTGTACAGGGTTTCTGGTCCCCTCAAAATCTGTTTACCCTTAATAAAAAACATAATAATATAAGATGGTAAAATAATAATATCGACTTTTACTTTTGGTATAATTTGTTAAAAAAATTAATTATATAAAATTTTCTTAATTTTAAAATTACTTTTCATGCTAAATTTTTAAAATATTTGTCTTGTTCCTTTTTTATGATGAAAAATTACAATTTATAAGATTATTGTTTTGGTAACTTTACTTTTAAATAATATTTTATATTGTCTTTTAAAAATAATTTATGATGGTGTAGGTTCATATTGTTTTCAGCTATATTGACTTCTATTTTATTAAAATTTGTAAGAAAATATTAGTAATGTAGTTTTTTTTTAATTTTAAAATTTATTAAATAAAAAAAAAATTTATTTATTAATTAAGAAGTTATTTTATTTTTAGTTTCTAAACATTATCACAGTAATTAATATTTTTATCTTTTTATGTTTTTTTTTTTAATTTTTAATGATGAATAATACTTTGTATGATGTATAGTGACATCTCTATAAAATATGTCTAGCAATCAACAACAAATGTATTCAATATAATCCATCTCTTAAGTTAATCATCTTCATACATTGTCAAAACACTTTAAACCTTGACATACTTAAATATAGTGAAAATAAATTCATTTGTTTCAAATAATTGCTAAATAAATATTCATTTTCTTATTTATTTACATTTATATTAAAACACATTCACTTTTCAATAACATATATTTCTTAGACCATTTAAGATATCCATAAATTTAAATGAGAAAGGTGAAGTATTTGAATATGTAAAACGTCATAGCAACCAAACAAATCTTACATGATTATTGCATAGTTTTGTTGTATGGCAGCAAAATAAATAAGAATGTATTTGGATTTCTATCCCCTTCCAGATAACACATGAATGCAAAATGATTACATTAACAGAATTAACAAATAATAAATTTAGATCTCCAGTATTGCTACAAATGGAATAGTTTAATTGTGCATCTTTATATATATAAATATATTTAGTATGGTATATGTATTATAACCATTATGTTCAGGTTCAAGTATGGCAGTATATATATATATATATATATATATATATATATATATATATATATATATATATATATATATATATATACTTTACATTCAATTTTAATTATATGTTTAATTTAATTCTTTTATTAAATTTTAGTTATAATAATAACTTTATTAAATAACCATAACACAATAGTTAGAGCTCGCACCCAACTGACTTAACTGACACTACATAATAGACAACCCAGTTGACTGAGACCAAAAGCATGCAAAGGTTAAGGGTGCTAACCTTACTCCAACATCAAAGAAACATGAGGTGGACACCTAAGACCTTGCTATCTCCCACTACCACCTTCATAAGCCAATAGGGCATGCTCAGTCCTCAGATTGGGAGGAATCGATGCCTATACTTGCAAGTTACATCCACTAGAAAACTCCATAGAACATCATATATGCATATACATGAGTAATATATATCATCAATAGAATGAAGATGATTGTGAACCCATATGCCTCTCAGAATTAGTGATATGAGATTCCAATCGATTACCATATTTGTGTTAGTATCATAATCACTTCCAATTCTATTTTCAATAACATGTAATTCTAGCATATTGCGAGTAAAGCATATATCACTTCCTATTCTAAACATTTGCAAAATCAAAATTTCACTGCAAACACTACCATGCATCTAGTCAAAACAGCAAATCTAATCATAAGTCCATCAAAACATAGATAAGCAAGATAGGTAAAGGTATCGCGTCCTCCTAATGAGTGATCATCCACGGAGCTAAACATAAATCCAACTTCAATATTTAATCAGGAACATTGAATTAACATCACCATAGTAATTATCACAATCATAACATGTCCATTTTTTATTAAAGATAATTTCAATTATCAAGAATGAAAGATGAAGCAAGGAGTATCAAGAAAACATTCAAGCCCATAATATCTAACAAATTTAATCACATAAGATAGATAAGAGATGGGCACTACACTAAGCAAGCACTTTCTCATTGATAGCTAGTAGTTTATTCATTGATATCATTCTCTTTCTAAATATACAACATTGTAAGATAAATACGAATTTTAACATTATAATATTTCAAAAATAAACACTATACCACTACGTGACACCTATTACTAAATATTATATAGCTCAACAAGAAATCAACAACAAATTTACATTCCATTCATACTTAAAAATGATATTTATCTTCTTTTTTTTTTTTTAATTTTTTTTTTTTTTTTTTAAAATCACTAAATTCTAAATAAAAATGTCAAGAGGAGCTTCTTGGACTCGAGCATTTCTATAGTCTTTGAAAAGAAAGGGTTTATAACGATGTGGATAGTGTTCATCTATGAGCTCCTCTGGTACACGCACCTCTTTTTCCTTCAAAAAATTCCAGAAGAAACCGATAGAAAGACGAGGCTCCTTCCCCTCATATGCTACACGATGCTCCACACTCCAACATCTATCATTGCTCCATATCTGTAGCCAAAAAAATATCAGAATTCATCTAAAGAAATAATTGAGTTTAAACTAGATTTAGGAATCTCCCTACCTTTAGAGCGCTGGCTATGATGACAGTGAATGATCCAGCAAGAGGTTTTACAGTGAACCA
Source organism: Cryptomeria japonica (assembly GCF_030272615.1). NCBI lineage: Eukaryota > Viridiplantae > Streptophyta > Pinopsida > Cupressales > Cupressaceae > Cryptomeria > Cryptomeria japonica. The sequence continues at coordinate 151,262,180 of NC_081410.1, forward strand.
TTCACCTTGTTTAGAGCGCATTTCAAGACCAACCACTTGGTCATTATATAGAATTGTCATCACACCCAAATCTGTGTGCTCCTTGAGAAGAATATCATTAGTGTTGCTTGATTTTTCACGCAGAGAGAAATAATTGAGACGAAGCAAAGCTTCACATTCTGCAAAATCAATCTCAAAATGTTTGCTGAGTTGCAAACCTTCAAGGATAAGTTTTATTAGGGAATTTGTTAGATCAGCTAACTTGGAACTGTATGTTCTTAGGCTATCACTGCACAACATGTCCAAAAAATTAAAATTATTATATTTGTATTCAATCAAGTAATAATTAATTTAAATAATAGAGTTTAGATTCATTATAGAATATTATAAAATTTAAATGTTAAAATACAATGAAAATTAAATATTTAAATAAAGAAAGGAAGGAAATAAATTCAATGCATGTACTTTTAGTTTTGATTTTAATGTGAAGTTTTTTATTTAGGTGTTAGAAAATCATCTATCAATGTCTTGAAATTTTAGTCTATATCTTTGACTAGGAAATCTAAATATACAAGGTCACAAAAGTGATTGTATACCCATGCAACACATCTCATTGATTCTTAATAGTCTAAAACTTGTCCAACCTTAAAATTTTGAGATCTAAATGTTATAAGGACTGGTGGTCTATATAAAAACCTTTAGGGAAGGCATTGATTTGCAAACATTATTTTCTCCTCAATTAAAACCTTAGTTGTACCAAGTTTATGTCTCTATGTGAAAATCAAAGACAAAAGCAAGAGTGGAACATACCTAGGACAATGGCACAAGAAAACAAATGGAAAATAGATTATTTGTTAAGCTCATGGATCTAAATGTTAAACCTTACTAAATGTTAATCTATACTAAATGCATTTATCTATATTATTTCCTTTAGTAGCTATTCCTAATAACACATGGATGATGAAAAGAAACCTTTCATAGTACATGTTGGCAAACAAATCCACCAACATTTATTTTCTTTTATACCAACACACCTTTTCCCTCCTTTTAGTACTTTTCCACGTAACTTTTTGCTTTCTCCCAATATATTTGATTCATTTATGACAAATTATTAATTTTGACAAGAAATATAGCTCTTGGATTTTGGTTATTAATTGTTTACCATATAAATGATTTTGTTTCTATCACCCCATCCTCCATTGCTTACATTTTCCCTTGGATAAATATCTAGCCCATACCTAAAATATCCAACCAATAGTAGCATACAACTTTACAAGTGGACCCAAATAAGTATCTGATGCAACTAAACACATCTCCAAAGATGGACCATGAATAAATATTTATTTTATACGTTAAAACATTTATTTTCTTATACAAGGTGTATAACAAATTTTTTCCCAAAAAATATTTCATTTTCTAAATTTATATGAATTTATCCATACTTTTTGGGAGCTACTTCTACTCAAGCTCTCCATCAACTTATGTGTCATAATACTATCTATAATATATTTTTCTTTTTTCCAAACACATTCTTTGTGGGCTCATATTGGTTCTAGGTACACACTAGTTTATGTGTCATGTTTTAATTTACACTAGTTTTAATTTTTGTTGTGCATCTACTTTGTAGTAGGATACACATTGGTTAAATCAACTTCATATTGTCTTATGTGTCATTAAATCTTAGATAACAAAAAATCTTTTTCAATGCATATGCTTAGGGTGGAATATTTATGAATTCACATTATGTTTCATGACATATTTCTCTATCTTTTACAACTCATTATAGTTGTGTTTCATAGCTATTACATGTTTTGAATAATAATTACATACTTTTAACAAAAAACACTTGATATATGAACAACTAATATCATGTGTACAGTAATGAGAAATGAATTCTTTCCATAAGTACTAAAAGTTATTGAGGCATCATTTGAAGGTCCAATGCTTTATCCTAACATACTTATTCATTTTTAATTAACACATTTATATTTTCATATATAATTCATAAATTCACATGCATGCCAAAGTAGGGGGGAATGTAAAGGATAAAAGTATGTATCATATATTTTAACAACACTTTCTATATAGTTGAAGTGCTCAATCAATTTATTTGGTTCATGAATTAGCCCCTACCCATAACCTATTAGCTAAATTCATTTGCACACATCCCTAGGCCATGCAATACTATAGACTAGGTTATCTAGCTTGACCTAGTAGACCACATTCAATCATTATATCTCACACTCCAAATCCAACCCTTTTTGTATCCATCTACTATCTATTTGGTTTACATGCCAAAAAATCTGAATTGAGTAATTATGGACATGTAAGTATAAAGAACATATAGATAATCAACATCTGTAAACTGGCAACAAGAATCGCTCAAGAGATATTTGGTTCTAAAGAATACAAAGTTGAATTCTACATCTTGACATTTATGTTTTGTGCACAACAAATTGTCCATATCTAGAGGTTTGACTACTACTAGGACAAGCTTAGGATTCCTCCTCTTATTTTAAAACAACCCTTTTTATTTTGCGAAGCATAAAATTATTCAAAAACAAGTCAAAAAAATGAATAATAGATTGCATCTTATTCTTGTTTCAATAGTGGCACTCCCACTGGGCACCCAAACAAACCACTATGCTAAGGCAAAAGCTACTTACACTAGTTTAAACATGGCTATCAAAGAAGGGTTCAAAATGGTGTGGGTTGAGAAAGATTCACTTAACATCATTAGATGTGTGAGTAAACATACCAAGCCTAGCTGGACTATCAAGCACTTAATTTAGGAGTGCCACATCATGATTACAAAATTGGATGAATTCAAAATTTCCCATGTTTATCGGGAAGGTAACATGCCATCCAACCACCTTGCAAATATTAGTGTGGATTATATGAACATAAGGTGGTTGATGGGAAGGGAAACTTTCTTGATACAATTGTGTGAATTGACAAGAAAGAACACCGAATGTATTGGCCACTCATATCACATTAATGATGACAAATTGCCAAATGAGTAGTGATCTTTCATGTGATTTTAGTTTGAATTTCAAAACCAAGGTTTCTAGAGCTTTCTTCTGTGTCTGGTTTTTCATTGCCTGGTTTGGCTTTGGTGCTTACACCCAATTTACAAAGGTAGATTGCTTATGGGAGGTGACAAAAATAGAATGGAGCTTACTTCCTATGAGAAATGGGAAAAGAGTAGGGAGTTGTTGACAAAGATTACTGATGGGGGCCTTGTGTCATATTCAAGAGGCTTTATGGCAATGACCCAAAAATGCCATAGGATTTTGTGAATGGTTGGAAGAAAGGTATCCTCACGGACTTTGGAGCAGAGTTTAGAATTGGTGAAGCCTTCATTGTGGTGATAACTAGCTTGCAGATCGATGGCAATAAGTTTTACATAGAGAGGAAGAAGGTGAAAGAAGTCATTTTGGGCTTCTTTGACAAACAAAGCAAGAGAAACAGGGTCCGAAAGATGGAAAACAATGGTTATAATAGGAAGGACCCGCAATCACTTTGAGTAGATATGGCTGAAGTGATAATGAGGTACATTAGACTTGATGATAGTTATGCCAGTATATTCTCTTACCACTTTATGATATTGAATCATTTTAGGCATAACAGAAGAATTTATTTTCCTTTTTTCTTATTATCTTCTCTTCAAAATAGCCTTGCGAATCACGCCAAAAATAGTGACAACCTTGTCTTGCATGAGGGGTTAATCATGCTCATCATGGAATATTCCAAAGATCCCTAGTTGTCAAAACCCCTAATTCTTTGACCAACCCTAATGTACAAATTGTGTTTGACATGGGGATGGAGGAAGAGGGGTCTGGTATGGCTATGGACTGGCGAGACCTTAATGTCTCAGAAGATCTAGACTATTTTCCCTCTCAGGAGGAGGCCCCCCCTGAAAATATTACACTTGGCACTAGTAGCAGTAGAAGAAACAAACACCGCAGATGGGCTACCAGTAAATATAAAACTCCAAACCCCAATTTACAGGGTTCTGGGCAACCAAGTACGAAAAAGTCTAAATTAGGAAAAATAGGGGAAGCCAAGGGAAAGCAGAAGGAAATAAAGCTTGACATCCCCATTAAAGTTGAATAGGGGAATACTCAAAAAGATTCTAATTTTGATATTCTCCTTAATAATTGTATTAAAAAAGCCATGAAAATTACTTTCTTTGTGTCAGCAAGGAGATCAACATGCTAAAGGAAGGAATTAAGGGCATTATTGACACCTATACTGAGACACCCATGGCAAGAAAAACTGACGAAATTATCTGAATGACACATAAAGTATCAGAAGATGTTAAGATCATGAAAATGGATCATGAAACAAGGATTGGTCGGTTGGAAATAAGCTTGGAAGAGCTTAAAGGCAACCTAGGGAATCTGGTTGATATTAGCAGGGAAGCCATGAATAATAGCATTGAGGGTCTCAAAAAGGTCAATGTGATGATTGTGGACCAAAGAGCCCAATTGGTCATTAGTATCCCACCCTCAGACACCAAATAGAAGAAGAAAATCCAGGAGCCAAACTTGCAGTTACGAGATCATATATCACTACTGGCCCTTATACGAGGATGAGGAGCAGGAACCAAGACAATCTAGTACCTCCAAGTTCATCATTGAAGAGCTCGAGGAAGTTAACACGAGTATGATCCAAAAGAAATCGGAGCTGATCCAATCTCTGGTTTAGTGGTTTCTTTAGTTTTTTCGATTAGTGGTTTTTGTGTGAGTGTGAGTGTGAGTGTGGCCCCTGTTTCTGTGGCTGTTTTTTCATTGTTTTTGAACTAGTTAGCTTCTGTTTAATTTTTTGTATTTTTATCTAACTAGATTTTAGGTCCCTGTAAAACCTGTTTACCTTAATAAAAAACGATAACATCTTATTTGTTAATTAATATTAAATAATAAGATAATTATCTAACTAAACATTCAAAGAAATAAATAAGAACTAAAGCTATGAAATATCCAAGAATGAGAAAAGAGGTGATTGAAGGAATAAATCTATTATCAAACACTCCATGATTTTACCAAAAACAAATAATACCCAATTAAACAAAATTGAACTTAAATTAAAATACTGATTAATTGAAACGATAGAAATGAATTTCAGATTGCCTTAAAAAATCAAACAAGTTGTATAACATACCAAAATTCAGGATTTCCTTGGGGCCATAGCTTTTGTGCATATTGCTGAATCGAATCAGAAGCCAGTACTGCTGGGAAACATATGGCCTCGCCAGATGAAAGACCAACGCCCTTCGAATACCCATCAAATGGAAGACAAACGGCTCTTTCTTTTACTTGGGGTGGAAGACTGAAAAGACCTCGAGAAACTGAATCCACTGTGTTTAGAAGCTCCTTTTCGACTCCATGATTCACCACACGAAAAGCTCCCCACTGTTGGGCAGCTTCTTTTACTTGATTGCACAGCCTCTGAAGATCAGGATCACCTTCTTTTAACTCTGATTGAAGAACAGAAATATCTATTACAGGGAGCTCAGCCTCTGGAAAAACCATTGTCAGATGAAAATTGTAACGCAGAAGGGTTAGGATTAATGGTGAAGGGTTGGCATGAGAGAGATTAAGTGCATCTGACAGTCAAGTTGACGAAGCACGAGCTAAGTCACGTTGGTCAACTTTGATAGAATATTTTTGGCGTGGATGTGTAAATTTGATGGTGGACCTTCCTGTCTAGCAAATTGTTTTTGCGATGATTGTTCATTTGAAAGTGTCATTAAAATATTAAAATGCATCTTAATATAAATAAGATTAAATATATATCTAATTTATATTTGTAGGATCTTATATAATATTTTATGGTACAAATGTTTAAATATGGTCATATGACCGTTACATTTAGGCCTCGGTTATTTGCACTTAGTGGCTGTCTTTTTCAATAGAAGCTTTTAGTTAATTGTCTTAGACTATTTGTGATACTTGTAGAAATGTTTCTAATAAGAAAATTAGTTGGATTTCATTAGTTTGTTTAGTGTTTCAAAGAGAATTTGATTAATTGTTAAAAAATGTTAGTATATCAATTATATCATTAATAGTAATTTGAGTTTTAAAAACATGTATGTGTCTATATATGAAATTAAGAGAAGTTTTCCGATCTATATAAGTATGGTCAATTGAGTTACTTATCACTCCTAAATAATTCAATGCATTTGAAACATAATATACATAAAATGGATTGTTACCTTAATAACTTATATTTAGCTTTGTGATTATTTGAAAGTTACATCTAAATCACCCATAAAAATAAAGGTAGGTCATTGAAAGGTAACAAGCTCGTATCTTAAAACTTTGGGTTTTATTTGCCATTCCTCCTAGTAGGAAATAAATATTTTCACGTAACCCAAAAAATAGATCAAAATTGATGTATTTATATTTTGAAATACAATTCACTAGAGTTAGTTGACCAATTATTGAACATCATGATTAGCCTTCTTTTGAAAATAATTGTGCATGGAACACTTCAACTAATTAATTATTGTTTAGAAGAGAACACCGAAGGGATAAGAAGAATATAATTATAGAAATTAGTGTACAACTTGTTCTAATAACCATGTTTCCTTTAGAATTCTTGTTGAGGATAGTAGAGGAAACATGGTCTACAAACTTGAGTGGAATTCCACTTCATGGTCCACTAATTATAGATTCTATCTCCTTTAGCAACTAGAACTAAAAATTAGTCAAATAAAAAATGAAATACATGTTTTGTACCTTTTAACTATTTATAAATGAATGCAATAATTTAGAAATATAAAGAAATGAAGCATGAAAATTACACTAAACACAAATATACACTTGGAGAAACCCTATAGGACCAAAAAAGTTCTAGTAAAAGTGATATTCAAAATTCTCATGTCACTATATCTCAACATTCTATCGAGGTACATTTTTATTATTACATGGACCTTCATGAGCCCATGAAACATGTAAACATAGTTCAACATCTATAGACATGCTTGCAACTTCATGAAAGTTTTATAAATCAACTTGTGAATCTCTGTTCGAGTGCCTAAGGAAGGTAAAAATATGATTGAGTTTTCAACTAACATTTTAATATTTAATAAATTATAATAAATTTTTTCCATTGAATACAATCTACTTGGAAGTGAAAGAGATAGCATTTGGAAATATTGATCTCTCTAATGAAACAAACAATAAATGAGACAACTCAAGTGAGGGTATATGAACTAAATCTTCAAAGTAAAAAATGGCTAAAGAGAAGAAAAAGGGCCCTAATTTGTCTCATTTTGTGATTGGGGACAAAAGGAAGACCAATACCCCTCATGCTAAGAAGATTTTGGAGAAACCAAGTGTGAATGCTAAAAAGATGATGGATGAGAAGGTAGGGAACAAGGCCAACATCTGTGATTCTGAGATGGACCCCCAAGAGAATGGAATTACACATAGCAATCCTTGTTGAAATAGAGAAAGAAGGACATGGGACATGTTGATGGTGGGAAAGGACGTGACAAAGGGACAAAACAAGCTTTTCAATTGGATGGTGTCTGAAATCAACTTAATTTTAAAGGGAAGGGTTAATACCCTTAATGAAAAAGTGGATTTGGGGAAGAATAGTTTGAACAGGATCCCTACTTTGGACAACACTAATAAAATGATTTCTCTTATCCAAAATGTGGCCAAGGATGTGAAAACTATGAAGATGGGTCATGAGGATAAGATTGGACATCTAGAAGATACCATTGCCAAGGTACATGATAAACTTAGTGTTATTGTGGCTGTGAGTAGAATAGCTATGTAAATTAGTATTGATTGTATCAAACAACATAATGAAAAGGTGCAGACTCTTGATGGTTTGACAAAAGGTAGCTCTAGCCCTCTTTCAACAATTAGGGAGGACAAAGGGAAGAATGTTGCAGTAGATCAACATGGGATGGGTATAGGACCTTCTCTTGGTCCCTCAACTAGAACATACAACCACGATAAAGGTAAGATTGACCAAGCTCATATTTTCCATGATGTTCTGAACATCAACTTGAAGGATTTATTAGCAAGAATGTAGAAACTATAAAAATGTTAAAGAATCTATAATAGGATTTCGAGTTTGTAGACCCTCTGGTTTCCTTTTTCTTAGATGTTGGCCAGATTTTAGTTTGTGTTTGGTTTTCTCATGGTGCTTTTTATCCTTTTTTGTTAAGGGTATTGGGGTCCCTTCAAAACCTATTTTACTCTAATAAAAAACTACAAATGAGACAACTACTTTAAGTTGTATAGGTTTTTCATGACTTTATTAGTTGAAAGTGAATGAAAAAAATATTTCATTCACATGTCAAGATTTTTTATTTTAGATCACACCTCTTAAATTAGGAGACTCTTGGTCCCCAAAATCTTAGAAACTCATCAAGTGAGGAATTTCTTCCTCATGCCATAATTTAGATGGATTTTTACCTTTCTTGGCATAGGAATTGTCAAGATCTCATAATAGATGGCTAGTATTGATGAGCTAAGAATTTAGTGAAAATATAGGATGAGCAAGCAATAACATAATAGACTAGTTGAATTGATTGATTAATTAGTTGAGAAAGAAATACATATATTGCAGAGAAAATAACCACCTAGAATAGAAACTACTATCTAGAATAATGGCATGTCATTACATATAAGATTGCACACCTAAGTAATTATTATCCTAGTTAGATAACATCAACTAGAAAACTTATCTACAAGGAATATTTTAGGTAGAATATTCTACATTAACACCCCACCTTAAGTGTAGCTATGTGAATAAATGAAGAGATTAGTGTATGTTCCTTTAAAAAAATGTGTACAAGTTGATGATCAATAATAGGAGCCAAGAATCATCTACAAGAAAAACACCTATCACACAAAAGAGATCAAGCAAAGATTGTATGCTCTATAAAGACTAAAGAATTCTGTATAATGCACAAAAGAATTGAAGATTCAATATTGAAGGTGCACAATATTGGAGGTACTATTACAATGAATGAATGGCTTGCATTATAGAGAGCAAGAGATAACCTAATCCTAAAATTAGAAGAACTAAAGCAACACAAAGTAGGAGCTAAATTAAGCTAAACTAAAAGCTAAAAAAGCTAACTAGAAGTGCCTCTAAGTGAGCTCAAACTAAAAAAGCATATCACTTAGATGTAAATAAAGCACCTAAGTTTAGCTTAAGTGAAAATAAATTAAAGGACCTAATTAATAAATAATTAGATAATTGTCCTAAAGTCACTCCAACACCCCTCCTTAAGATTAACTTAGGGATAAGCTAAAGGCTAATGATGAATGGAAAATACATGCCTGAATGAGTCCCGACAACTAGGCCTGATTAGGTACTCATGTACAAACCAATGCAAATCAATGCAACTCACAAGAATGAGGTTTCTCTAAACTATGAAAAGGAGAAAAGTGACATGGGATAAAACCCCTCTCCAAAAATAAGATATGTAATGAAAAAGGTAGTACATGTGACTAAGATGAAGGACTCCAAGTGGCCCCCCAAGTACAAAATCAATCATAGAAGTACAATAAATATCCCCCCAATGTAGAAGTAGCTCCAAGACCAATGATGAATGCTTGAAGACTATACATGATCCACAGCCCGCAAACAACATATCTCCTCTTTGGAAGAAACCAATCCATTCGAGATAGAAGAAGCCACTCAAGCCATAACCAAAAGATGTAGGAATCCAAATCCAAAATGTATGTGCCTCTGTAAACTACTCAAATGTTGCTATGTACATGAATGATGAGGATGCCACAACTAAATCAGGTACTTGCCCAATAAATGTAGGATGTGACAAATTAGGACTCTGGAAAGGCTAATGAAGAACAAGCTCCATGGGTGGTAAAGATGAGCTGATGTGGCTATCAATAAAGAGGAGATGAATATCCTCAATATAGATCTCTATATATGAAATATGAGACTCCATAAACAATGATGATATGTCTGCTAGATACGAATCCTAAATTGTTGTGTTTAGAAGAATAATATCGTAATAGACTGAATCAATGAGGGCTATGCATGAGTTAATGCCAATCTAATCAAGAACAGCAGAAGATGAAGATTATTGAGATGGGATCTCAATGTGAGGAGTAGGAACATGAAGATAGGCCTTTGATCCATCAGAACATGCAAGGCCTTTGATATACTCAAGCTCCTCTATAGTATTATCATCACAAGGCATGATATTTCCATGTGCAAGGGGAAAAAGACAATCTGTTGTAGGATCCTCTGAAAATTGAGAGATATGAGGGTCTCCAAAGATCTCCCAAAAGCAAGTCCAAAGTGAGCAAAGATTGTCAAGGTCTGATATAGAAAACACAATGTCATAATCAACACTAGGAAAAACCACACCTACAACATGGTAAGCAAGATTACCCCAAGCTGATTTACCTCTTGAAGTTGCTAATTTAGGTACAAGTCCATACAAATAAGGCAACATATCTAGCCACTTGAGACGTGTCAAGATGTCATGTCACCAAGACTCATAATTGTCCTTAGCCATTCAAACAACTAAAGGATGAACAAAAAAACCATGATACCTCCTCAAATAAAATTATCAAATCCCAATAATCTCGGCACATGTAAAGCACATCAAATATAACCCTTTCTAACAAACGGGTAAAAGCACAAACTTGTGTCACACTTTTATAAAGGAAGTGACCAACACAACTAAAATGGTTTAACTTTGACCACATAAAAGTGACATTTCTAAATTAAATTTGAAAATGATGTAAACGGATGAAATCTAGAAATATTAATGAAATTTATGTCTGTTATTTTTTAAACTAAAAAAAAAATGATTTTTTTAGTATATTCAAAGATTGATTTTTTATTGTTGAAAATCAGGGGTTCTAGTTGGCGTCACCAAAAGAAATAATTTTTTTTTTTTTTTCTTGATTTTAATTTTCCAAATGGATGACACATATATGCAATGCTAAAAAAAGAAAAATTAAATTTTGATGTATATTTTTCTCATAATAAAATTTTTAAGTCTAACATAGCTTGATTTGGTACTTTTCATTTGGCATCACCTTGTGTATTAAACTTATCATTATCAAAAAATAAATTATACCCTTTTGGAGAAGATTCTCTCAAAAAAATATTTTGTAAACTTTTTAAATATTATTTAATTATTTTTTTAAAATTTCAAATCCGCCTCTTTTCGAACTTGCAATGTTTAAAAAATAAAATATATTAACATTAATCAAAACATAAAAAAATTATATGTCCAGATTCTTGACTTCAAGCTCTACAAAAGGCATTTTTCAATTTTTGTAAGAAAATATTTTTCTTGAAGAAAAATATAGTAGAAGTGGAAAGTTTTGGAAATGTAGATGAAATGGTGATTTGGCTACCATATCACATGACACATAGACAGGGTCACAAACTGATTGCTTTGAAAATAAGTTAGACCAAACTTATTGTGTCATTTAGGTGCCACACAACCGCCACATAGGTTTCACCGAATCTAGTTCAACTGAACTTATTCAGTTGGCCTCAAGTGCGACACAACATTGTGCTTTAGCCCAAACAAACCCATCCAAAGTGCCAAAATATCCAAGTAATTGAGCATATAGTGAAAACACAAAAATCTCAATAAAATATACCTAGAGCACAATATGAAAAAGAGACCTAATATATGGATAGAGCACTCTAAGAGATTTTTGACAATGTATGGAAGTCAAAAAATGGAGTTTGTATATGTAAGATATGGCCTCAGAAGCTCAAAATTGAAGGATGACTTTGGAGGCCTAGTACGAAAAATTGGTGAATAATCTAATAAAAATACCTAAAGAATAATATTGGCAATGAGACCATCTTTCCAATGATATCTTGTTTGCCCAATTTCAACTCTGTATGACGAAGTTATAGACAAAAAACCACATGCTTCTTTTTAAGGCTTTGAGGTCTAAAAATAGAGAAACTCAATTAAATATAGCTCTGAATGGCTATTTTTGTGGGTCCACCAAATTTAGGGGACTGATTGATGACATCAAAATTGTGTAAGCCCTGTATGTACCTTCTCTTTGACTTTGCATTTTTTTCAAATAAAAATTTAATCCTTCCTTTCTTCAAATTCTTTTAACAAAAAGATTTATGCATGGACTTTTTTTTCTAACATATCCATTAATTTTTTCATTTTAAATTTTGACACATGTAATGATGCGCATGCAGGTGGTATGGCTATGTCAATTTTTATGCCTCGTAAAGTGTGCCAACCAATTTTTTTCCTTCAATTTTGATGATTTGATAGGCAATTTTGGGGTTTTGGGCCTTCTGAGCACGATGGTGACCTTATTTTTGTGCCAAAGTGCCCAATTTTTTGATCTATCCCCATATTTTGTCTCAATTTTTCTGCCCTCAACCAATTTGACTTTACTTTTCAATTGCTTAGTTTTTTATGAAACAACAATCAATCTGGGGGTTTTTCGATGTTGCAGATGCAATGGTGACCTCTATTTGATCCCAACCTACATAGAAAATTCACCTCAATGTGGGTCCCTGAAGCATGCAGATAGGAACTTGATAGATATGAAGCTTTGATACCATTTAAAAATTGATGATCAACCACAAGAGTCGAGAATCATCTGCAAGAAAAATACCTATCACACAAAAGAGATCAAGCAAAGATTTTATTCTCTATAACAACAAAAGAATTTTGTATAATGCACAAAATAATTAAAGATTTAATATTGAAGGTGCACAATATTGGAGGTACTATTATAATGAATAGATGACTTGTTTTATACAGAGCAAGAGATGCCCTAATCCTAAAATTAGAAGAACTAAAGAAAAAAAAAAGTATGAGCTAAATTAAGCTAAACTACAAGCTAAAAAAGGTAACTAGAAGTGCCTCTAAGTGAACTCAAACTAACAAAGAATAACACCTAGATCTAAATAAAGCACCTAAGTTTTTCTTAACTGAAAAATAAATTAAAGGACCTAAAATTAATAAATAATTAGATAATTGCCCTAAAATCACTCCAACCTTATGTAATATAGGAATTAGTCACATCCTATATGTGAAGTAGTCTAAATAGAATTGATATGCTTTGATCTATTTTTAGATTTGACATTACTCATGTAGTGGGAGTTTTTGGATATATGTGTAGTTATCCTTTCTAATATCTTGGCTTTTTTATTACCGATGTGATGATGAGTTTGCATGTTTCAGCATTTGGATCTATGAGCTATGCAATTGTGTGGGTTGATCACCTATTCAATTAATATGGGATGACTCGGATGTGGATTATTTATATCAACAAGATTGTTTCAACGTTAATGCGGACTTTGTTAGTTGGCCTTCTCTATGGTCATTTGTGCTTTGGTATGTTGCATTGAGATATGAGGATATATACAGAGAGACTTGATTTAGAGTTGATATGTTGATGACATGGAGTTTTATCTATGATGGTATACCATAGCTTGACGTATGGTTAGCTTGGATGAATTGCAATTTGATGTGGTTGGTATTCGAAGTGGTATGAGTAAGACAATTACTTAGATCCTTTATTATACTTTGAATCCAATGCTTATATTCATGTAAAGATTCCAGTGTAGGTTTCAATAACAATTGATGTGTTTCACCTTGATATGTTAATTTTTTCTTCTATATGTGACATGTTGGAGAATGTAAGGAGTTTTTTTTCTTGATGGTGGTTATCATGGTTTCTTTTGCAAGTATCTTGTTGGAGCATGAGAGAACAATAAAATATTTAGATGGTACATAAATGGCTAAGATATTAGTAGGGGAATGTTAGGATTAAGGTACAATCTACCTTGTAAATCCTATGACATGGTTCCAACATTCTTGGAAAGTGTCCTAAGACACAAAGAGTGTATTCAAAAAATATTTTATTCTATTTATTATCACTATTGTTTGTAATACATTCATAATCTGGGTGATCAGTTCCTCTAGTATAGTAGTTTAAATGTCTAAAGTTTAAATGCAATTTTGGTCTATTAATTTTGAATTTTTATCGTATTTTGTGTTATATTTATATGAGTGGATGTTCTTATTTGTTACAAATATGATTTACATTTATTATTCTCTAAGTAGTGTGTAAACATCATTTCTATTTGGTTCTACCATATTATAACCATATTTTATTTTTATATAATCCCACTTCATTTCTATTGTACAAAAAATATTAGGAAAATTCAATTTGTTTGTGATTATAATTTGCATAAATACTATAATAGTATGTTACTTGTACAATACAATACCCTCTAACCTTCACTTCAAATACAAATTCAACTATCAATTCATTGACAAGAATCAAACAAATGCAATCAAGAACATTGCAAAATTAAAAACACATTACATGAAGATCACATGATTCTATGCAAATTTATAAATATATTACAATTCTCATTATAATAGAAAATAATCAATGTACAAATATGGTTTGGTGAATGGTCATTTGATCATCGATAACTAATAGTTTAGTCATTGTTACAATTCTCATTCTAACAATGCAATATTATAAGACAAAATCAATTATATATTATAATAATTGAAGAACATGCATTATAATACTATATGACATTTGTTTTTGATTAAGGTAAACGGGTTTTACAGGGACCCAAAACCCAAAAGTTTTACATAATCTAGAAAATAAGCATTAAAGTCCAAAACCATTAGCAAAAGCTAAGTGAACTTGGGCCAAGCCCATAAAACAACCTACAATACAAAAACAAATAAGACTAGAAGAAACAGAGACCTACTGATAAGAATGCACCAAATCTGCATTCTTCTGAGTAACTTTCTTGTTGATAGCCTCCAACTCATCCATGATAAATTTGGAGCTATCTTGCTCCTAATTATTGCTCTTGGTACAAGTACACAGACCTGTTGTAGTATGGGGATCTGACCACCAGCACCCTTCACTTTCTTTTTCTACTTGGAGTCCAAAGGAGTCACACTGGCAATGGGATCAACCCTATAATCCGCAATCATATTATTGACCCTCATCAAGCCTTCTGAACTATTATTCATGGCGGCCTTGCTGATCTCAACTAGATTTTTCAAACTTCCTTTGATTTCTTCTACACTCACTTCCAAATTCCATATTCTTCTTTCATGATTTGATTTCATCTTATCCATGTCCTCACTAACTTTCTGGGTCAATTGGAGGATTTTCTTTGTTTTATTAGGTCCAGGGTTGTCTATAAAAGTATCTAAAATACCCTTTATGCCCTCTTTTAGGACTTCAATCTCCATGCCCATCTTCCGGAGACAATCCATCTGACTGTTGGCCACAAGGGAAATGTAATCATCCAAATTTGGGTCAATGACACCCTTCCCCTATTTCCCAAGATCAATGTCAATGGGGATTTCAATATTAATCTCATGTTCACTATCTATGTTGACCCCCCCCTTTCTATATTTGGGCCTCTTTGATTTGCAAGAGACAAAGTCAACAGACTTGGTCCCCATATTTTTGTATTTACTAGAGGCCCACCTAGGGTGTTTGTTGCACCTACTACTACTTGTCCCAGGGGTAATATTATGAATGAGTCCCTCACCATTAGGTGGACAATACTGACGATCGTCAAACAAATCTTGGTCCTGCTAGTCCTTGGAAAGCTCACTATCTTCCCCTTTCGAAACCATGTCATAAACCACCTGAACCTTTGGTTTGGAAGAAGAAACATGGGTTTTCATAATAGGGGATGACTTGACTTCATGGGCCTTGGAATAATCCATAATGAGACAAATAAGGCCCTCATGGAGGACTGGATTATCCACATTCTTAGCATGTTTCTCTAGACTATGCTTTAAAGAAGAAGAAGATAAAACATAATGGAGATTTTCCTGTCGTGCCTAAAGTGATTCAAAATGAAAAAATGGTAGTAAAAAATGATTGCATAGCGACCATCAAGAGTGATGTATCTCCTAATAACCTCTGCCACATCTTCCCAAGGTGTCTGAAGATCCTTCTAGTTGTAGCCACCATCAACCATCTTCTGAACCCTATTCCACTCCTTCAGCTTGTCGAAGAAAGTCGAGATAGCTTCTTCTGTAGATTTCCTTTCTCTATAGAACTTCATTCCCTCCATCTATAAACCAATAATTTCAGCGATAAAGTCTTCATCAATCCTAAATTATTCGCCATAGACCTTAAGGATACCATTATCCAAACCGCTTACAAATTATTCAATGGCACTCGATGAATTCCCCTTCAACCTTTCCATACACGACACAAGGCCTCCGTCTGAAATCTCATTCCAAACCTTAGTATTCCTTTTCCAGTTTTCAAAAGATGTGGCCAGCAACAGAATGACAACAAACAGAACCAATAGAAAATAACCCAAGGCTAGGTAAAGTTTTGCTTCTGCTTCCTTTTGGCTGATCCTTCACTCTAATCCTCTTGCCCTATTTTTCTTCTTCACTTGCTTGACCCGGTGATATGGGGGTCATCTTCAACATCAACTTCAGTGTCCCAACCTTCACCACCATCATCATCATCTGAGTCATCCAATCCCTCTTTTGACTCAGAAACCTCTACAATGTTTAGTTGAACCATGATATTATTGATGTGATTGTACAAAATCACCATAAGACCCTCATGCATAACAAAATTGGTTTTTGGGTTGGAGATAGCATCCTTTATCCCAACATTTAGGGCACAAAACAAATAATATGGTATGGAAATTTTCTCCTTATACTCGAAATGGTTGAGAATAATAAAATGATAGCTGTAAACCTTGGTAAATCTCCCATCTAAAGTGATAAATTCTATAATAGCAAAAAAAACCCATCGCCGTATCAACTTAATTACCTTAGGGGAGTAGTAAGTGTGACTTCCCTTCACCAGCCTGGTTTTCTCCTCCTTCTCCTTAGGGAATTTATTCACTACAGCATCTGACAACTTCCTATCCCTACAGAATTTCATACCATCCAATTGGTAGACCCATAGCCTCGGCGATCATGGTCTCATTCACCTTGAACTTCCTAGTATCAATGGTCAAGGTGCCCTTATACCATCCCTTTTTGAAAATCCTTTTAATTTTTGACCATTTCTCTTGCATTCTCACCATAAAATCAGTCATTTTAGTTGCTTGCAGCACAACCCAGACTTGGGGTTGGTCCCGCCATTTATTAATTTTAGCTGCCTCCATGCGCTTGCAATTTCCTCCCATTTTCTTATCGATTTCTAGCAACTATGATTTCTTGCAAATACAACTCTTCGCTATGAACTTTCTAATTAGCAAGGAAGAAACCACTAGAAGCCAATGGCTATTTCTAATGCTTCCACTCCAAAAGGATAAAAACACCCACAAAGCATGCGAGGTGATCCAGCAATTATTAATGTACCTCCTTCTCGGCTACATACAAAACCATTTCATGATGCCAAGACCCCCCCTATCCTCTCGGGAAATGATTTCAAATCTGGCCTTGCTTACCATGATATCTTTCATAATTTAAGATGTCACGTTCCACTCAAGGGAGCTCCCCCTTGCTATTCCAAATCTTGATTTTCCCACTCTGTACTCCCTCATTGGTGGCCCAGTCATCACTCATGTTGGCCTTTCTCTAATCATGAGAAATATAGCACTGATCGAACCCCTCAAGTATCTCCCATGCCAAATCAGCGATATTTTTTATTATCCATGAGGGTTTGTGTTTACCAAGGAGGCAATTGATAATGTTTTTAGAATCCCCCTCCAGCCATAACAATTTCACTCCCAGATTGTGTGCTAATTTGATAGCTTGAAGGGCACCCATAGCTTCAGTTAGATAATTAGTCTGGTCCCCCAAGGGAAAGACCACCACTCTAATGCAAAAGCCAACACCATTCTGGATAACTCCACCACAGCCAGCAGGCCCTAGGTTCCCTTTAGCAACCCCATCAAAGTTAGCCTTAAACCAGTCATTAGGAGGAAAAGACCAGCTGCACATACTTGTTTTGACTTGGTCGGTATTGATGTCCATGTAGGCTAGGATGTTCCAGCTTTTGAGAACATCAAAATCCTCCTTACTATTGCAGTAATGATCTCCCCTAGCCATCACACTCTCAACAAAATTGTATTTTATCTTGGCCCAAACCACCTCAAAGGGGTTAACATCATTCTTGAAGATTATGTTATTCCTCTCTTTCCAGATACCCCAAAGGATATGTTGAAAGGAAAACTTCCATAGATTTCTTATGGTCAGATTGTTTCTATTGCAATACCTGCTCCTGAAACAATCTTGAATCTCCTCTGGGAACACCCAATAGTGGAAAAACATAGCTTAGATACGTTGGATGTAAGGATAGTGTATAAAAATGTGGTTCATGGATTCCTCATCATTGAGACAAAGATAACATTTGTTGGGGATGCAGAAACCCCTCTTTCTCAAGTTATCTATGGTTAGTATCTTAGTTTGCAAAAGAAGGCATAAAAAAATATTAATTTTAGGGTTCAAACTTGGATGTCAGGCCTTAGCCTAGCAAAGGCTAGGGTCTTGAGACTGAGCCAACATAAGGACAACATACGCCACAAAATAAATCCTTGAAGAGGTACCACTCCACACCCGATGGTCCTCCTTTTAGGATTTGGAATTGCATGGTTGATCACTAAGGTTACCTGTTGTAGGTTGGGATCAATAGAGCTGAGGTTCACCCACATTTGATCTCTCCAATAGTCAACAAATTTAACACCAAACTTCTCCTTGCATGTCTGGATGATCATCTAAGGAACACAATTATTATTGAGAGGAGCTCCTCCAATCCAGGCATCATCCCAGAAATCCACCTTCCTATCATTACCTATAACCCAAACTTTGCCCAAACATACAATTCCTTTAGCATGGATAACACCGTTCCAAATAGTAGAGCCACTTAGCATCTGAGACGAGGCAAGGAAATCTTCCATGGTAGGGACCACACATAAGTATTTAGCCTTCCAGATATCATTCCACTCTCCATTTCCCTGATAGATTCTCTAGATTTGTTTGGCCAGAAGGGTCTTTTTCAGGGTTCTAATAGTTCTTAATCCTAGAACCCCCACCTTTTTGGGTTTGCAGACATTCTCCCAGAAAATGAGGGCAACTCTCTTCTTCTCCTCAACCTCAGACTAGAGGAAAGCTTCCTAAATTTTCTCAACAGCATCTGCAAATTTTCCAAAAATTTTGAATAGGCATAAAGCATAAACCGGAAGACTCTAGAGAGAAGATTTTAAAAGCTGGATTTTACTAGCTTGACTAAGAAGGGTCCCTTTCCAACCAGTTAACTTCCTACTGAATCTATCAATAAGACTGGTCCAAAACAAATCCATAGGTTTCATGCCCAAAGGAAGACCCAAGCAAATAGATGGGAGCTTTCCAATTTGGCAACAAAGGCTCTGGGCCATCCTGTTGTGTGTGTCCTTTGGGGTGTTGAAAAAGAAAACAAAGCCTTTCTCCCAATTAATCGTTTGACCTGAAGCATAACTATAAATTTTGAGAAGGTTCTTCATAGTGGAAGCTTCTTTGATCGATGAAGTTCCCATTAAGATGGTATCATCAACAAATTGTTGGTGGGAACAGGCTTTGAAACCAGAAGAGGGAGAGACTCTCAGTAGAAGACCCTAAGAAACAAATTTGCTAATAAATCTACCCAGACATTCAACCATAATAATGAAGAGAATAGGTGATATGGGATCCCCCTACCTGATGCCCCTAGAAGTTTTAAATAAGGGGGAAGGCACACCATTCACAGTCATAGCGAAAGAAGGATTTGATATAAGTTGGTCAATCAACTGAATAAACCTATCATAGAAGCCAAAAGAAGCAAGCACCTTACCCAAGAAGCCCCAGTCCACACGATCATAGGCTTTAGACATGTCCAAGTTCATCAGGAAGCCTTGTTTCTTTGATTCCACTAGCAAGTGTATGTTTTCATGGATAGTAATGATAGAGTTAAGGATTTTTTTGCCACGAACGAAGCCACTCTATTGAGGTGATATAATAGATGGGAGAATCATTAGTAGTCTGCCAGTAATCACCTTCGAGATAATTTTATAAAAAGAATTCCATAAGCTTATCAGACGAAACTGATCCATGGAATCAACCTCAGGACATTTGGGAATCAGAACCAGAAAAGCAACATTGATTTCCTTTAAGAAAATCCTAGCCCCAAAAAATTCTTGCACTCCTTTAACCACATCACATTTGAGAATGTTCCAAAAGGCTTGAAAGAAGAACAACAGGAACCCATCCGGACCTGGGGCTTTATTGCCATCAAAGGAGAAAACCACTTTCTTAACTTCCTCCTTAGAGGGAATGGCCACCAAAGCCTTGTTTTGAACATCATTAATGATGGAAGGAATGGTCTCTAAGAGGGCCCTCTGAGAAAGATCATCCAGACCACAATCCTTTGAGAGAAGAGATTTGAAAAAATTCCTGGCTTCATTCCCAATCTCATTGTCCTTCCTTGTTTCAATTCCACCAATTCTCAACTCTGAGATCCTATTAGCAGCCCTATGTTTGATAGTAGTCATATGGAAGAACCTGATATTTTTGTCCCCAACTTTAGGCCAAAGAGATCAGGACTGTTGTTTCCAAAATTCTTCTTCTCTTCTGATAATCTTATGATACTTAACAAGCACTTCATTTTACTCCCTGATAGACACTTCATTATATCCATTGGTTTGTATTTTATCTTGTATTTCCTTTAGCTCAAGCTAGGTTTTGGACTTGGCAACAAAAAGATCCCCAAAAAATTCTTTGTTCCATTTATTTATATTATATTTCACATGCCTTAATTATTTCGCCATTCTATACATTGCAGTACCTTTGACATCAATAGACCACCACTTCTCAATGGCCTCCTCAAGGTTAGGATGGTCCAGCCACATTCTTTCAAATCTAAACGAGAAGTTTCTTTTAACACTTATATTCTCTACCACAAAAACCACAAAAAAGTGGTCAGAACCAATCCGAGAAATAGCTGATAGGGAGCACAGATAATGGTTAAACCAATCATTAGAGATAAGGGCCTTGTCAAGTCTGACTTGAATAAGATCTTCCCCTGCCCTTCAGTTGGTCTAGGTAAAATTGGCACCTTGGAGATCAATATCATGCAGACCCTGGTTATTAATAAAGTTCAATAGATCCATTCTACTTTCTAACTGAGAGGGGACACCTCCAAACTATATGACATTTGTTACTAAATATAGGATATTTAAAAAAATAAACAATCAATAACAATTCACACTTCATTCATATAACAAATAATTATGTTATTTTTATAAACTAAGAAATTCTAAATAAAAATGTCACGAGGAGCTCCTTGACTTGATCATTGATGTAGTCTTTAAAAAGAAAAGGTTTATAATGATGCAAATATTGTTCACCTATGAGCTCCTCTTGTACGTATACCTCCTTTTCATTGAGGAACATCCAAAAGAAACCAATAGAAAGTCGAGAGTTCTCCTCTTCATATGCTACATGATGATTTGCACTCCCACATCTATTGTTGCTCCAAATCTGTAATAAAAAAATCACCCTTCATCTTAAGAAAATAACTAAACTGAAATAGCTTTAGAAAAACCTCTACAATTGGTCTACCTTTAGAGAATCAGTTATGATCATAGTGAATGATGCAGCCAAAGGTTTAATAGTGAACCACTTGCCTTGTTTGGAGCATATTTCAAGGCCACCAACTTCATCATTGTACAAAATTTCCATCACACCTCAATCTGTATGCTCCTTGTAATGACTGTTTTTTCTCTCTAAGTAATAAAAGAGACGAAGAAAAGCCTCACATTCTACAAAATGAATTTGTAAATGCTTGTTGAGGCCCAGACCTTTAAGAATCAATTTTACTAGGGAATTCGCTAGATCAGCTAACTTGGAACTATATGTTCTTAGGTTGTCACTGTACAACACACCCCAAAAAATGAAATTACTATCCATTAATATTATATGATATAATATTTTGGTGTTATAATGAAGATGAGATGACACAAATTTATTTTATACAAGGTTACTATTTTAACCTCTCATTTATATTTATGAGCTAATTATATAGCTATAATCAATCAAGTAATAATTAATTTAAATAATAGAGTTTAGATTTATCACCAAAAAAATATAGGCAATTGATTAATTAAATAAATAAAAATTAAATATTCAAATAAATGAATTAAATAAAATACATGAGCTTTTAGTCTTGATTTTGATGTGAAGTTTTTGTTAATGTGTAAAAAAATCATTTGTCAATGCCTTGAAATTTCATTATATATTATTGACTTATCAATTTGGTTATATATTGTTGGAGAAGTGCTTGTTTAACCCACAAATCACATCTCATTTATCATTATAGTCTAAATCTTATTTGCCTTATTTTTTGACATATAAATTTTGTAAGGACTTGGGATGTTTACAAGAACCTTCAAGGAATGCAGTGAATTGTGAGAATTATATTCTCCTTAGGGAAACACCTAGTCGAACAAGCTTTATGGTTCTAAATGAAAGATCAAAGACAACACACAATTTTGGAACATGCCTAAGACAATGTCACATGAAAGAAAATGTAGAATATATATCCTCTTTAAGTTCTTAGATCAATATTTTATTCTCATGTTCCAACATTCCAACATGATTTCAAACGAGTGAATAAGTGTATTTAAATACAATAATCGATCCTACAAATCAAAACATGTATGCTAGATATCAACTAATAATGGCTAATGAAATGGTTAACATGGCGTGAATTCCATTTTTTAATTTTAAGTTTTATAATCAAATCTACAATTGTATAAGTGATCTAGGCCTAGTCTACACCTATATATTTGGTCCAAGGTAATGAAAAATGGTGTTAGTGATTAGGGATGCAAATCTGATGACTAATAATAAATGAGACTACTCACTGTGTGAAATCACAAGCCAAACTTTTGGACATATATGCCACTTGTAAGATAATTATTGCATTTAAAATAGTCTAATTAATAGTGGGCCCAAAACACTCGGGAAAAAGAGCATAATTGTGCATTTTCATGATTATACTTTTCTCTCACTTTGATGTGAATGTCAACTATTAGGAAAATGCATGTCAAATTAAGACAAATAATCAACACGGTAAATAATTATTTTTTAGACACTCAAAGGGACACCTTTTTACATTAAGTAATAGATCATG
Source organism: Cryptomeria japonica (assembly GCF_030272615.1). Classification (NCBI taxonomy): domain Eukaryota; kingdom Viridiplantae; phylum Streptophyta; class Pinopsida; order Cupressales; family Cupressaceae; genus Cryptomeria; species Cryptomeria japonica. The sequence goes on from NC_081410.1 coordinate 151,285,285, forward strand.
TTCTTCATTATTGTTTACAATTAGTGGTTCACTAAAACCTTCAAATTTAAGAGAAACATGTAATGAACAACATGCATCACACATTTTGAGATAAGAATTAGTTCCCAATTTCTCAGAAAAAAGAAAAGTAGAGAAGAGATGAGGTGCCAAAGGTCATCATCTAAATTTATAAAATAGAATCTAACTATAGAGAGAATAATTAAAAGCACCCATCTTGGTATGATAATGAAGCTGGAGTTCATGCTAAAAAACAATATAATTATCATAACTACATCATTACAACAAAACGTATGAAGAACACTAGTTCTAGTTTACACCTCCTCTAATTGGTTTTAAAGTCATATGATGCAAGAATTTAGGAAAAATGATAAAATATATGAGTGATGAAGAATGCAATATAGTCAAAGATGCTATCATATGATGACAGTGTAAGCACATAAGATGGAGATAATTTCCAAGACATGTGTAAGATGTTTCCACTAGTATAATAAAATAAAAAGATAAGGATAGCCATATGTGATAGATAATAATTATGTAACCACATCAAACATATAGTAATCATTAATATTTATAGCATAATTCTATCTCAAATCATTAGGTATGATATAAATAATAAAGCAAAAAGAGGAGAAAAGTATTAGATACCCCTAGGGCTTTCCCTCATAATAAGGAGCTCACAAGCAATAATTAATAATGATAAGTTACATTAAAAGGATAATAGTAACATTTTATTTTTTATATTTCCCTTATGGATATAGAACTCCAATCATTCATGATGGCATAATGTAAGGGAAAAATTATGGCATGAATTGAGAAATGATGCAAATAGATTGATGCTAATGATCTTTTAGACCAAGGATTGGTTTTTCTAATTTAATTATTTTTACATTTTTGAGAGTTTTCTAATTAATTAATATTATGAAAATAGTGTAGTATTTTTTATATATAGAATAGTTAGTATACAAAATGACCTCATGTGCATGAGTGTGACTTGGCATATATAGATATGATCTACTATTAGTGGACACTCCATCTTTCATACTATTAGTGGATACTCCATCTTTCATATTGTAAGTTTGTCAGTGTTCGAAATTGTATCCTCTAGTTATCTTAAATGTTTATCTTGGGGATAAGACCTAATCTTAAACATATAAAGTGGAAATCACAAACAATATAAAATTAATCTAGGCGACTTAAAAAAATCAATTATAACTCCTCTCAATTGTAATATTTGCTAGGCTTGGGAGGGTGTTCTTCTCTGATCTCACAAAAATAATTATAGATAAATATTTAAATGAAATATAATTAACATAAAAGTAAGTCCAATATTTTATATTTACTTCTTATGTAAAACTTTATGACCTTGTAACCAAATATATTTCAATCTAATTATATTTTATGAATGGAAGAAGATGTTTGAAATACTCTTCCTACATTTGAAAAATCCATATGCATGATTACTTAACTATTTTAGTCTCATTAATGTTATTAATCATAGTAAATATACATCTCTAATTAAAATAAGTATGCTTGTTGGTTGTTCTCCCTTTCTAGTAGACCTCCTTAAGAGTTGATATAAAGGTTTTACCTCATCTTTAGAACTATCTAAAATATCAAATCTCTCCTCCTCTTCAAGCCCTTTAGATCTCCTACTTCAATGTTATTGGTCCTTGGGGTTAATTGAAATGCATTTTTCTTGCAATTCTATTCTTGTTGCAACACCATAGAAGTATAATTAATTTGTCTAAATATAAAAAATTTAATGTGAAAATAAATAATGCAAATAGGGTCTCAATTCTTGTACCCTTTTATATCAATATCATAAATAATGAAGATATGTTTAACTACCCCATCCTGCAAGATTTTCTACATGTCCCTATGTATATGCCTCAATCACAAATTTACAGATACTATAAGCATATCTCATTTTGAAAAGGAACATTGATGCATCCCATACTAGACCATGAGTCCCATCCTTCTCCCAGTATATTACCATCTATAGCAAAAAAAAAGAAACCTATACTACTTGATCTCACTATTGGTAAGAATATAAGTAACAATATGCACAAAACCTAAGGCCAAATTTACATAAATACATAGTGAGTGACTAGTTTATATACAATTTTCAAATGACATGTCCATAATGAGTGACTAATACCTACTCATTGAATACATCGTAGATTTATAAAAAAGAATGTCAATGCATTATAATATGATTATGTTATATATTATTAGCATCCATAAAGTAACAACAATAATCACTAAAAAAATTATGATTCTAGAGGATCCAATGTTGAATTCTACATTTAAGCATCAAATCTCTTCATTAGTCCACTATAATGAAATCCACATTTCTTTCATGGCTTGTCTACACTAAATTGTTCATCTCTAGAGGTTTGACTACTACCAATACAAGCATAGGATTCCCCTTTTTGTCTTAAAATAAGCCTTATTATTTTTTTAACAACAATTTTACTCAAAATCAAGTTAACAAGTGAAGATTAAAACATTCAAAGACCACATCAAATAAAGTCAATACTGCTTCCATATATATATATATATATATATATATATATATATATATATATATATATATATATATATATATATATATATATATATATATATATATACCTTTTCAATTACTTCAATTATTTAATCATTTATATCCAAATTTTATGTAAATTTATCATTCAATTTGAAATCTAAATCACCACATCAAAATGTTTCATTTGTCTATATTATATACTACATAATATCTTGGCAAGCGAATCAGAGGTTAATACTGGTGGATAACACATGGCCTACCCAGATGAAAGACCAGCGGCCGTGGAATACCCATCAAACGAAATATTAACTGCTCTTTCTTTTACTTAGGGTGGAAGACTGAAAAGATCTCGAGAAACTGAGTCTCGTGTTTAGAAATATAAATGATTTTGTTTGGGTGAGAGAGATTAAGTGTAGCTGACAATCACGTGTACCTGCTGGTATAAGCTCCTCAATTAAAGAGAAGAGAGTAGAATATTAGTTGGTCCAATGATGATGAAATAAAAACTATTTTCTTTGGTTAAGTGTCCCTCAGAGTCATGTGTATAAGCTCTTCCATTAAGGGCAAAAGAATAAAATATTAGTTCATCGATTGAAAGATGGATGATATCTAAAGAGGAGTGGGCAGATAGAAGATATAGATATTGCACTCAAGATGTGGTAGAAATTGAATGGTATTTCATCATGGAATGTCCAGCGTACAAGGATATCGGATCAATTATATTGAGACACTGAAAGTGAATAGCTTGGTTAATTTGTTCGAAGAAGAGAAGATAATAAGGGTTGCAGATTTTTTGATCAAGATACACAGCAGAAGATCCAAGATGCAAAAAGAAAAGGAAATTTAGGTGTCGTGTTTGTGATGTACATGCTTTTCTTTGCTAGCTACCTGTGGGTCCCATAAGCTGCTTGGCCTCATGGACATGATTAAAAACATTCATTCATTCAACAGTTTGATCAATTGGTCTATCTACATTCAGATAGATTCATTATTACTTGAATCTTCATGAACTCAAGTGACCTATGAAAAGTGGTCAACATCTATAGACATGTTTGTAACCCCTTGCAAAATTTTAAACCAACTTTTAATTCTCACATTGGGTATTTGACGAAGGTGAAAACATGATTGAATTGTCAATTAATTGTGTATGTTTTTTAATATAATAATAATTTATAATAAATGATTTATATCATACGATCTATTTGGAAGTGGAAGAGACATTATTTACAACCTTTTCTCTCTCCAATAAAATAAACTACATATTCAAGTCTATTACTTAAATAGTCATCTAGGTTCTTCCAGACTTTCTTAATTGATAGTGAAGGAAAATAACATTTCATTCATGTCAAGATTTGATATTTCAGAACATACCTCCCAAATAAGGGCTTTTGGTCCCCAAAAGCTTAGAAACTCATAAAGCAAGGGCATTTCTTCTCCACATCCTCATTTAGATGCATCTTTACCTTGGTAGATTTTGTTTCAATCTAATTAGCCAACTTTCATGTATCTCCATGTGATCCCTTCTCTCATTTTGAGGCACAATTTGCCACCTTTAGATCCTCTTGAACATGTGGAGTACAATCATACATAGTAGCCTACAACAATTGCACTCTTTCCTCACCAAGAATCGAAGGGTCAAACAATCAAAGATTCTCAATATTCACCACAAGATAATATTTTTAATGGAGGAAATCGGAGCAAAACACATTCTCACTTACATGCTCTCAAATCTAAAATGATCCAAATCTTGAATGTTTAATCTTCCATTCTTTCCCTTGGAGTCAATCACCACATAGATATAATTAACCTAATCTCCAATCTTGAATTTGTGCTTGAGCTATTAATGGCCATGCATCTTCTTATACATAGTTTGTGACATATTTAAATTTTTTCAAATACAAAGATAGAATTAAAAACCTTTCAATAAATTTTGAGTGAATTAGAACATCCCTCACATGCAAATAAGTTTGTGTAACATCTACCCCTAATAACTATACTTTTTGGGTTTTCAATTCAAATCACAACTATTAACTTAATTGACCAATCATTTTCCATCTAACTTAGAAGTGCTAACTTCATAACATCTTCATTCACCATGGTGGTGTAAACTCAAAGTCACCACTTATATGCTTACATAAAAAAGTGGTAATATCACACGGTTAGGGTCATCCATACACCAGAACCTAAAACTTGAGGATTCATTCATAATGGCCCTACTTACGTATACCATTTAGGAAATCAGAGGCATCATCCTTCCTATATCTTGATGCTAGAGGGAGTTCCTTCTCTCATCTAACTCATGACTACTAATTAAGCATAAAATATGAAATTAATCTAATAAATATAGAATGATAACAATTTTCCATCAAACAATTGCAAAGGAGAAGCAATTTGCTTCTAGGATTTAGGATTTTGGAGGGTTTCTATTCTCTATTGTTGTTTCCTGTAGGTTCAATGATGGGAAAGTCAAGTGGGGGTCCCCATGCAGGCCTTCCCATCCAAATGTATCATCCCAAATAAAGGATAAAGTCAAGATAAGGGTAATCCATTTGCGGATCTTTCCCCACCATCTTTGTCGTGCAACCTAAGCTCTTTCTTTCCTGAGGAAGATCTTGTTTCTTATGTGGAAAAACTGATAGGTGACATATCTCTCTAGATGAATTCTAGAAAACCATTGGATATTTCAAAGTCTTTGTGCAAGGTACTTGAATTTGAGGTGGACGTACTTGACGATCTACTAAATATAGTTATTATTGTGCTAAGGGTTTCTTCTAAGTTGGTCAATTTCTCATTTTTAGACCCAACATTGATTAGATTAGGGGGTTGGGTTGATTTATCTTGGAAATTAAAAGGCAATGTTAAAATAAGTGCTATGGAAAATGATCTTCTTCTATTCATTTTTGTTATTGAAGAGGGTCTTATTAAAGTGCTCACAAGTGGTCCTTGGTGGGTATGTGCAGGATCATGGTGTGCCAAAATAGGCCCTTAAGTGGCAATGAAATTTCAAGAGTTATGCAACTTGAAATGAAAAATTGAATAAGTTATGAACAGTATTTTTAAAATATGTAAAAAGAGAATCTATAGAAAATTGAATGTAGTTTCTAAGCTACTAGTTGTTTTTTGAAAAAAAAAATCCTATTTGATGAAAATTTCAAATTTCAATGCAGTGCTACACAAATTTTAGGAAAAAGATAAGAAGTAGGTGTATGTCTGACCACCCTAATCACAATCAAATCATAATTTTTTTTATAAGATTTATAATATAAGTATTAGATTCATGTCCACATGTGACACATATTTTTTAATAATTATTTATGATTTTTTTACTACAACTTTTCAGAAATCCAAAAACTCCTACGTCTAACCACCTTAACTTGGTCAAAACCTTATGAAATTCAATTTTATTTAATGTTTCCCTATAGTAGATGAAGCATAGGATGTGACACATGTTTCAGATTCAAAAAATGTTATGCAGTTTGAAAGTTATGAGTATTTTTCAATCAGTCTATCAATCAGGACTTTTGTCAGAATTCAATTAGAAAATAAATAATAATTATTTATTAAAGTCAAAATAAGACAAGCCTTATATTGTTGGAAAGTTGAGAACATCCTTAAAAAATCCTTTTCATTTTATCAATTTTGGCTATAAAAAAAGTCGTTAGCCACCAGTGTAAAGTCTGGAAAATCAAGGAATACTAAAAAACACGTTTTTTTAGTTGACTTTCTAGGCTTGTCACTTCCATGTCAAATCTCAAAGCAAACCCAAACCAAAATATGAAGGGAAAAATTTATGTTTTAAAATCGGATATCCAATTTTTGAAAAAATTTGAAAAAATATTTTAGTAAATTGGGCATAACTTGTGTATTTTATATCAAAATTTTGATTTTTTATAGGCATTGGAAAGGTAATTAAGAGCTCTATGATATGGAATAGGTATATTTTCAATTATTTGTTTTAAAAAATAATTATAATTCATTTAAATTCATCCTTCATTTTTAAAACATAAAAAAATTGTCACTTTTTCATATGATTTTCCTATTGCATGAATTTTTGTAACAATCATCTCAAAATAAACTAAATAAGTAATTAATTAAGAATAGAAAATTTATGAATTTTATTGAGTTCAATAAATTTTGATTAACCATGTTATCTATGTTTGTTCCTTTCTCCACCTCTCTCTCCGAAACCTATCACTCCACCTATTTGTTTCTTCCTCCCTCTCTTTTGTCCATATTTATACATCTCTCTCTAGACTTATATCTCTAACTATCAATGAATACCTGATTAAATCTCTCAAGCTCTACAAGGTGCTTATATTTCTACCTATTTATAATTTCCTCCTCTATCTCACTCTCTCTTCCCTAAGATCTAGACTAGTCTCTTTGCATTTCCTTCTTGTCTCTAGCAACAAAATTCAGAGGGGACAAGGACAAGTGTAGGTAAGTATCAAAAAAAGGAGAGTGGGAGAGAGGTGGGTCATATGGTGTTGTTATGGGTCTTATGGTGTCCTAAGGGGTCATATGGTGTTCTATAACCCCTTAGGACACCATATGACCGCTTAGGACATTATATGACCCCTTAGGATACCATACGATACCTTGGGACACCATATGATGTCGTAAGGAGTCGTATGGTGTCCTAAGGGGTCATATGGTGTCTTATGAACCCTTAGGACACTATATGACCCATTAGGTGTCATCAGAGGTCTTATTGTGTCCTAATGGGTCATATGGTGTCGTATGACCCCTTAGGACACCATATGCTTGGGAGACTATATGGTGCTATGAGTCATATGGTGTCCTATGACACCTTAGGACACCATATGACCCCTTAGGATACCATTTGGTGTTTTTATGTGTCGTATGGTGTCCTATGAGCCCTTAGGTGTCATTAGGGTTTATTTTATGTCCTAAGGGGTCATATTGTGTCCTAAGGGGTCATACGGTGTCCTATGACCCCTTAGGACACTATATGACATCATTAGGGGTCATATTATGTCCTAAGGGGTCATATTGTGTCTTATGACCCCTTAGGAAACCACACGGTATCGTTATGGGTTGTATGGTGTTCTAAGTGGTCATATGGTATTCTATGACCCCTTAGGACACCATTTTTATGTTGTTATGGGTCATATTGTCTTCTAAGGGGTCATATGGTGTCATATGACCCCTTAGGACACCATATGGTTTCATTATGCATCGTATGGTTTCCTAAGGGGTCATATGGTGTTCTACAACCCCTTAGGACACCATATGGTGTCATTAAGGGTCGTATGGTGTGTTATGGGGTCATATGGTGTCCTATGACCATATGACCCCTTAGGTATCGTTAGGCATCATTTTGTGTTGTTAGGGGTCATATGATGTCCTATGGCCCCTTAGGACACAATATGACCCCTTAGGTGTTGTTAGGGTTCATATTATGTTGTAACAGGTCATATAGTGTCCTACGACCCCTTAGGACACCATATGGTGTCGTTTGGGATTGTATGGTGTCGTAAGGGGTCATATTGTGTCCTAAAGATTCTTAGGACATCATATAACCTCTCAAGACACCATATGACCCCTTAGATATCGTTAAGGGTCATATTGTGTCCTAAGGGGACATATGGTGTCATGAGACACCATATGATCCCTTAGGACACCATATCATGTCAGTATGGGTCTTCTTGTGTTCTAAGGGGTCACATGGTTTTATATGACCCCGTAGGATACCATATCACACCTTAGGACACCATATGGTGTCGTAAAGGGCCATATGGTGTTCTAAGGGGTCATATGGTGTTCTATGGAGTCATATGGTTTTGTATGACCCCTAAGGACACTATATAACATCGTTAGGGGTCATATTATGTCCTAAGGGGTCATATTGTGTCTTATGACCCCTTAGGACACCACATGGTGTCGTTATGGTTTGTATGGTGTTCTAAGGGGTCATATGGTGTTATATGACCCTCTAGGACATCATATTATGTTGTTATAGGTCATTTGGTCTCCTAAGGGGTCATATAGTGTCATATGACCCCTTAGGACATCATATGGTGTCATTATGTGTCGTATAGTATCCTAAGGGGTCATATGGTGTTATATGACCCCTTAGGACACCATATGATCCCTTAGGACATCATATGGTGTCATTATGGTTCGTATGGTGTTCTAAGGGGTCACACGGTGTTCTATGACCCTCTAAGGCACCATATTATGTTCTTATGGGTTGTATGGTCCTCTAAGGGGTCATATGACCCCGTAGGACACCATATAGTTTCATTATGCATCGTATGGTGTCCTAAGGGGTCATATGGTGTTCTATGACCCCTTAGGATACCATATGACTCCTTAGGACAACATATGGTGTCATTAGGGGTCATATTGTGTGCTAAGGGGTCAAATGGTGTCCTAGGGGTCATATGGTGTTATATGACCCCTTAGGATATGATATGACCCCTTAAGTGTTGTTAGGGGTCGTATTGTGTCCTAACGGGTTATATGGTGCGCGACGACCCCTTAAGACACCATATGGTGTCATTAGGGGCTGTTTGGTGTGCTAAGGGGTTATATTGTTTCCTAAAGGGTCATATGGCGTCTCATGACACCATATGACCCCTTAGGACACCATATCATGTCGTTACGAGTCTTCTTGTGTTCTAAAGGGTCATATGGTGTTATATGACCCCTTATGATACCATATGACCCCTTAGGACACCATATGGTGTCGTAAAGGGTGATATGATGTCATATGGTGTCCTAAGGGGTCATATGGTGTCCTATGACCCATTGGGACACTATATGACATCATTAGGGATCATATTATGTCCTAAGGGGTAATTTTGTGTCTTATGACCCCTTAAGACACTAGATGGTGTCGTTATGGGTCGTATGGTATTATAAGGGGTCATATGGTGTTCTATGACCCTCTAGGACACCATATTATGTTGTTATGGGTTCTATGGTCCTCTAAGGGGTCATATGACCCCTTAGGACACCATATAGTGTCATTATGCATCGTATGGTGTCCTAAGGGGTCATATGGTGTTCTATGACCCCTTAGGACACCATATGACTCCTTAGGACAACATATGGTCAAATGGTGTCCTAGGGGTCATATGGTGTTATATGACCCCTTAGGATACGATATGACCTCTTAGGTGTTGTTAGGGGTCATATTGTGTCCTAACAGGTTATATGGTGCCCGATGACCCCTTAAGACACCATATGGTGTCATTAGGGGTTGTATGGTGTGCTAAGGGGTTATATTGTTTCCTAAGGGCCCCTTAGGACACCATATCATGTCATTACGATCTTCTTGTGTTCTACGGGGTCATATGGTGTTATATGACCCCTTAGGATACCATATGACCCCTTAGGACACCATATGGTGTCGTAAAGGGTCATATGATGTTGTACGATGTCATTAGGGATCATATGGTGTCCTATGACCCATTGGGACACTATATGACATCGTTAGGGGTCATATTATATCCTAAGGGGTAATATTGTGTCTTATGACCCCTTAAGACACTAGATGGTGTCATTGTGGGTCGTATGGTATTATAAGGGGTCATATGGTGTTCTATGACCCTCTAGGACACCATATTATGTTGTTGTGGGTCATATGGTGTTCTATGACCCCTTAGGACACAATATAGTATCAGTATGCATCGTATGGTGTCCTAAGGGGTCATATGGTGTTCTATGACCCCTTAGGACACCACATGGTGTCAATAGGGGTCGTATGGTGTGCTAAGGGGTCATATGGTGTCCTATGACCTCTTAGAACACCATATGACCCCCTAGGTATCGTTAGGGGTCATTTTGTGTTGTTATAGGTCATATGGTCTCCTATGAATCCTTAGGACATAATATGACCTCTTAAGACACCATATAGTGTTGTTAGGGGTCATATGGTGTCTTATGACCCCTTAGGACACACTATGACCCCTTAGGAGTTGTTAGGGATCATAGTGTGTCCTAACAGGTCATATGGTGTTCTACGACCCCTTAGGACACCAAATGGTATCATTAGGGATTGCATGGTGTGCTAAGGGGTCATATTATGTCCTAAAGGTTCCTAGGACATCATATAACCCCTTAGGACACCATATGACCCCTTAGGTATCGTTAGGGGTCATATTGTGTTCTAAAGGGTCATATGGTGTCTTGTGACACCATATCGTGTCATTATGGGTCTTCTTGTGTTATAAGGGGTCATATGGTGTTATATGACCCCTTAGGACACCATATGGCATTGTAAGGGATCGTATGGTGTTATAAGGGGTCATATGGTGTCGTATGACTCCTTATGACACTATATGACCCCTTAGGTGTCATCATGGGTCGTATTGTGTCCTAATTGGTCATATGACGTTCTTTGACCTCTTAAGACACCATATGACCCCTTGGGACACTATATGGTGCTATGGGTTGTATGGTGTCCTAAGGGGTCATATGGTGTCCTATGACCCCTTAGGACACCATATGACCCTTTAGGATGCCACATTGTGTCATTAGAGGTTGCATGGTGTCCTAAGGGGTCATTGGTGTCTTATGACCCCTTAAGACACCATATAGTGTCATTAGGGGTCTTATTGTGTCTTAAGGGGTCATATGGTGTTTTATGACCCCTTATGACACCATATGACCCCTTAGGAGACCATATGGTATTGTTAGGGGCCATATTGTGTCCTAAGGGGTCATATGATGTTCTATGACCCCTTAGGAGACCATATATACTAATTTTCAAATAAGGAGAGATATAAGGGTGAAGAGAGATGAAGAACTAAAGAGAGGGAAAAGAAATAAAGGACAAGGACATAGATAGAGATATAGATATTAAGGAGTATGAAGTGAGAGGGAGAAAACCTAAAGGACAAGGATGGATAGAAAGAGGTAGACATATCTAGATATTGAAAAGGAGAGAGGAAGATAGAGATAAAAAATGAAGATAAAGGGAGAGGGAGGTGAATAGATATAGAGAAAGAGAGAGGTAAAGACAAAGATAAATATATGAAGAGATGGAGAAAAATGGATAGAGAGGGGTAAAGAGAGAGATAAAAAAAGGAAGAGATGGAGAGATATAAAGGAAGATAAATATTGATAGATAGAGATATATAGAGAGTGAAAGAGAGTGAGTTAGAGAGATAGAGATTATAGATAGGGATAGATAGAGAGGGAGAGAGAAAAAGAGGAAGATATAGAGATATATAAAGGCACTATAGACAAGGGTGTGGGGAGGGAGCAAAAGATATATAAAGATGGAGTAAATAAAGAGATAAAAGTAGAGAAAGGGAAAGATACTTCAAGAGGGCGACAGAGGAAGAGACAAAGAAGTAGATTAATCATGTATAGAGGAATATATATATAAAGATAGAGGAACATATAAAAAGAGAGATTGATAGGGGAAAAGATGGAGATGTGAAGATGGAGATAGAGATAGATATGGATAGAATGTGATAGAGAGAGTAAGACAAATGGAGGGTGAGATGGAGTGAATAAGTGAGATTTAGAGATAACGAGATATAAATATACATGAAGATAGATCTATAGGGATATAGAGAGAGAGGGGACAAGATAGGGAGAGAAAGGAGGTGATAAAGACAAGCAATATATAAGTATAGGTAGGATAAGGTAAAGGAGGGAGATAAATAGAGAGAAGAGAGATTATTAGAGAGAAATATAGAAATAAGGAGTGACAATGATGGAGTGGGAGAGGGAGAGATATGAATAGAAAGATGGAGATATATGCAGAGATGCATGTAACTTGAGAATTTATTTATCTACATGGAATGAGAAAATAAGTGACATAAGTAGAGAAGAAAGAGATATATAAAATATATTATATAAGTATAGATAGACAAGTGATAGATAAAGCAGGTGATAGGAAAAAAATGAGACTTTGTATGCAAAATTTGTGAGTATTTAAAGTTTTAAAATTGAAGGACTAACTTCAAATGATTATAATTACTTTTTCGTTTATAATATCATCAAAATACCTCATCCATTTGATAGGTCTATGAATTATCTTTCCAAAGCCTATAAAAAATCAAAATTTTGATGAGAAACGCAAAACTTATGCCCATTTTACTAAACTATATTTTTTATGTTGAGAAAATCGGATATTCGATTTAATCGGATATCCAATTTGAAAAGTATGATATCACAATAGTGACATCACAATGGTGACATCACAATAGTGACATCACAAATCAGATATCCGATATTCAAATTTTGCCCGACCCAAACAAAAAGTCAAAGCGGATTTTGGCATGTTTGGGAAGGTTGAAAATGCATTTTTTTTCCATTGCCACTTTTTGGCCCCCCATGATCTTGCACATACCCTGGTCCTATGGTACATCAACTCTCATATTTTTTCTCTTTTTAAGTGGAAGGAAGGTTTAGACCTTTCTGCAGATCTAGGGTTAGTGGCTCCAACCTCGATCTGCCTTCCTGCCTTGCCATTAGAGTTATGGAATCTTGGGGTGTTTAAGGGGATTGCAAACTCATTTGGTCATCTTTTGGCAGTTGATAGAGTCACTCTTTAGAAACCCAAGTGGATCTTTTCTAGAATTTGTGTTAATGTGGCTGTTAACTCAATCCTCCATGCTAGTGTTACTTTGAAGTCAAAGCATGGCTCATGCCATCAACCTATTACATATGATAATGCAAGGATATTTTAGCTAAGTTTTAAATGGCATGGTCAATTAAGTTCTGTTGGTAAACAGATTTGTCACTTCGAAATATTTTACTATGTGCCCAATGGAGGAGTGACAAATAGCTCCCAACAGTTGGAGAGATCGTTTTGTGGGACACAATCTTTCTCTACGTTTGAGAGGGGCAACTCTCTCGTATGATAGGTGTATTTGTATTTTTTTGAGGATAATTAACCTTGCGAATGAAAACAAAAAATTACTACAAATGGATTTAGAAGGAATCCTCACAACAAATATACGATTGCCACTTGGATTCCATTGACTTTTAAACCTATCACTATCAACTCTAGACTACGCATGAGGAGAGAGTGATACAACACATTTAACTTGCATAACATATATATATTTCTGAGATACCAAAGAAACTAGTAATGTTATATGACCATTGTCTTCATGAAACTGGGAAAGTAATTTGCAAGCTTGCTATTGCAATATCATACGACAATCACATAACATCAAGCAAATGAACACTTAACAATCATAGGAGCACTCCCAATTTGCCTTGTATTAAAAAATGATGAAATAATACAATCTAAAATTTTCAGCTGTCCCAAAATCATAAAATCCAAAAAGTCCCTCATTCATCTATGTTTCTAACATTTATATTCTCTCAAAATAACTACTTCATAACTAATTGATTCTAAGTTAGCAACTAACTCATTTCCACACAAATTACAATAAGTTAATAACTAGTACATTTATGTGCGGAAATAGTCAACCTATTAACCTTGACTCTATGCTATGGAAAATCAACAATAAACTAAAGACTAACCACGTATCACACTACAAAATAAAATATACAATGATGTGAACATGGTATGGCTTTTCAATATCCCAAAAAGCATGCTAATTGACTATTTTCTTTTATTGAATTAGTACTTGGGCTTTGAATAACTTGTATGCTTTGAGCATGTCCACCATGAACTTGTACCCGGGAATGATCACATTATCCATTTTTAGTTTAGCAATTGCTTGATTATCTTGAATATTGACCAAATTTAAAAAATATGAAGACATATCACAAGCTTCTAAGGCAACTGAAACAACACTGAGTCTCTTCATCTTATTTGCATCAGACACTTGTACATCTGTTAACTCAGAATTAATTTTGTCATGAAACTTGGTTAAGAGCAGTTGCTTGTCCATTTGCTGAAATTGCTCTTTTATTGATACATCACCAATGATATTCATTGTATCTTCTTTAATCTTCATCTTTATCTATTCACAAGCTATCAAGAGTTTTTTGTATTCATCCAAGCATTGCTTGATATTCTCAATTTTCCAACTTATACTTCTGCACCATGTATGTGACTGATTTTCTTCTTTATGAGAGAAGACCTTCTCAACAATGAGTACATTCATGTGTGTTTTTGCCATCTTTTGGAATTCCTGTAAAGTATCTTGCCAAGACATCTCTTGCTCTTTAGCATTCTTCAATTTTGCTGCAATTTCTTGTTCATGTGCATCCAACTTAGTGTGAATATCTTTGGCCTTCTCAATAAAACCTTGTGAATATCTTTGGCCTTCTCAATAAAACCTTGTGAGGAATCTAACTCCTGAGAAAAGTTACAGTATTGAGAAACCGGTGGAAGAGGTTATATCCAAAGGTTTGCAGAAAGATCTAATAGAACTGGTTGTTGAGGTTATATCAGAGGGTGACATGAGTTTGTAGAAGGATCTGATAAATGGGCCTGATGGACAGATGTAACCAGATGACATAGAGCTTATGGTAACAAATTGAATGAAGCCTTGTGGCAGAAACAAATTAGAGTTGCAAAAAAGGAGGTAGTAAATAGAGGCAATGTGTAGATCTGAAGCAAAGGAAGAGAAACAAAGAGAGTCAGGGGTTAGAGAAGCCAGTTGAGGCACTAGAGGAGCTAAAGCAAAGGTTGGCTGATAAGGAAGATGTTTGGATCAGAAATGAGCATGGGTTTTTTATTCTGAATCCTTTTAGATGTTCATGAATTTCTTCTCATGGAACATCTTTTTCTACCTAGGTTGTCTGATGTAGGAGCATCCCCAATTCATGAGCAATCTTGCATCAACCAAAAATATTTCCTTTCAGTTTTGTTCTTGTCTAGTTCTTTATGCAGTTTTATGTGTTCTTACCGGTTGGTACCTGTAGTTTCTTTCTTTTCATGGTATATCTTATTTTTGGTTTCCAAGATGGTTTGTATGCTTAATTCCATATTTCTAGTTCATTTGGGTTCTTTTCTGGTTAGTTATCACTTCCAGTTGATTGTTCTGTGTTCCAGGACAGTTCTTGTGCTTACTGGTTGGTTTTACTTCATCACCGATGTGATTCTTGGCATGTGGATCTATCTTGGGTCTTTTCCGATGTTCTTTGGCATGTGGACGACCTTCCTGCTAAACTTCACTTTGTGCTTGTTATTTTCTGGAAAGATTTCTTTAATTCTTAGGGCCAACCTAGTTACACGTTTCATTTTCTTGCATTGGTAAATGTAATCTTATGAGGCCGACCCAGATATGTTCTGGTGGGTATAAATATGATGTTATGTAATCATTTGTAGGGGGTAGAGGAAGTAGAATTGAGATCGAGGATTGAGATTCACATTTTGTGATCCGATTGATTCTTAGAGTCCTGGTTGGATTGTATCTGGCTTGAAGCTTGCATGTAATCAATTAACTACCAGATGTTCTTTGATGATTATATGGTCATAACCGGATGGTTGGTGGATGTTTTAAATCAATAATATGATCTGTTTATGTGATCTTGTTATGTTTTCTCACTGCTTTCATTGTGTTACTCTTGTTGCATAAGTTTGTTGATTCTCTTTGAGGGTTTTACCAGTTATGGCTGCATCAGTTGCATTCATATGATGTAAGGAGTTGGTCAAGAGTGGAAAATATATAAGTATGATAAAATATGAAATATAGTCAAATATGTTATCATGTTTGAGAATTTAGACACATAAGCTATAATCACCAATACATGTGTAAAATGTTGCCCCTAGCATAGGCAAATGACAAGATAACAATAGGAGTAAATACTAGATAAAAATTATGTAATCATATCAAGCATATAGAAATCATTAATATATATAGAATCATGTAAGCTCAAAAAGAATAATAAAATATAAACATTGAAGGACATAGAGGAGAAAAGAATTAGATGCCCCTAGGCTTGCTCCTCAAAATAAGGAAATAAAAAGCAATACGTAATAATGATAAGTCATCATAAGAAGAATAAAGTGTCTTATAGGATACAAATAATGCCATATGATGAACAATAATAGATATGATTTTCATCATGAAGATGTAGGTTATAAATATTACCACAAAAAAATATCTATGTCTATAAGCCATATTATAATTAATAGTGTCAAATAACTATGATTAGTGTCATCATGTATTAGATGTAAATAAATGAGAAATATAATACTAAATAGTGGTAAACACACACTATCTATATACTATAAAATAAAAGGATGATAGTGACATTTCATTTGTAATTTTTTTTTAATAGATGTTGAAAGCTCATCATTCATGATGGAACATTCTATGAGCCACAATTTTACATGAATTTTAGAATTATTTAAATAGTTTAGTGCTAATGACCCTTTGGAGCTCAATTATTAGTTTTTCTTTTTTTTTTGTGCTTATTTTAGAATTTTCTAATTGATTAACATCATAGAAAATGTTGTAGAATTTTGTATATAGCATATAGTAAATCTATAAAAATGATCTTATGTACACAATTTTGACTTTTATATATATATGATATGGTATTAGCAAACCTACTTATAACACATGGATTTAATCTAAACCATTTAAATCTTTGAATTAATAAAAAAATTCATACTTTTTTTTTAGTAGATTCCATCTTTCATATTATACTAGTTAATGCTCCAAATTTTACCCTATATTTTTAGAGGACACATCTTAATGACTAACCTTGAGGATACAGTCAACTTATATATAAAGTGGTTTTATAATCAATATACAAGTAATCTAGGTCACTTAACAAAAGTAAGTATAAATTCTCTAAATTTTAAGTTTGGCTCTAGGCTTGCATGGGCGTTCCTATCCAATGTCACTAAAATAATTATACTTAAATGGAAATGAAACATAATTGGTATAAAACTAGAATCAATTATTAACACAAATTTTGATAAATACAAATATGCCCAATTTAATATTATCAAGAAAGAGAATAATAATCAATAAATATTGAATCCTAATCCAAAACTGGAAATACTTCCTTTGTAATAATAAAAAATATGGATCCCTAATCTAGAAATAGAAATACTAAAGACCCAACTAATAATAAATATTTAGATCCATTTTCACATGCAAACATATTATCATGGCTAATATTGATGTATCTTTACCATGGGACTAAGTGTTGAAATTTGCTACTGCTAGGATATGTTGTTGTCATTGATATCAACATATTCCTATGAATTGCTTTGATGATTGCAGATTGGGAAGATTTTATGATCCGGTTTTGCAATTTTGTTTTTCTGATCAGTGCTTTGCAGAGTTTAGTATTTCCTCCGATATATTTCGATGTGATTAGATCTTGAGCTGAGTTTTTTGGGATAGTGTTTGGGATGGTCTTGTGTATCTTCATTTCAGATGGTTCATGATTTGGTGCTCCGCAAGTTATCTTTTCTTTGTAACAGTTGTTGTTGTTTGAGTGTTCCCCAGTCTTAGATGTTGATCGATGAACATTTGATAAGTGATGTTGGTGTAGCTATTACTGATGATTCTGACATGTTTACTGGTGTTTCATAATTGTGTCCTATTTGTTTTGATGATCTGCATTGATCATTGTGCGATTTATTGGTGGTTTTCATGAACCGGAGATGTTTTTTCATGTTATGTGGTATTTCTGGTGGTGTAGCATGTTGTAGTTGATCTTGGCATGATTTTCGGTGGAGTTGAGCATTTGGGAATTTCAATTAGGTCCATGTTAGGTCATGTAAATCATTATATTGGTCTAGTGGTTGATCTTTGTATCGTGTGAACATTTAATTTAGTAATTGTAAGTTGAGGGTTTAGCCGACCTTGTTGTCAAGTTTGATGATTTGTATATATATAGGTGGCATAGTCATGCAATTTAGTTGGTGTGGTTAAGTCTAAATTATTAGAGAGAGGTTTATGTGTGAACAAGGATTCATCCTTCAATAATTGTGATTAAGAAGAGATTGGTGTTGTAGAGGAGATATTTGTGCTTAATCGGAACTATAATTACGCATTTGGAGATGCTATTCTTTCAGTTTGGATTTCTTCTATATTCTACTCCAAACCTTATTGTAAGTTAGTGAGACTTTCCTGAGGGTTGTAGCGTTCTAGGTCATTATCTTTTGAGCAGTGATCTCTAGGTAGTGTGCCTAAATGCATGTGCATTCCCCATTGTAACATTTTCACATACTACTAGAGAGTATCATCTTATTGTGGGTAAGTTTCCACCGTGGTTTCTCCCTTAACTAGGTTTTCCATGTCAAAATCTTGGTGTTGTGTGTTGTGCTTTAAATTTGTCTATCTCTATTATTATTCCAGTTTATAAGATCTATTTTTATGGATAAGGTTGTAGATCCAGTGAAAACTGATTCAGCCCCCCCTCTCAGTTTTCCTTCATTGATATGGCCAATAATTGCTATTAGGGCTAGATCCTCCGGAAGAAGCTTAATCCCTTGAGGAGATCCGGGATGACAAGTCTTATGTTTAAGAAGGAGAGTCTAAGATTTGATGGAAATAACTATGCTATATGGAAGAACCAGATGGAGGTGCATTTGAGATGTCTTGGAAAATATTACTGGAAGATTACAAAGAATGCTTATTATGTTCCTCAGAATGGTCTAGTTACCCCTGATGAGACCAAGGAAGCTGAAAATAACATCGGAGAAAAGGAAGCATTGCTAAGTGCCCTGACTGACTCAGAAATAACAAATGTAATGGGACTTCAGAAAACACATGAGATCTAAGAGAAGCTTGAGACCCTATATGAAGGAGACAAACAAGTCAAAGTTGCTAAGTTGCAGAGTTTGAAAGGGAAATATGATATGTTGAAGATGGGAGAAGATGAGAACATAAACACTTTCATGGCTAAGGTGAAGGATATTGTCCTAAGTATCAGATGTGTCAGTGGAACCCTTGAAGAAGATGAAACTATTGCTAAGGTGTTGATATCTTTTCCTTCTACTTACAAACATAATGTAGCTTCTATTGATGAGATCTAGAGTGTGACTATAGTGACAAGAGATATGTTAATTGGGAAGATTGTTGCTTTTAAGCCGAGCGAGTTTGGAGAATCACATAGAAAGTTTGAGACAACATTTAGAGCATTAGCATATGTATCTAGAAAGCAAAAGTATGATCCTGATGAGTGGAAAATATCCAAATATGAAAGAGAGAGAAGAGATATGGAAGAGAAAGAAAGAGAGCTAGATGAGATTGAAGCATTTATTGCCCAAAGATAGCCTAAAGGAGCCAGTAAGTATGATGGAAAATTGCCTTTGAAATGTTTCTCTTGAAATAAGATAGGACATTTTGCTTCTAGATGCCCAGAGAGAATGGTTTAATATGACAGGCATGATAAGTTTGATAGGCATGATAGGAATGATAGATATGAGAAGCATGAGAAGTATGATAAGTACAAGTCTAGTCGAAAAGTATAGGAATCATAAGAACTACTATTATGCTGCTGATGAAGGTGTAACAAATGAAGAATTAGAAGGATATGAAGTTGTATTTCTTGCCATTAAGGAAGATGAACTTATGCTTGTTGATTCCACTAGCTGTACTATTGTGGATAAAGCTTTAGCTGCTAAAGCTGAAGAAAAAGATGAATGGGTGATTGAAAATGGTTGTTCACATCATATGATCGGTGATAAAAGAAAATTTGTGAATATGGAAAAATATGATGGTTGAATAGTGAGATTTGGAGAGGACAAAGCCTGTGTGATCTATGGTAGAGGTTCTATTTCTTTTAATGGTAAGCATAACACCGATGATGTCTTGTATATTGAAGGTTTGAAGAATAATATTTTGAGTGTTGGATATATGCTTGATAAAGGTTATTATTTGCAATTCAAGAATGAAAAATGCAAGATCCTAAACGCCTCCAGTATAGAAATTTCATCTAGAACGAAGACTGAAGGTAACATTTTCATTTGAATGCTAGTGAGAAAAGTTGTTTGATTACTTAGATTGATGAGAATTGGTTGTGGCATAGGAGAATGTGTCATGTTAACTTTGATTCAATGATTAGGATTAGTTCTATTCAAGCTGTTAGAGATCTGCCTAAGATTGTTAAGGCTACTAATCTAGTATGTAAAAAATGTCAGATGGGTAGGAAAACAAGGATTTCTTTCAAGAGCAAGCAATATACATTTCATGGATTTCTAGATCTTGTGCATACTGACCTATGTGGACCTAAAAATGTTAGAAGTGTGCATGGAGATAGATATTTTATGTAGCTAATTGATGATTATTCCAGGATGATTCGGGTTGTCTTTTTGAAGAAGAAATTTGAAGCATTGGAAAAATTCAAGATATTCAAAGCAAAGGTTGAGACTGAGTCTGGATTGAAGGTGAAACGTCTAAGATCTGATAGAGGTGAAGAATTATGGTGTGGTGAGTTTAATTCATTCTATGAGAAGCATGGGATGAGACGACAATTATTTGCTCCTAGAAACCCTCAACAGAATGGAGTTGTTGAAAGGAAAAAACATAGCTGTATTGGATGCTGCAAGGAATATGCTAATTGAAGGGAATGTTTCGAAGATCTATTGGAGAGAAGCTATTAACACTGTTGTTTCCACATTCAACAAAGTTCATATTAAAGGTGATATTGGTAAGACCCCTTATGAGCTATTGTTTTCTCATGTTCGTACTGTGATCTATATTTCAAAGTATTTGGTAGAATATATTATATCAAGAGAGATGAAGATATAGGAAAGTTTGATGCTAGAAGTGATGAAAGAATTTTCTTGGGATATTCAACAAAGAGCAAAGCCTATCGATACTACAACAAGAGACAGAGAAAGATAGTGGAAAGTGCAAATGTGAAGGTGGATGAGAGCCTTGGAAAAGAGATCAATTCTTGTGGATATGACGATGGACAACATGTTTTTCTAGCCCTTACTTAGACTGAAGAACGGAAGCAGATTGATCTGGTAGAGACAGTTAATCCAGATGTTGCTGCCAGTGGTCAAGAAGTGCAAGAAACTGAGAATTAGAACAATCAAAAGACTTCGAGGTATGTAAGATTTAATCATTAAGAAAATCAGATTACTGGGGATAAAAATAAAGGTGTGATGACTAGAAAAAGTTTAGCTATTGAAGAAGTATGTTTGATCTCTAAAGTTGAACCTAAGGATGTTTTTGAAGCTTGTAAAGATGAAAATTGGATGAGAGCTATGGAAGAGGAATTAGATCAGAGTGAAAATAAGAACACATGGGAGCTTGTGCCTAGACCTAAAGATAAAAATGTAATTGGTACTAAATGGGTATTTAGGATTAAATTGAATGAAGTTGGTGAAGTTTTTAGAAATAAAGCTAGACTAGTTTGCAAAGGATATTCATAGAAAGAAGGAATTGATTATGAGGAGATTTTTTCTCAAGTGGCTAGACTTGAAGTTGTTAGACTATTGCTTACATATGTTGCTTATAAAGATTTCAAGGTATATCAGATGGATGTCAAATCTGCCTTATTGAATGGTGATCTTGAGGAAGAAGTTTACATTGAGCAACCTAATGGATTTTAATTTTTAGATGGTGAAGATATGGTATGTAAACTGAAGAAAGCACTTTATGGATTAAAGCAAGCCCCTAGAGCTTGGTATGCTAGATTAGATAAATATTTGTTGAAATTGGGATTTAACAAAGGTGTTGTTGACAGTAATCTATACTTTAAGATTGAGAATGATAACATCTTGACTGTTGAAGTCTTTGTTGATGATATTATCTTTGGTGGAGATGATGACTTGAGTATGAAGTTTGTTGGTGATATGCAAAAATAATTTGAGATGTCTATTATTGGGCAAATGAATTTTTTCTTAGGTTTGCAGATTTCACAGACTGGAAAAGGTATGCTTATATCTCAAACTAAATATGTGAAGGAATTGTTGAAGAAGTTTGGGTTGGATGACTCCAAACCTATTGCGACTCCTATGGTGACTAGTTGTAAATTTTCTAAGAATGATGAATCTCCAAAAGCCAATCATAGTTTGTACAGATCTATGGTTGGTGGACTACTATATCTTACACATAATAGGTGGGCATGTGCACAAAGATGGTGGTCAAAAAAGTGGACACCACCCAAAAAAAACTTGGAAAAATAGGCAATGCGTACGTGGTTTTAAAATTTAAAATTCCCGCTTACATGCTTAGGTTGTTCTTCCTGAGCCTAGAAAAGGTAGCACATACGCACTACACCTAGGAAAATTAGCGTGTATGTGCTAATAATCCAAATAAAACCACGTATGCAGTGCTTGGTAAAAAAAGTTTTTAAAAAAAGATGGGTCTCATTTACCCGTAAAGCGCATTTTTTACTTTTTTTTTCCCATTTTCTAACCTAAACCGTGAACAGGGTGCTAAATTTGTCCTGTAGGCTATGGATCAAGGTTAGTTTTTGTTTATTTTTGTCTTTCTTTCTGGTTTATGCAATTTGTTTTACCTTTTGAATTTAATTTCATTAATTTTGATTAGGTTTTTTCATTTTTTATTTCAAAAACCAGATTCTTCTAATCCAAAACAAGAACAACCAAATGCACCTCCTAAAAACCCACAAGATTAACCAAATGCACCTCCTAAAAACACACAAGAATAACCCCCAATTCCTCCTTTTGACTGCACAACCGAAACATGGGAAGAATTAATTAATCAGTTAGGACAAAATACATCTAAATCAATAGACTGATTGTAAAATTGAAAACTTCTAAACTTGACCATCATTAATCCCTCGCTACTAGCCTAGAAACATTAGCTAGTGGTGCCATAGCTGTTTCCACAGAAATTACCAAATGGGGAAGCTTTAGGGATAGGTGTCATCAATTCTATGCCAATGGGATATCATACGATGGAGTTAAAAACAAAAATATTTCTAAACAACAAATATGTGCCCTTTTTGTTGACCCCAAAACTAGTCAGTCATTACCTCCTAATGAAAAGAGGTTTCCCATACATTGGTGTACCAATGTGCAGATGAAGAATCTTTTTTGGCAGAGGTGGTGGATGGTCTTTGATGATCCAACTTGTAATAATTATGAGGTGCCATTATATTTTTTGAGAAAAATATATTGCGAGTTTGTGCTCAATGTGTGCCCAAATTATTTTGACATGAGAGAGTTTCATGGTAAAGGTGGTGGCTCTGCCCAAGATAGACCTGGACCCCATAGGCAATTAGCCACGGAGAGTCGCCGCCCCCTAGCACCCAAACCCAAGGTGCATTAGGTTGTCCCATTAGAGCTGAAAGAGTCGATGGAGCTACAGACTCTTCACACGGCCACAACATTGACTGGTGCCATCATCCAGCATGGGACATCATTAGCACACCCTATTGTATTGGATGATGAGCCGTTAGAGGGTGATAGAGAGCCCATCAAGCATATGTGTGTCAGTTGCTTGGGGATATGCTCGGGGATAGATGATGCAGCTAGTGTAGATGGATACTCATATCATCTATGCATGATTTGCGGTTGTAGATGTCAAGCTCACACGGTTGAGGATGTCGCGCTGATAGATGAGTTGATGGACATGGTGTTTGCCCATGAGCCACATACACAGGTGTGTTGATTTGAATTCATAACATTTTATTTATCAATCACTTTAATTTTGTAATTACATAAATGAATTTTCATTTATACATCGATTTAAATTGAGACAAATAATATGCATTTCAGGATGCAGCAAGGTCCGTATCCCATACACCTCCCCTAGTTACCACAGCTGCAACTTCGACGCCTGAGGTATAAATTTTGTAACATGTTAAAATACAATAGTACACTTTGAATTCAAAAAAATATAAGATATACTAACTATCTTTAATGCTTGGTCCAATATCTAGTTTGTAGGTGTTGACAGGGGACGAAATGTCCCAGATTGATGACATCACGCTCTCAGCGATCGATTTTGGCCTACAAGACTATACGGTATGATATTTTGTACAACTCTTTTTATGTATTGTTTTGATGGAATATGCAAGTCATTTCATTTAGATTTTTAAAATTTTGTTTAATTTATTATCTGTACTAATATTTTCTTGATTTCATGATTATATGCACGCGTACATGTGAACTTGTGATATATTATAATCTTATAATTTTTTCATACAGGAAATATCCATACCTATTTCGTCAATGGTGAACCCTCCTCCTTGCACTAGAGAAGCATCTCAGGATCCGGTACACTTTTGTTTGATATGTAAAATTAATTGTTTTCAACCTTCAATACTTATCATTATATTAATTGTATTTAATCTTTGTACATTTTCTGTATAGGTAATAGTGTCATTTTCTACATCGATGGTGAGCCATCCTCAGTCCATTGGAGAAGCATCTCAGGCACATGTACGTCATTGTTCTCTATATTATAGCTTTTAAGTGTTTTTGATATATTTATGTTAGTACATTGTATTAATTGTACATTTAATCTACAATAGACTCCTTCGCGGTACGGCCATAACGTGGATCAATTTAAGTATGTCTTCAAGAAAACTCCTAAGAGTGACAAGGAGAGGAGAGCAAAGACATTAGCTCCTGGATCAGCTGATGAGGTAATCTACATTTCAATTGCAAAGGAATTAAAGTTAAATGCATAGTTATGATGTTAATTGTGAACTATTTTTTACAAGAGAATTCTAACTTGGCTTTTGAATTGTGGTTTTGCAGCCATCTACAGAGCCGTGTACTGCACCGAAGTGGCTTGATTTTGATGATCCACCACAAGTTTAGGATCATATAGTGTTAGTTTTGGTCATAGAATGACCAGTACATGTAGACATATTCTACATTTTTATTGTATATCGATTTGGACATGGCATATGCCACATTTTTGTAATACTTGTATTGACTTGGCAGACATGCATTTATATATATATATATAAATATCGATATTCGATCCAATAAATGCGTAATGAGTTCATTATTTTGTATTCGTTATATTTTGTGGTTGTCCTTTTATAAATTTAAATGAATATTTGCATATGTAATCAACAATATGAATATAAACAACAAAAATTTATGATATAAAGCATTGCAATCGTGGAATATGATTTGATAAAATTTCTAAAATATTGAATTAACCCTACAAAACTCCTTGTATTCAGTTCATTATTGTGTATTCATTGTATTTGGTGGCTTCCCTTTTATAAATTTAAATGAATATTTGCATATGTAATTAACAATTTGAATATAAACAACAAAAATCGACAATATGAATTTAAACAACAATGTGTTTGGTGCGAGAGCACCCTCATGCTCGCAATGGTCAAATTTTGTTCCTCATGTGCACAAATCATTGTTTCAAGCGCATCTAGGTGGGAAGGTTTACACTAGGCATGCCCCTGTTGTGCATCCGAAAGCACCAGAATGTTGAGAGTCATACCCTACTGGTGCGATCTCTCAAGTGCCCTGAGTCCAAAAAATTGTCAAAATTTGACAGACTGTTTCTTCCAATCCACGACACATACGGTCGATCTGTTTGATCCTGTGGGGTCACGTGAGGCTCCTCTACAATGGCCTATATTAGTTTTTGATGACTCTCAGGCATTTTCAATAAGTAGCATTTTTTCACCTGCTCAAAAAATTGTCAGTTGCTTGCAAAGAAAAGTTGCAAGATTGGCTAGAATTGATTATGTTCCTCATGTGCA
This sequence comes from Cryptomeria japonica, assembly GCF_030272615.1. Taxonomy (NCBI): domain Eukaryota; kingdom Viridiplantae; phylum Streptophyta; class Pinopsida; order Cupressales; family Cupressaceae; genus Cryptomeria; species Cryptomeria japonica. The sequence goes on from NC_081410.1 coordinate 151,311,377, forward strand.
CAAACCGATGTCACGAGCACGTCCGAGTGGGTAGGTTTATGCTAGGCATGCCCCTATCATGCATCCCAAAGCACCAAAACATTGAGAGTCATACCCTACCGGTGCGATCCTCAAGTGCCCTAAGTCCAAAAAATTATCAAAAATTGATGGACTGCTTCTTCCAATCCATGACACATTCGGTCAATCTGTTTGATCCTGTGGGGTCATGTGAGGCTCCTCTACAATGGCCTATCTTGGTTTTCAATGACTCAGAGCCATTTTCAATTAGTAGCATTTTTTTGCCTGCTCAAAAAATCGTCAGTTGCTTGCAAGGAAAAGTTGCAAGATTGGCTAGAATTGATTTTGTTCCTCGTGTGCACAAACCGACATCGCGAGCACATCTAGGTGGGTAGGTTTATGCTAAGCATGGCCCTATCATGCATCCCAAAGCACCAGAACGTTGAGAGTCATACCCTACCGGTGAGATCTCTCAAGTGCCCTGAGTCCAAAAAATTATCAAAATTTGACGAACTATTTCTTCCAATCCACGACATATATAGTCGATCTGTTTGATCCTGTGGGGTTACGTGAGGCTCCTCTACAATGGCCTATCTCATTTTTTGACGACTTGTAGGCATTTTCAATTAGTAGCATTTTTTCACCTACTCAAAAAGTCGTCAGTTGCTTGCAAGGAAAAAGTTGCAAGATTGGCTAGAATTGATTCTATTCCTCGTGTGCACAAACTGAAGTCACGAGCGCATTCGGTTGGGTAGGTTTACGCTAGGCATGCCCCTGTCATGCATCCCAAAGCACCAGAATGTCAAGAGTCATACCCTACCGGTGTGATCTCTCAAGTGCCCTGAGTCCAAAAAATTATCAAAACAGTTCCAGTGGGGCCTTCAACGACCTCAAAAACTTCTTTTGAGGTCGTTGAGGCTCTTGGGAAACTAAAACTATGTCTATAAACCACGTACGCATTGTTAGACCATAAAATGTTGACAAGCCCAACGATATTATTTTCTCCCATTCCGGGCTGATAAGTAGCGCATACGCGCTACTAAACCTAAAAATGTTATCCCAGGGTATTGAATAATGGGAATAGTACCCCGTACGCGCTTATGACTAATAAGTACCGTGTACACGCTACTAAGCCTTAAAAAAGTTATGGAAGGGGTATGGAGGAAGGGAGAGGGAGAGAGAGGGAGAGGAGAGGGGAGAGGGAGAGAGAGGGAGAGAGGGAGAGGGAGAGGAGAGGGGAGAGGGAGAGAGAGGGAGAGGAGAGGGGAGAGGGAGAGAGAGGGAGAGAGGGAGAGGTAGAGGGAGGGAGAGAGGGAGAGAAGAGGGGGGAGGGAAGGGAGCGAGAGGGAGAGAGAGAGGAAGAGGAGAGGGGAGAGGGAGAGAAGAGGGGGGAGGGAACAGAGAGAGAAGGAGAGAGGGAGAGGAGAGGGAGAGGAGAGGGGAGAGAGGGAGAGAGGGAGAGGGAGAGAGAGAGAGAGGGGGGAGAGGGGGAGAGAGAGAGAGGGGGAGGGGGGAGAGAGAGAGAGAGAGAGAGAGAGAGAGAGAGAGAGAGAGAGAGAGAGAGAGAGAGAGAGAGGGAGACAAGGAGAGAACATGGAGGAAGGGAGAGGTAGAGAGAGGGAGGGAAGGTAGAGAGAGGGAGAGAGGGAAGGAGGGAGAAGGAGAGAGAGAGGGAGATAGAGATAGAGAGAGAGAGGGAGAGAGAGAGAGAGGAGAGGGGGAGAGAGAGATGGAGGAGAGAGAGAGAGAGGAGAGGGGGAGAGAGAGAGAGAGAGAGAGGGAGAGGAGAGGGGAGAGGGAGAGAGGGAGAGAACATGGGGGAAGGGAGAGGCAGAGGGAGGGAGAGAGGGAGAGAAGAGGGGGGAAGGAAGGTAGAGAGAGGGAGAGAGGGAGAGAGAGAGAGAGAGAGAGAAGAGGGGGGTGGGAGAGGGAGAGAGAGGGAGAGGAGAGGGGAGAGGGAGAGAGAGGGTGAAGAGAGGGAGAGAGGGAGAGAACATGGGAGGAAGGGAAAGGTAGAGGGAGGGAGAGAATACATGATAAAAATCAAAGAGGAAGTTGTAGATAAGAAATAAATTCACTTACTTCTATAGAAGTGCAGACATAGTTGCAGTGGGGTATGGAGGGAGAGAAGAAGAGAAAGAGGGATGGGTCATGGAGGAAGGGAGAAGGGGAGAGAGAGAGAGAGTGAGAGAGAGAGAGAGACCTTGTATGCATTTGAGAGGGAGAGATGATACACTTACATGTTTATATATGTGTTTAATATATTATATGTATATAAACATATTATATATACAATGTCATATTATACACATATTATATATTACATATATTATATGTATATACACATATTATACATAGAATATCATATTATACAATAGCGCATATGCGCTACTTACACTATACATACCCCATATGCACTTTTTAAACCATAAGTACCCCGTACACGCTTTTGACTCTTTAGGCTTGGAAATAGGTCTGGATGACAAAGCTACGGATTGGAAGTTTGATTTCCCTCCATTTCTCTCATTTTTGACATGTTTTATTTTATCAACTTGGTTTATCAACTTTGTCATCATCAAGTTTACACTTCATAAAGTGGGTATTTCTAAAATTGCCACCATATTTTCACCCATCTTCTGAGCTTTCTAACCATATAATTCTTTTTCAATTTGAACAACAATAACATATTATTATTGAATTTCTTTTACTAGTGTCTCCATAGTTCTCACAGACATAGGTACACCATTTTTTAAATAAGTTTTGATATGCATATCCAAATTTAAAAAACTTTATATATTATTGTAGTGCACTTGATTCTTTATAATTTCAATTTTTTTTTTTTGTATTTTCGATTTGTTTAGTGCAACTTATGCTTCGCTCACAAAAAGGTACCAAATTTTCAGGATGTGCTCGATTGGAAAAATCATAAAAAAAAAATACTAAACAAAAAATTACAAAAAAATACACATCTTCTAGTGCTCACTCTTAACTATCTTTCTGCCAAAGGATTTGTCAAAATACTAAATCTAACTATGACTTTTTTGATGCACACGTCAGACACTATGTTATGTTTTTCAGAAAAAAAAATAGGGTTAGTTTTTTGTGCACGAAGGATTTGATCCCCTTAATCTTATCTAATTTTGAAAAATTTTAGTAGTTTGGAAACTAGATTCAGAGTACTACAATATTTGTTCTTTGATAATCTTCATATCTTGAGTGGATGACTTTCAAATTTTGCCTCTAAGTTCAAGTTCACTTGATTTCAGAAAAAAAGTGTCCACTTATACCCCCCTTTTTGACCACCATCTTTGTGCACTTACCTAGGTTGGACATTATGCATGTTGTGTACATGGCTGCTAGATATCAAGCTAATCTGAAAGAGATTCATGCCACTACTATGAAGAGGATATTCAGATACTTGAAGGGAACTGTGGATTATGGTTTGTGGTTTTGAGGAATGATGATTTCATGCTATGTGCTTACACTGATGCTGATTGAGATGGTGATGTAGATGACCAAAAGAGAATTACCCATGGATAATTCTTTTTGGGTAATAAACTAGTTTCATGGGCTAGTAAGAAACAAGATTCAGTATCCTTAAATACTGCTAAAGCCGATTACATTGCACTCAGGTAGTTTGGATGAAGCAAATGTTTAAGGCTATCAGAGTTATCTATGATGAGTCTACTATCATATACTATGATAATTAAAGTGCTATTAACATGTCAAAGAATCCTGCACAACATTCAAAGACTAAACATGTGTCAATCAAATATCATTACTTGAGAGAACAAGTCAGTGAAGAGAAAATGAAGTTGGAGTATGTATCTACAAAGGAACAAATAGCTGATATTTTCACTAAGCCTTTGCTTGTAGAGACATTTGTGCATTTGAGAGACAAGTTAGGGGTATATACCCCTCCTGACGAGAACTAGATGCATTGAGTTGCATCAATCTAATAGACCTCAGAGCCATATCTTTATGTTCGGATTGATGAGTTGGTGTTGCTCCTCTGGTGGAGTAGTTTGTATTTTATGGGAGAGATTCCTAAGATTCATGTTTTTGTTTTGGGGGAGAGAGTTTCTTTATCTATTTTGAGATCTTTGGCATTGTTGTTAAAGGGGGAGAGAGATCATGTGAAAAAATGCTTTATTTGTCTTGATCTTAGGGGGAGTTTGTTGGAGATATCTTCTTTCTTTGCATTTATTGTTTTTCACATTCATATGTTGCCATCAATGCCAAAGGGGGAGATTGTTGGACATTGCTACTGCTAGGATATGTTGTTTTCATTGATGTCAACATATTCATATGAATTTCTCTAGTGATTGCAAATTGGGAATATTTTATTGTTCGATTTTACATTTTTGTTTATCTGATCAGTGCTTTGCAGAGTTCAGTATTTCCTTCAATATATTCTGGTGTGATTAGATCTTGAGCTCAGTTTTTGGTATATTGTTTGGGATGGTCTTGTGTATCTTCATTTCAGATGGTTCATGATTTGGTGCTCCACAAGTTATCTTTTCTTTGTGACAGTTGCTATTGTTTGAGTGTTCCTCAGTCTCAGATGTTGATTGATGAAAATATGATAAGTGGTGTTGGTGTAGCTGTTACTGATGGTTCTAACATGCTTGCTGGTGTTTCCTAATTGTGTCCTATTTGTTTTTATGATCAGGATTTATTGTTGTATGAGTTATTGGTAGTTTTCATGAACCAGTGATGATTTTCGTGTTATGTGATATTTTTGGTGGTGTAGCGTGTTGCGGTTGATCTTGGCATGATTTACGGTGGAGATGACCATTTAGGAATTTCAATTAGATTCATTTTATGTCATGTAAATAATTATATTGGTCCGATGGCCGATCTTTATATCATGTGATGTAATTTAGTAATTGTAATTTGAGGGTTTAGCCGACCTTGTTGTCAAGGTTGATGATTTGTATATATATAGGTGATTATCCTTTGAGAAATGGGCTCTAGGTAGTATGCCTGAATGCATGTGCATTCCCCATTGTAATATTTTCACATATTACTACAAAGTATCATCTTATTGTGGGTAAGTCCCCACCATGGTTTTTCCCTTAACTTAGTTTTCCACATCAAAATCTTGGTGTTGTGTGTTGTGCTTTCAATTTGCCTGTCTTTGATACTGTAGTTTATCAGATCTATTTTTGTGGTTAAGTTTGTAGATCTAGTGAAAATTGATTCACCCCTCGCTTCTCAGTTTTCCTTCATTGATATTGCCAACACTAAGAGGAGGGTGAATTCATAGTTGTTTTTTTGAGTCATTATATTGGTTGATCCTTGATCCCTTACGAACCTTACTAAATTTTAATCTATACTAAATATGTTTTCATTCATTAGTTATTCAGAATAACATGTGGATGATGAGAGGTGAAGGGTCAAGCCTCTGAATTTTGAAGAATTTAAGAATAATACTACCATTTTGCGTATTTTGGAACGTGGAGGCCCTACCCCCTTCATTGAAAGGATCCATGGCTTTGATGCTCGTGTTACCAAAAAAATCGTGAAGGGTTTCAAAGGGAGGCATATCCAAATGTACGTAAAGAACCTGGAGATTGATGAAAAATTGATAGCTGAGGTCACTAAATTATCCATGGATGGGGCCCTCTTCTATAGAGAGGAAAATGTTGGACACAGTAGTCAATTTTTTTTCCAAAGATGATAAGGAAAGGAAGAAATTAGCTAAAGTTGACAAGAGCATCTATGACATGGGTAAAATCAAAACCATCTGACGGTTTATGCTTTTTGATCTCATGAAATAAATTACCCTAGATGATTGGTTTACTAGGGATTTCAGGCACCATTTTGTTTTGTTGAATCATTTTAGGCATGTGTAAGGTGTCGATTTCTTTCCCTTTCTTTTTTCTAGCTTCTATTAATTATAGTATTAAAGACCATAGGAAGAACAAGAAAAACTCAGTCGTCCATGAGGGTTTGTTGTTATTGGTTTATGATCATATCAAATCACTACCCTCTCTATCCTCCAGAATTCAAGAATCCTCCTATGAGTCCGAGGAGGATGAGTCTATTAGTCTCTCTTCTGAGGAGGAGTGGATTACAGATCTAGAGGAATTCAAGTCTGAGCCAGAGGCTAATTTGAAGCATAGCTAAAGGGCTAAAAGGAGTAGAGCTTCCATTGTTTCCATTTCCAATTCTAAGTCCAAGCCTTCTGACATTGTCATCCTAGATAAATCAGAGCATATTTTAAATAGGAATGACATAGC